>NC_051118.1:7028947-7356487 GCF_014839805.1 Manduca sexta
ATATAAAATCTAATTATAATTGAATAATTTGCAGATCACTTTTATTTTATTATATTTGGGTGGCTCACAGTTATCATTAACAAAACAAATATAGGACGGAATGAATACAATAGATAAGCCAATTACGAGCCACCGCAGATAGATTTTAAAATTACTTTATCTTCTTGAAATCTTAAAATATGTTAACAAACGTTTACTAACTTACTTTATTAGAACCTATGAGTTGTGTCGGGTTCGCTTTCGGAAAATTTCATACTTCGGGACTGGTGTCCACTCCCGAACATGTTTAACCAGCGTTTATCTGCTCTGTAGTATTATTATTATCCATCGATATATATGTATATATAATAATATGAGCCCTGTATTATATACTGTCCCACTATTGGGCACGGGCCTCCTCTACTACTAATATACCTAGTCTTGCCATAAATATTGTAATAAAGAAAAAAGAAAATTGTTAACTGCAAATAACATTTATTACTTTTACAGTGTGTCAGTTTAATACATAAATATAAAACAATTAAAAATATAAAAAGCTTATTCGAAGTGGTCTCCATTGGCTGCAATACAGTCCTTTAAACGATGAGGCCAGTTATCAATAGAAGCACGCACTCTTTCCATGGGAAAATTCTTCACTGCCAATCGTATAGATTGTTTTAGGGACTCAAATTATCATGGCGTTTAGAGCAAGCTGTACTCTCTAAAACTGACCACAAATCATAATCCAGCGGATTAAGATCGGGACTAGACGACGGCCAGTCTTCAGCTCTGATGAAGTCCGAAACGTTCGATTCCAACCAAGACTGCGTGGACCGAGCTTTATGACCCGGCGCCGAGTCTTGCTGGAAGGACCATACTTGGTTATTGAACATGGTGATGTTAAGGGGCTTAACTACCTTCTCAAGAATGGTATCTTGATACACTTGTGCCGATGTTTTGATACCTTTTTCACAAAAATATGGCTCAGTCACTCCTTCATAGCTAACACCCCACCAAACCATCACTGAAGTCGGATAATGTCCACGTTGCACTCTGTCGACTAATTGGGAAGCTTCCTTAGAGCTTTGAGCATAAATACGGTCATTTTGTTTGTTAAAATGTTGCTCAATTGTAAAAATTTTCTCATCCGTAAACAAAATTTTTCTGTGACCTCCCTTTGCGTACCGCTTCAGTAGTTGTTTCGATTTTACCACCCTATTCTTCTTTAAATTATCAGTTAAGAAATGGCCAGTGCGTCTCTTATAGGCTGCAAGTCCTAAGTCATCTTTTAAAATACGCGACATGGTTCTAGGTGCTATCTTCATTTCCCGAGATAAAATCTTTTGCTTTCGGACAGGATTTCTTCGAATTCTTTCCTTACTGCTTTGACCACCTTTTTCGTACGAACACTACGTGGACGGCCAGATCTTTTCTGTCACAAACAGAGGAGGTCTCATTGTACCTATTAATAGCCCGGTACACAAACATTTTACTAATACCAAGTGTATGGAGAGTTTTAAAATTGCATTTGGCTCCATACCTACTTTGTGTAATGCTATCACAGCGATTCGGTTCTCTTTATCACCCCACACCATTTTAATATCGCAAAATATTTTACAATGTATTGGCGCCAAAATGAGAAAACACAATGAACAATCGTATAAAAATGACAGATTCGAAATTCAAATGTAATATTTTTTTATAATTAAGTGTAACAGTATTTATGGCCAGACTAAGTATATGTACTACGTACTAGATTTGGTGTTCCGAACAGTCACTGTGTTCAACTGAATTGAACTGCGATCCATTCAAACTGACTTTAGTATGGTCAATATCGACGGCTTGTGGTTGCGTACGGAGTGGCGCTCATGATATAACAACTCGAGTCTAAGTGCAAACCTGGTTTTGGGTAAAAATAATAGTCAAATAAGTAAAATTATTTGTTGTTCAAGTGAATAAATAGGTTATAACAGTGACGTTTTCGTTGCCATTTTAGTTCAGATTTTGAAGAAATAGTTTATATGGACGTTCGTGTCTGTAGAATATACGTCAATGTTATCATTTATTTACATCACATGTCTTGTACAATCCTAGACATGCGCAAGTTATTTGCACTAATTCAATTTCCACTTCCTCCGACCAATTTAGTATCGAGTCCACTCTAATGTATATTCTCGTGCAATAATCGGATGAGACTGTATGCCAGTTGTAGATGGGGTGGAAATGTAACGTTTTCGATTTTATTAATTACTCTGTTGCTATATAATGCTTCTTTTTAACCGACTGCAAAAAATGAGGAGATCAATTCCACGTATTTTTTATATTTGTTAAATTAGAACTCAGTCATTTATATTTAGATTCCGTTTTTATTTGAAACAATATACTTCCAGATTGGTATGAAAGATTTTTTTCAAAATTAGTTCGGGAGTTTGGGTTTTAAACTGAAATTAGTTGAATATTGTCCAAGTATACGAAATCGCGAATATTGCTTTCCTTTTGATCAGTGGTGTTATTTTTTAATACGTGAAGAGATTGATAAGAGTGTAACAAGTCAAAGTAGTGTGCCAGAATTGGATAAAGGAAATTCATAGTCTGTTTACCCCTATGGGACTAGAGAGCGTGATACTATGTATGTACTTTTTGAAGGTATTTCCTAGTACGTTATGCCATTAAGTTTTACTTGCAGCGTGCGGGAAATGAGGAACACCTTTTCTGTTACTTTTCCTTTGAAAAAATAGCCTATATTATAGGCGGGGCTGTGTGTGCAAACTCTGGTAAAATGTTGCCTATATGCAAGAATGTTTATGTGCTAAATTTCATCCAACAATGTTCAGAGGAGTCTGCAATTACTTCTTATAAACAAACATCTAATCTTCACCATATGGCATATATCTTTTTCCTCCCTAAACAAATCCCAACCTGCTACGAAATAGATATTGCTACCCACCCCCACGGGGATAACGCGTGAACATACGTCCAGTCCCGCAAACAGAACCGAATATCAATTACTGTAATCCCATAACGGGGCGCGTGTTGAAAATCATAGTAATAATGACCCGAGGGAGAACGAATCATTTAATGAAGTTGTTATTGTGTTTTACCCGTCTGTGTAAGGAGGGTTATGTTTTTTTACTTTTATTGACGAGACGAGCTTCCCGTTCGCCTGATGGTAAGTGATACGACCGCCCATAAACAATAGAAACACCATCCAACACCTTGAAATACAAAGTATTGTTTGGTAGTCCACTGCGCTCGCCATATTGAGACATGAGATGTTTTATCATGTCCAGAAGTTACACTGGCTACAATGTCCTTCAAACCGAAACAAAACAGTGGCTATACACTGGTTGACGGCAGAAATAGACATTGCTGTGGTACCTACCTAGGGGACTCTCACATATGAGAAACCTACCACCAGTAATCAACTTACCTCAGTAGGCAAACAAGCAAGCAGTTCGCCTCATGGTAAGCAGCATCGCCCATGGACTTTGCAATGCCAGGAGCACAACCAAGCCGTTGCCCACCGCGGTCTGCTTGCAGTCTTCGTGATAGATAATGACCAGGCAAAAGTTCTATTGTGTACAGAGGCTTGGCTACTGCAGTATCAGCCGTATCACTGATGGCCCCTAGGTTAAGGGGCCTGTATGTAAGAGTCAGGGCCCTTGTAATCCTATGACAGTGTAAACTCGTAACGCGGTCATGCGGCAGCTGCCCAATACAGATTCTAAAAAAAATATTAAATGTAAAGTAACCAAAGCCTAAGTCTTTGACTTGATTTGCTTGATCGATCATTCCCGTACGTCGAAACTAGAATGAATTCACCAATTCCATTAAAAAAAATCCGTACGCTCAATTAGGTTATTCTCTATATTAAAGCGGGAGAAGGGGAAGTGGGGAAGGAACATGTTCTCTCGACTTCACTACATAGTATAAAACAAAGTCGCTTTCTCTGTCCCTATGTCCCTTTGTATGCTTAAATCTTTAAAACTACGCAACGGATTTGATGCGGTTTTTAATAGATAGAGTGATTCAAGAGGAAGGTTTATATGTATAATATCCATTAAATAGTGGAGAAATACTGTTATTTTGTTATGTTATACCCGTACCCGTGTAACGTTCACAGTTTTTCTGTAGTGTATTTAGTATCAGCATTGCACCGGTGCGAAGCCGGGGCGGGTCGCTAGTAACCTATAATTCATACTTTTCTCATTCCCTATATCAACTTGTGCCCCCCTAAGCCATCGGCTGGCGACGCTCTTGCCTGATCCACCCCCTATTAAAAATAAAAACAATTTCTACAAGTGCTAATATGTAATCCCTTCCCTTGTGATTAGAGGTGTGAATGGCATAGCAAGGGGTAGATATTATCGCGTCCAATCATATCAGATATACGACACTCAGTAATGGTCTCAAGGGTATTGTGGTTGGTAACTGATTATTTGGTTTATAGAATGCTCTTTGGTTTAATACACTCACGCCTTTTGTTCTTGAAGGGGTAGGCAGAGGTGCAACCGGTGCACCATCTTTCAGCTATTGGTATTCCATTCTCGGAGGGCTTGGGCGAGTCTATCACCATATCAGAGTTGGGTAGTAGCTGGGAGGAAATAATTATAAGGATAATAGAGATATTTCATGATTCCTGAGAGGGTTATGCAGTCATATAAAAATTTAAAATAATTTATTTCTTATTTCACGAGCCTATAAATGAACTGCTCAAAACTTTTTTTTCTTTTCTCACTTTATCATGGTTACTGTAGTCTTTACTCTAAACTGATTGAAAAGATCAACACCAGAGTTTCTTGCCCGTTCTTCTCTGGTGAAAACTGCTTTCCGAACTGGTGGCAGAGTTAATATTGACGGAATCAAAATAATGTATAACACTTTACAGATTCAAATAAATCATATCATTTCATTTCAGTTTCTAGTAAGTTGTTACTAAGTAGAAAACCCAAAATAGGGACCGTCGATTTATTAAAACTCAAAACAATGAAAATATTTGTTACTCTGTTTAAGTTGTTGGCTGGTTAGACAATGTACTCATTTACTAATGGTGAAGTTTGTAATATGTGTATAATTAACAATTAAATTACACATAATTCCGTAATTTTTCAATTTGAACACACCCGTGTGTACGTCAATATAAATTATGGTTCTTTGTTCCAAACCGGCTAGATAAATTAAAAAAAAATAATTAAGTATTTCTCAGATTAACCTAGCGGATGATAGTCGTAAATAAAAAAACAGCTATCTATCTTCATTAAAAAAAAATATTAATTCTGATTTCATTTTCTTAAATTTACAGCTACCCTATTCCCTAAGGAACATCCAGTCCATTAGCCGACAAGTGTTATTATAATGACCGGGAATCGAACCGGCAACGCGCCATATGATCTGATTAGCACCCCCGCCCTTGCGATGCTATCTCCGCACTTTACTATAAGGGTTGGCAGGAATTGGTATGTGACAGATATTTTCCCAGCGAAAGCGTCTGGTCCTAATATCAACTACTATTTATTTTATTTTTATTTCACCCAAAACAGGTTACAATAAAATACATTTTCAAGTATTGTCTAAAGTATTTTAACATAACTATAACTCAAAATTTCTGTTTCGGAATTAATATTAAGTATTTATGAGATATACATAGTATTAAACAGCTAACTAGATTTTTTTACAGTTATACAGGACCCAATTATAATGAATTGATAAAATGTAGATTTTTTTAGACAGAGCCACCAGTACGGCAAATTGACCCCACTACACCTGATAATAAGTGGAGTGGGGTCCAATAAAGAGTCGACTATCGACGGCTCAGCAGTCGTCACAATTATGCCGGCCTGTTGGATCCGGATATACACAGGCTGATCCCGATTTAACACCTTGTGTACGATGATCGCCATCCAGGCAGATATAAAACATATCTTACTTTACTTTAACAGTCATACACATGTAAAAATCATAACCTCTCTTCCTCTATCGGGTAAAAACAAAGTCGCATGCCCTATCCGAGGACCCAAGAGCCCACCGACGCGCTGTAACCCCACACCGCGCGGCGCGGGATAAATTATACTGAGTTTTATATCGCCTCGTTGGTGGTTCACCCTCAGATCTTATCGATGTTGTAAAATTGTAACTAAGCTGTTTAGTGAGGTGTTGTTTTACGATGACTTTATTTGTGGAGTTTTGGTGATGGCTGAAATCATTGAATGCCGTTGCCGTTGAAAATGTTATAGGAAATGAGGTAATTGTTGGTGTCTTATCCCCCAGTGGCCGTTCTGAGCCGAGGTTCGTAACTTGTTGGTGGCTTGCTTATTATAATAATGTATTGGAAACTATTATCACATATATATTTAATTCAAAATAACTTGATAATCAATTTGTCGACAAAATAGTAAGATCCTATCCACGGATGAATTTCGGAGAGTGCGTTGACATAGCATTTTAAATTTTAATTCAGTTTCTAGTGTCAGTATGGTTGCTTAATTTTTGAGAGGGTTGCGAGCGTCTAGGCGCTCACTCAAGTCTGGTGTGTACAAGGTGACCTTTGTCAGACTAACAAACGTAAAACAAGTCACTTGGTGGTAAGTCTCTCATATGTGAGAGTCCACCTAGGTAGGCCACCACTGTAATATCTATTGCTTCCGCCAATCATCAGTGTGTAGTCACTGTTCTGTTCCGATTTGAAGAACATTGTAGCCAGTGTAACTACTGGACATAATGAGACTTAACATCTCACGTCTCAGGATGACGAGCGCAGTGGAATACCAAACAATACTTTGTAATTCAAGATGTTGGATGGTGTTTCTATTGTTTAAGGGCGGTTGTATCGCTTATCATCAGGTGAACGGAAAGCTCGTCTCGTCATTATAAGCAAAAACAAAAAAATCAAGGAAAAAGATGTGGACATATTGCACTATAGCCTAGTACAATGGGAAGGAGTGCGAAGTCCGTAGGCTCAGGAGTCACACGCCTCTGACTTTTCGAAGTTTGTTAAATTCTTTATCTACTTTGCTCTGAAAGTTAAGAAAAATATCGTTACCTACATACCTCAGAACCTTAATAAGAATTTCGAAGGTATCCATTCCAAGTTTGCCGCCAATTAGCCAGCGCGGTGGACTGATGCCTAAACCTTGGTAGTAGGGGCAGCCGGTGCCCACTTCAATGGTGGGCAATATACTAATATAGGACTGGTATTATTATATTAACACCCATACACAACATCACGCATTTATCCCCAAAGGGATCTGCAGAGGCGCAACCAGGGCACCCACTTTTCACCAAGTGTGTTCCGTCCCATGATGTGATAGGGAGTGAGCCTATCGCCATATCGGGCACAAATTCCAGACTCCGGGCTGATACTGAGCAGAAAAACCCAAACAACACTTTGCCCGACCCGGGATTCGAACTCGGGATCTCAGAGCGCTGTCGTAGTACGCATGCAGTACAACTACACTACCTAGACAGTCCAGAGATTATTATTTTAAAGATTTTTATACGGATGCGGTAGAGTTACTCTATGAATCCCTCCTAGCTGAATTTCCTGACGTCCTAGGTTCGAATCCCCGGTCGGGCCTAAAATAATTGTGACTGACTTTTTCCATCTTAAACATAACGCAATCGCAGCTCGGAGTCAGGAAGTTGTTCGGTGTGATACCCCCGTGCCTCGGAAAGCACGTAAAGCCGTTGGTCCTGCGCCTGATCTCTCCGGTCATGTCGGATTGCCGTCTCACCGGACTGTGAGAGAGTGTGAAGGAACAGAGAGTGCACCCGTATTTTGCACACACACTTGTGCACTATAATCTGCGTACTTGGCTGATCTCTGTTGAAATTGGCCGTGCCCGAAATTCGTCTACGAGGGATTTATTCAGAAACTTATAAACAAATCCGAACAGAGCCAGGCTAAATCGTCAGTGTACAATAAACATCGGAATAATATTTACGACTTACACAGACGTCATAGTATGACACGTCAGCGGGTTCAAGTTACATTGCAACATAAGAAACCTATATTTTTATTGATCTGGAATGTGCTGCGAATTATTTATAGGAATTATGTGTCCATTATAGGGTCAGTTAAGACCTCGCATTATTATCTGACCACTAACCCCTATTCATAAACGTTATTTATCTAAGGACGGGAGCATTGCTGTGATAACAAGTCTGTTTTTCAGTGCTGACGGTATGGCAGCCTTCGCAGTGGTCGTAAGACATGGGGCCGTTGTGATTGGCTAATATTGAGGTGCAACTTGAATCTAGTTGGATATCAGATTAACAAAGCTGAGAAACAGACCTGTTATCACAGCAATGCTCCGTCCTTAGATAAATAACGTTTTTGAATAAGGGGATAAGTTTATACACCACGCCTCTCTTTTCAGGGGCAAGCAAAGATAATGTTAGGTCCTCTCTATAACAGCGGGACAATGCTTTCGACTTTTATTGGGCACAATTCCAGACTTCAGACTGTTATTAATTATAATTATTCAAAATTTCACAATTATTGGTGTTTTATAGGGACTTTGAAGCAATGATATTTCATATAATAAAGCTATAAAATGAGCATGCGCAATTTGAAAGCTCGAAATTTTCCTATTGGGGACAATGTTATACTTTACTAGCATTTGTCTACGAATGCGATTCCATTTCAAGAATGTGTGTTGTATGCAAACAGAATAAATTTTTCGTTTATTTTAAACCCTCATTTAGTTACTTGCTGATTGACTTTTGCTTGACAGACTCTATATTAATTACTAATAATTAACAGTCATATTCATTTTCCAAGTTATTTGACGAATCATTCTCCAATAGGCATTACAATATGGCATATAATACTTTCTAAGAACCATCATATACTCTAAAAAAATATTTCAAATAATCCAAAGTTGGCAGGTACGCGCAGACTTGATAGCGTCCCCATAGCTCACCGCAGCGCATCCGTCGGCTCACATCCGAGCGTGATGCATCAAACCACCGATTGGAAGCGACGGAGCCCGTACAAGGGCAAGGGATGCGGTGGCTTCCCTTATATTACCTTTTGTTATAATGTATAAACAATTGATGTTTACGGACTACGGCTATACGCAATCTTAATAAAATAATGACCTATTTAAAAATTGATAATTTGTGGCAGTCGTCGGAAAACTAATTTTCGTTTGCTACCATTTTTTTAAGCTATAAAATTGAGCTTATTAAACAAATTAAAAAATGAAACCTATAGCATGAAAAAAAAGAGAATAAACCAAAAGGTCGCAAACAGAAATTGGTTGTTTGACGATTCCCACAAATTGGCAATTTTGGAATGGGTCATTATTTTAGTAAGAATGCGTATATATTATTTATATACATAAATAATCATCGAAATTCGATGTTTCTGGATATTTAAAGAGAAGTAATAAATAAGAGAGTGTAATAGAACTCAAATTTGCGATTTTTTAATTCTGTTTGACAGCGCACATATCCGAAACTGCTGAACGGATTTTACGTATCTTTTATTTTAGTTTAGTAACCATGGTAGCCTTTTACTTTTTGGCAGCAGGAAGAGACATTCTAAGGCGGATGTTCTTTTATAATCTATTCTTAACTTAGAAAATGCTCTCAATTAATAAAGGAATAATGAACATTTTCTTTTAAATTATCATAAAATTTCCGGAGTAAATTGTTACAATCCTGCATTCAACTGCGCAAAAATATGCATACAGTATTTGCTACATTTTCCCTTACCAGTAAAACTGGAGAAAACGACGCCCGCGCATGTCTGCGTTCCCACGGTTTTAGCTGATCGAACAATTACTTCATAATCGTTGAGTAAACATCATTGGATCGACAAATCTTTAAAGATTATATAATGCAGAAACGTAATATTCTTTAATAATGCCTAAATTGTTTTTAATCTATACTAATATATAAAGCTGAAGAATTTATTTGTTTGAAAGCGGTAATCTCGCAAACTTCTGAACCGAAAATGTTTCTTTTTTCATTAATAGCAAGCTATATTACTGTTGAGTACTTTTGTCCCGGGAAAATTTTTTCGGAGCCGAGCTTAGAGCCTTATTTATGACAATGTATACTTGTAACACGTTCGGGTTACGTAATCTTCGTGAAATTAGCACGGAATGATATTCTGTATCCCAATTTCTATTGTCTTAATCGTGACGCGGTGCGTTACGTGTTTGTTACGCACTGTCAAAACTAACTTGTGCCATAGACCTTTTATGATTGTTTTTACTTGCAACAGCTATACTGTATACTACTGTACTGTATATTACAGCTGTATAGTATTGATGCATTCATAACTAGTCATAGTTAACAGCTAATCGTTCGATGCGTCCCAGCCTTTTAGTTGCTTAAAACAACTATGGGTAATGCCATCCACATTGACGAGGCCAGTTAATTTCTGAGCGCGCGTTTCGCGGGGTAAGGAGACTGATTTTTTTTGTTGTAAGCACTGTCTATTTTGCACTAAAACATAAACAGAAGATACCACACTTTAACTGTAAGCAATTAGGAAAATTAATGAGGTGGGATATTTTTGATGCACTTATAATATTACCAAGTTTGTTAGTTGTATATAAATTACTATTATTTAGTCTTTGGCCAAACGCGTCAGACCATTGCCAAGGTTAAGTTTTTACTTACCGGACAAGAAATACGCGCGATAAGTATTTCAAAACTACCGCGGCACATCAATGGTGCCAACATAAACAAGCATAGTTCTTAGAACCGCAAAGGAGTCTCGTTACAAAGAAGTGTTTATAAAAATATAGGTTTTATTAACCTATTGACACGTTTTGTTTGTATTAAAATATAGGAAGGGTTGGAGAGGAAAGATATAGTTTGGTGTGGTTGAATTCGTCTATACTGTTTTTAATTTGCTTTCATTTAGTACTTGAAGCCTGTTACTGGGATTTATCTGATGTCCTTCTTCATGATAAATTTGAAGGACTTACTGTTGTTTCATCTTTATATATGTTGCCTATTGGCATTTAGTACAATTTAGATAATAATCATAAGCTAGTGCTTGTATCGGAACTTATTGGATCAACTAAGGCTAACCAAAACAAGACCAAAATCCAACGACATTTCATTATTAATATTTTTTTTTATTATTAATAAATAAATGTGGTCCGCGATAAACATTAATTATAAAAATATATGCAACAATAATTTAATACCAGGATCCTATAAATACAAAGGGCCTGTTCTGTATCAAGAGAGCGTCGCGCAGGCGCCGCTCACGTCGACAAAACATGCGCAACGCTGACTCAGATTAGTCGAAACACCACGTTTGATTTATGCACGCCTGGTACTTTTAGCCGATGTACCACTTTCGATTGTCAAAGCAATTTAAAATTTGTTTGAACTGTTTGAAGGGAGGGGGCATCGCCGCGTTATTCTCGGTTATTAAAGAGATCTTTTGTCGGTTATGTTAGCCTAGTAATTTTAACAGTTAACAATGACCTTTTCGGTTAAATGAAGGCTGGCTAAGACGGAGGTTGTTTTGTTTATTACTTTTTTTGGGTAGTTAGTTTATTTATTTATTACATCAAACGATTTTTAACTAGTTCTTTTATATTTATTATATAACTTTATTCAATCTCTAAATAGCTATTTACATATTTAATTTTTAACATCATGGCCAGGGCATTTGGTAGATCCTGCAGGGAGTAGTCCACTACGCTTGCTTAGTACGGGTAGGCAGACTTCTCATGGCTTCTCCTTCTCTCCTTCATCGTTAAATCAAGCGGTAATTCACAAGGAATATACACATAACTTTAGAAACGTCAGAGTTGCGTGCCTTGGGTTTTGAACATCCGAACTTCCGTCTCGGCAGTTCGTTCAACTCCCAACTAGGTTATCGTTGCATCTCTGCTATTTCGTATGAAGAGCCAACGTTTTCTTCTAAGTAGTTTATGGCTTGAATTTTCTTATAGTCAAAATAGTATAGCGGGCGCTTAGCAGTGGAGCAGCTTGTATTGTGGTATGAAAATTTTAGACCCATTATCAGGTGTCAAAAACGTTACCCGACGCGTTTTGAACTAATTCATGTGTCAAACAAGTTAGTACTTTCATTTATAATAATAATATCAGCCCTGTATTATATACTAGTACTTTCATTTATAATAATAATATCAGCCCTGTATTATATACTTGCCACTGCTGAGCACGGGCCTCCTCTACTACTGAGAGGGATTTCATTTAACCGCCAATAAAATCCATAGCACGAGATTCCAATTTCCCTCACTATATCATATTTCCATAACCATAAACCGACCTTTTCAACCATGACCCCGTCGAAAAAGTCATTAACGTATAATCAATAACATCAGTATAAAAATTTCCCCGACGGCCTCCCAAAGCTATTACAATAAAGAAAATTATAATATTTTTATTATATTTCGATGTTAAAATCGTCGGTCGAGCCGCGTAACATAATACGAGGAAACCAGATAGCAGACAGTATGGCGCGGACTTAACATTACTTTTAATTTTTTACGTTGGAATATAAACTCACAGGACTTTTATCTGTGGTAATTTTTTTGTATCGTGTGCGTTCCGCTTGTTGATGAACGGAGCTTGTCTTTGGGCGCCGAATTAGGTAATGCGTTTGTTTACGTGTCGATGGTTTATAAAAAATGATGTCTCTGGTTTCTTTATGGTGAGGTGACGTTTATCTTGGAAGTCGTTCTAATTAATTAGATAAGATAAGCGGTCCTAATCTAGAATGACTTAACTCGGTTTTTCACATTACAATGAATCAACGATCTGTAGTAGTCAAAAAATTGTTTAATTATTTTATGGACTGCGTTTTGGTTATGTAACCAAATGTTTAGAATCCATTGACGTCGATCAATGTATTGTGTGAGTTTTTCGAATTTAAAAATCACCCATCATTTCGAGTTTAAAGAAATATATGGCTATTGTCTGTCTAGTCTTTAGAATACTTACTGGTGGTAGGTCTCTCGTATGTGAGAGTTAGCCTGGGTAGGTACCACAGCAATGTCTATTTCTGTCACCAACCAGCAGTGTGTATACATACTCTGTTGTGTTCAGGTTTGAAGAACATTGTAACTAATATAACTACTAGACATAATAAGATTTACCATCTCATGTCTTAAGATGGCGAGCGCAGTGGAATACCCAAACAATACTTTGCAATTCAAAGTATTGAATGGTGTTTCTACTGTTTACGGGCGGTCGTATCGCTTACCATCAGGCAAACGGCAAGCTCGTCTCGTCATTCAAAGCAATAAAAAAAAACATCCGCGTTATACAAATGTAGAGATCTCCAAAATCAAACCTAAACATCCCCAACAACCCAAATCCTAAAAAAAAACATACAAATGTTTCAAACGTCAATTAAATTCTAATTCGGTTTGCTCATTAAAGCGCGTGTCGTTTGAAACGAAACGTTCGAACCATTACGTAGAACGGAACGGTGTCGGGTGGCAAAAATATTTGTCATGTCACCAAAGGGGTTTGGGTTGTATCAAACGTTGCTATTGTTGGGTTTGGCGCTGATAATTAAGATGTTAAAGATTTTAGTCAAGTTTAAATGTAACTGGCATTGATTTGTCGTTCATGGCGTAGCTGTGTGCCTTACGCTTTGTGGTAATAGTATATAATAATAATAATAATATCAGCCCTGTATTATATACTTGCCCACTGCTGAGCACGGCCTCCTCTACTACTAAAAGGGATTAGGCCTTAGACCATAAAAAAATAGTCTGTTATATAATCTATATGTGTGCGAAATTATATCTAAGTTCGTTCAATAACTTTGCGTTTATTACTAACAAATATCGAAACGTCTTCACAAAATTGAGCATTTCTTATGTGTCTCCAGTAGAACCAGCGGGAATCTCTCTTTCGGATTCATAATGTTCCTTCTTAAATCTTTTATAAATCTAATAAACTTAATAACTTTCTGTAATAAAAAAAAAACACAATTTCCCCTAGGCCGTAAAGAACTATTAATTTCCATGCTCAAGTTATTAACATGGGTAAAGAAAAAAAACTGAATTGAAAATCAATAAATTTTTTAAAAAAAATGTTACAAATACTCTTTACTAACCAAAAAATTCCCACATGTCAAAGGTCAGATATAATGCGAAAATAAATTTTAACCCTTTCAGGGTCAACTAACCGAAGGGTTATCAATACAATCAACTCGACAATTCTCCGAAAAGTGACCCTTTCTCTGATTGCCTTTTCATTCGAAATTGGCAGGTAATAAAAAAAAACGTTTTTTTCGAATTTCGAAGTAATCTAAAACCGCATGCACATGTACTACTAAAAAACTTTTTGGTTTTAACAATATTGTTTTTTTTTTCGCAAAAATATCATATTTCTAGTTTAAATGTCGAACCCTATTTGTAACACATGTGTATGATCGAGGTGCTTTGGAAACAAAAGGAAGTGTCAATCTTTAGTATTTTTTTTTACAAAGAGCAATGTATTTTCAGCGGCGGCAGCTATAGATGTTTATTTTAGGAAATGTTCGTCATTTTATTCGAACTACCAATTTTCCTTATATTGTCGACATTTGTCTAAAGAATATTATTAAACATGGTAAATTATTTCTTCTTCATTCCCATAACTCATGTTCCAATGAGCCAAATGGCCCGGCAAAATTCTTGCGACTGTCGTGATCGTCATGTTTTGTTCGAATTATAATAAACTGTTATTACTCCCACACAGAAGCCCGATATGTATTTCCGCAATTTCTATTTCTGCCGCCAAGCACCAGTGTACTCACTGTTGGGTTCCGGTTTGAAGGACATTATAGCCAGTGTAACTACTGGATATAAGACTTAACATCTTGTTGGAGATTGTAACCTTCGTCGTGACTTATTATTTTTTATATGTTCTATTTTTAGAACTAATTGTATTTTGTTTGCCATAGTTACTTCTCTTTAGTCCGAAATAAACACTCATGTCAATAACATCTTTTTACTAACTTTATTTAATTACTAAGAACATATACCATATTTACAACACGTTATCAGCACGAACGCTTAGTTCTTAGATTTTTTCACGTTTTTTTGGTAAAATAAAGTTGAATATATTTTTGTGTGACTAGGAAATAGTAATAGTCTGAAAATGTCACATGAATCTGGAGATGTTTCGAGTGTGAAAAATTCCCTGCGTCGATCACATCTTTTCCATTTCCTTGTTTGAGGATAAAAGATGGATATCCGACTTGGAAGTTCAAGATGCGAAATTACCTTATCCATGAGGATTTATGGGAAACAATTAGTGGATACCGAGATGGAGACACAACCCCTGCCTCTACAAAGGTACGCAAAGACGCAAAGGCATTAGCAAAGATATGCTTATCAGTAGAAGGTGCAGCGATAACCCATATAAGATGTGCGAAAACTGCATCTGAGGCATGGACTTGTTTGCAAAAAGCCTTTGAAGATAAGGGAATAGGACGAAGATTATTTTTGGAGCGTAGACTGTACAGGTTGAGTCTATCAGAGTTCAAAAATATTGAACTATATATTAACGCAGTTATGTCAACCGCACAGGATCTTGCGGATATTGATGTAGTCATAGAGGACAAGTCTATTGCTGCAATACTTTTGGGAGGTCTAACTCCAAGGTATGAACCTCTCATTATGGCTTTAGAAAATTGCAATGTAGAAGTGACTACAGAGTTGGTGAAAACAAAACTGCTTAATGAAATGTCCAAAGATGTGGCTACATCATTAGACTCTGTCTTTCATGCGAAGAAGAAGCCTAAGTCAATGAAGAAGAATATAGTTTGTTATGAGTGCAAGACACCTGGACATAAGAGACCAGACTGTCCACAGAGAAACAAGAAGGAGAAAGGCAATGCGGTAAATACCAATGATACGATATTTACAAGTCTTAATACTTCTGGAAACCCAAGAAAGGACATAATTTATGTAGATTCAGGTTGTACTAGACACATGACTTCTAGACGGGACTGGTTTCAGAATATCTCGATACAGAATCAAGGTACTGTTACTGTCGCAAATGGAGAACAGATTAAGTGCTGCGGAATTGGAAATATTTCAATAAACACGCCCGAGAACGTGGTCAACAATATTAGTGATGTTGCTTATATACCAGATTTGAAAGCTAGTTTGTTATCTGTATATAAAACTGTTGAAAAGGGTTTTATTTGTGTTTTTGATAAAAATGGATGTAACTTTTATAAATCTGATACTTTTAATTTTACAGGTGAATCTGTTGCTCATGCCTCGCCCTGTGGTGGACTGTACGTTTTAGATGGAACTGTAAATGTTTCCGAGAATGTGGCGGATAATTTTTTGACACAAGATGTGCACTCTGGTTGTCAGGATAGTTATCAAATATGGCATAAGAGGTTAGGACATTTGTGTCGTATAGGCATGAACCAACTGAAAAATCACAAGGTAGGTATAAAGTATACAGGAGTAGATAAAACTAGTTGTATCGCTTGCGTGGAAGGTAAACAAGCAAGAAAACCTTTCTAAAGGTTAGCGTTTAATAGGGCTACTTCCCTTTGGATACTGATCCATATGGATTTGATGGGACCGGTGTCTACAACTTCTTTTCAAGGAAATAGATATATGTTGACAATAGTAGACGATTATACGCGAAAAGTGTTTGCTTATTTTATTTCTTCTAAAACAGAAGTCAAAGATATATTTTGTGTGTTTCAATGTTTTGTTGAAAATCAGTTAGATAAAACAATTAAAGCAATTAGGACTGATGGAGGTAAGGAGTTCGTGAATAAAGAGTTTGTTGATTATCTTGCTTCAAAAGGTATTGAACATCAAACAACGACGCCTTATAGTCCTCAGCAAGTTGGAGTAGCGGAACGCACCCATCGTTCGGTTACAGAAAAGGCAAGAACGTTGCTAGCTGAAAGTTCACTACCGAAAGCATTCTGGGAAGATGCATTCCAAGTTGCCATTTACCTTAAGAATAGGTCTCCTCATCGAGCCTTAGGTGGACAAATTCCTTATGACAAATGGTATGGACGAAAAGGTGATCTTAGCCATCTAAAAGTATTTGGTTGTAGAGCTCTAGTCCATATACCTTCGTGTCACAGGAAGAAATTAGATGTCAAGGCACAGGAAGCAATTTTCGTCGGTTATTCTGAAAATCCAGGCACTTATATTTTTAGGGACCCTGCTAACCCACGAAAAGTTATTATATCCAGAGATGCAACCTTTTTGAAAATTGCTTTACAGCGCTAAAGCAGAAGCAATCTGTCGCACAGTCAGAATCTATATTGTTATTTGATGAGCAAAAGAGATTGATTCTGAGTTTGATCATGACTGTCAATTCTATGACTGTGATGAGAGTATCAGCCCGGCGGCTGAAGCAACTTTACCAGTAAATCTAGAAAGTACAAAAGAGTCAGTGACTCTGGAAGAGCGAGAGTCTCTCATTGACTTAAGGCTGCCTAGTGTGGAAGAAGAGACAGCGAATTTGGAACAGGAATCGCACCCTGAGCGCAGATACCCTTCCAGAGACAGAAAAGCAACAAATTTTTTATAAAGCTTACAATACGTCAATGGTAGATTCTAATGAACCTACGACATATTACGAAGCTACTCATGCCGATGATGCTCATAAGTGGCAACATGCTATGGTTGATGAGTATAGTTCCTTAAGGAAACTCCATACATGGAATTTAGTAGATAGACCTATCAAAAGGTTATACCATGTAAATGGATTTACAAAATTAAAAGGGATGCTTATGGTAATATTACCAAGTATAAAGCGAGACTCGTCGTCAAAGGTTTTCATCAAGTTGAAAGTGTAGACTACAAGGAGACGTTCGCACCAGTGATTCGTCATTCTTCCCTCCGCACGTTGTTTGCGATAGCTGCAGATATGAAGTTGAGAATGAAGCACTTAGATGTCGATACAGCTTTCCTTAACGGAGATTTAGAAGAAGAAGTTTTCATGGAGCAACCTCTTGGTTTTATTGAAAAGGGTAAAGAAAACAAAAGTTTGTTTATTGAAGAAATCTCTTTACGGTCTTAAACAGGCACCGCGAGCTTGGAATAAAAGTTAAATGAAACGCTTTCTAAAATAGGTTTCATAGGAACTCCTTCCGAACCTTGTGTGTATACTAAACTTTTGGTAAAGAACTTGTAATATTAGGAATCTTTGTTGATGACATAATAGTCTTCTTTAATTCTGATTTGACATTTGACACTGTCAAGAATGATTTGTCGAAATATTTTTCATTAAAAGATCTCGGAATACTGAAATATTATTTGGGACTACAAGTTGAAAGTGATTCCGAGAGTATAAGGTTGAACCAGCGAAATTATATTCTTTCTATATTAGAAAAATTTAATATGAAGGATTGTAAGGCCGTGGATACTCCATTAATTAAAAAGAATATGGAAAAAGAATGGATGGTCAAGTCGGTGAGTCTTATCCTTATCAAAACTTAATAGGATGCCTCATGTATCTAGCGGTAAACACACGACCAGACATCGCTTACGCCACGAGCTATTTAAGTCAATTTAATACGTGTTTTACTAAAGAACACTGGAATGCTGCTAAAAGGATTCTGCAATACCTAAAAGGTACCCTAAACTATTCATTGGTTTACAGGAAGAATAGAGAACCTTTAAAGGGTTTTTGTGACGCAGACTGGGCAAACTGTCCAATCGACAGAAGGTCATACACCGGTTATGTTTACAAGTTAAGTGGAGGTCCAGTATCATGGGAATCCAAGAAGCAACCTACTGTTGCGTTAAGTTCGGCCGAGTCAGAATATATGGCATTAGCGTCTGCCACGAAGGAAGCGTGTTACTTACGTCGGTTTATATACGAGATAACAGGTATACTTTGTTCAGTTAACTTAGCTTCTGACAGCCAAAGTGCCATTAATCTTGTTCGAAATCCTGTACACCACAGCAGGACGAAGCATATAGATACTAGGTTTCACTTTATTAGGGAAAAGGTATCTAATAATATTGTTAAGTTAGAATATATAAAAGTAACGATATGCCTGCTGATGTACTAACGAAGGCCCTCGGACCTCTAGCACACAAACGATGTGTAGTTAACTTAGGTTTAGAAACTTAATTATTTTATTTGTTTTGTTTCTGTCACAACTGCGATTAAGGGCGGCTGTTGGAGATTGTAACCTTCGTCGTGACTTATTATTTTTTATATGTTCTATTTTTAGAACTAATTGTATTTTGTTTGCCATAGTTACTTCTCTTTAGTCCGAAATAAACACTCATGTCAATAACATCTTTTTACTAACTTTATTTAATTACTAAGAACATATACCATATTTACAACACATCTTATGTTGACGATGACGAACGCAGTGGAATACCAAATAAACTTTGTAGTTCAAGGTGTTGGATGGTTTTTCTCCTGTTTATTGGTGGTCGTATCGCTTAAGATCAGGCGAATAGCGTGCGCATCTCGTCATTCAAAAGAAAAAAAAGTCAAAATAATTATATTGTATTACAGCTATTTACGACGAGGTGTGCGTACAAAAGTTCGCGTCGATTGTCAGCCCAGTTTGCGAAGAGCCTAACAATCTTCTTTTCTTTATTAAAAAGAGCATTAAATAACGTACAGTACATTTATAATACAAAAGAATTCAGTATAAGAACGTATGTTTACGTTCTATCTTAAATGGTTTTGTATCAAATATACACATTAGTACGCATGTATTTTCTATCCTGGAAAAGTTAGGACTTGTACCGGAAAACCTTTTTCCACAGGATCAAGCGCGAAAATAAATCATTCTGATATAAACACAAATAAAACAACCAATTAATAAACACGAGATATTTAAATATAAAATGTCAACGCATTGCGTTCAATTACTGCCCATTTAGTGCGGACCGCGGCCCGGACAGATGGAACGGCTCTGGCAACTATTTAGTTTAGATGTCTCGTTAGTCGTTCATTACATTAGTGGTGGGCCAGGGAGGGAGTCGGGAATGTTGTGGGGGCTCGACCCGACAAGGGCCCTATTAGTGTGAAAAGTTCTTGTAAGTTTGCGTTGTGTTACAAAATTTAGTTTTTATGATGACTTTTAGTTGAAAATGTCATGATAATTAGTGAATTTTATAACATTGACATATCTGCAAATTATTATTATATTATTATATATATCTGCAAATAAGTTCAGTAATTAGCAAGCTTATTTTAATCCAACATTAATCAAAATCAATGGCTTATAGTATGTATTGAAAAACTTAAAGATATTTTTATTTTTTACAAGCGTCATGTTCATGTTATTTTAATAGGGTAAAGTAACATCAATATCCGTTATAAAGTATTTTTGGGTCGTTTATTAAAATTGTAATACCGATGCATATGCCCTCTAATAGATAGCAACATTTTTAATAAGACATTAGCTTAGTTAATTGTGTGTAATGAATTGTAAAAAAAATTGTTAAGCGTTCCCCCGCAAAATGAATGCCCAGATCCACTCGCGCAATTCACTGACAAATTTAAATATGCTGTTCCCAAAACTGAACATCAAGTCGTTACATCAAACAAAAGTAATTTTTCAAAAAGCAAATGTTAATTGGTGGAACGGAATGAGATAAACATGGCTGCCAACGCGAGTAAGACGTCAATCAACTGTCAACGAAGTTGTTCCAATTCTATGCGCTCCTGGTACTGCCAGATATAATGTACCGGGATTTTGAGGTGTTTTTTTTTTACAATCCTGTGTTTTCCCGTCGGTACGACTTTAACTTTAATGTTGGAATGCGACTTACTTTTTTCTAGTTTTGTATCAGAATACAGACAACATTTTTAAAATGTTTCATATGAAAAAAATTAAAAAGGTATCAAAACAAAAAATAATTATTTTTCATTTATTAGATGAATCATAATACAACTATTCATCAACCAATAATTATGTTGGCAAACGCAAATTACACCAACACAAATATTCAAATGAAAGTCCCTCATTTCAAGGTTCTTTGGCATTGAGGTTGGTGAATGGTGATTATTAGTTAAAGTATAATACAAATCAAATTAATTAGGGAACAATATTATCTTCATTATTGTAGTATGGTTAGTATAAATAAGATTTTCTATTATGATTTTCTCGGCCTAGATTCATCACAATTAGTTGACGTTAGAAAAGCGGCCTATAGCAAAAATAAATCAAATTCTGTAGGTAACGTACTTGAATAAGTGTATTGAGCTAAACCCACACTGAAGTAGGATAATGGTAGATGGAAGAAGGCCCCACTAATTATGTATAAAGATGGGGTAAAATTTGGGGTTAGATTTTTGACAATCGCGTTATTTACAAAGGCGTTTGGTGTGGTCTGATCTGGGTGCGCTGGTCGCCGGCGACCAAGACGACCTTAGAGAAACCAGACCCTAAGGTTTCCCTACCTGATAACAGTAATTTTGTATAAACAATTTATAATATCTATTTTATTGCTTCAAACAAAACTGCTGCGACTATTATGAATATTCCAAATTTAAATTTAGTTCAATTATTTAAATGTCACAACAATTTAAAAGTACAGATAAAGGTCAAACGTATTACACTGCGTGTGTCATTGTTCATCGGAATCCGTCGAGTCACAGCATGTATCATTTCATGACTACCCCCTTAGTCACCGAATGTGGTAAAAATTGCAAATATATCTCTTAAAGTCGTCAACTCCAATTACATTCATGAGAATATGACAATCTTCCGAGTTACTTGGATAATGGCTGCTAAAACTTATAATTACTTAAAGACATGTGCTGGCCGACTAAACCAAGGTAGTATTGGTATCTCATAGAAAATAAACATCAAGAGAACGCTTGCTGTCGCGTTTGGTATTATTCTTCTGTTTTTTGGGTATCCATGAGCAGTAGACATTACAAATCAGGTGATACAATTGCCTGAATTTTCCAGTCTAAGCTACTATAAAATAATAGCACGGAAAGAGTATGAATGCATTGGAATATTCTAGGCTCGATTCTCAGGTCTCAACAGTTTTTTTGACTGTTTAAGATATTGGGATTGACACCCCATCAAGCTATATTTTGACTGATAGTAAAATCCAAGCGAAATTCCGTACATGACGATTTAAGTATGTTAACCGTGCAATATTCTTATAGTTTCCCGATCTTTGTATCCTTATGATCCTATCCTATCCAAATAACTCAACATTGGCTAAATGCATCTAAACTGCAAAGCCAAAAAGGAAAAAAAAGTATGTAAACATTTGGCGTGAATTGATAGTGTACTAATAATAGATAGTACAATAAATATTATTATCATAAACTGTAGATATCCAATCAATAATCAGGATAATGACATACCCCAATACCAGGACAGCATACAATGCTAGGAGACCGCAAGTTCACACATTAGGCGGCGACCGCAGCGTCTAATACACGTATGTATGTCGTTGCGGTTGGCCACACCGCTCCGCTCACACGAATATACTATTTTATGGAAAGTCTAATGAAGGCTAGAAAATGTGACAGGATTTCTATATGGCTTCTTGTGGAACCAGTTACCGTAACCAGTACTTTACACAAGTATTTTTTGAATGAACATTTAGTTTGACAAATTCCGGTCGAACTTTAAGACTGGCACGATACAATATTATCTACATAATTTTGCAAATGTAGAGGGATAACTGCTTAAAAACGAAAGTGTATAGTTGTACCATTTAGAGAGGCTCATTCTCTGTTGAAATACAATATACTTAATTTTTCAAATATGTAGATTGCAGAGGAAAATTGCTTCAAAAGTAATAGAGTTGTATTATGTAGATAGGTTCGTTCTCTGTTACGTGTTTTTTTTAAAGGTGTGTGCATAATGATATATCGTGTTTACGCGAATGTTAGACATTAAAATTAAACTAAAAAACTGGTTATTTTTAAGGTATGTGGATTAAAATGGGTCTTAAATTTCTAAATGGTTTTTCGATCAATGCCACTTAATAAGAAGTACATTAAAATCTATAAAAATCAACTATTGATATTAAAAATGTCAAAAACGTTAACCCTTTTCGCCTTACGACACAATACTTATTAAACATAATTCAATTTCAATATTTAATATAAAAATTCTCAAGACGTATAAATGTCAGAATTCACATGCTTTAAAAAAACTTAATACAAAGGTCAAAGGGCTTAACCCTTTCGGTTAACCACAAAACATTTTAAGAAAGAATGAAAAGAAATTTTGGAAAAAAATATTTTTTTACAAAAATCTTGTACCCTACTAAAATCAATCTTTGCTTATTTATTGTTATGATCAGTGTTTTTTGTTGATTACATTTATTTGTAATATTTTAACCCCTTTTTGGTACTGTGTAAAGTTCAAAGGTCTCAATTCTCAAGGGGTCACGTATTAACTTTTACCATTTTTATTGCTTTTCCTTTAAGAATTGAGTACCCTTTCTTAACAATTATTTATATTTTTACCATTTTACAATAACGGTTAACATTTTTATATTTTATGAAATTTAGGTCACGTCACATTTCTCAAGGGTTATGTCATAGTTTATTCTTTCTTGCTTCAACTTTAAAAAAACATTTCTATATTAAAAAAATAATAGAAAAAAAGGTATTTCGTACATTGAAAGAAAATTTTATTATAACGCATTATTTAGTTAAATAAATTTTATTTAAATAGCATAAAATATTTTTTTCGGACTTTAATAATTATTATTTGTAAGTACCTATTATTAATTTATTACATATTAAATAATAATGTAACTAATGACTAATTAATTTCATGAGTCAGTTTTTCATGACAGTGTGCGCGCGCACCGTAAAAACTCTCAACATTTTTCCATAACGCGGCAAAGAAGTATAACTTCAAAAATAAGGTTTATTCCAATCTCAATACTGTCCAGAAAAAGCATCTTTTATACAAAGTAATTGAAGATACTTAAAAGATAATCGGCGGTCGGCAAGGCCCCTGCGCGTGACGTATGGACGCGGGCAGCCGTGAGCACTTAAGTGTTGGTAAACAGCGGGAGTCACATACACTTGATTTGCACTTGGTTTTGTATGGTGTTATATTATATTTTGATAAAGTTGCAGTGGAGTTACATTTTGGAATCATGTGTTTTGGAATATGTAAGCTAGTTATTAGTATACTAAACAATTTTGATTATGTACCTTGGTCAAGAGGCGATCAACTATTTGTCAACAATTAAAAGAAAATCTGATTCTTTCCAAATTCAAAAATATAATTGTACATTTTAAATAAAAAAAAGTTTTATGATTATAAACATAATTTGCTTCATCAATTTACATCAATATTACCAATCTAATTTATATGAAAAGGTATCAAAAGTACTACCCCATAAGCCACATAATTTAACCCACCCCAATTTTACCCCAATGTTTGCGCATCAAAAGTACCAAGGCAGCAGGGGCGGTTGGGAGTGGTCGGCAAACAAACGGCGCCGGCGGGACGGCGCTGCCACCTGCAATTTATGCTAGTAACTTGATTAAGAAGTTGTGTAAAGAAGTGATCAAATCCATGTCGGAATTGGGCACCAATTAGTCTAAGCCGATATTAACACATACTCAATATTTTGTAAAAATATTAGCACGCAGTGACGTTTCAAAAGATTAAACTTAAACGTTCAGACAGCCAGACAATGCAATAGAAACTTGCTAATGAGAATGCTCACGTTTTCTTTCAGTTAGTAAAAACGTATTTTAATTTTTTACATAATTCATGAGCAACCAACTACAAAATAGATTTAAGTGATGTACTTAAATTAAACAAATATCTAAACTTAAGAACATAAAATGTATGATCATTAACTGTTAAATGCCTTAGAAAAATAATTAATTTCCTCCATTATCCAAAACCTTATTGTATATTGGACAAATATTATAATGTAGACGATCGCGCGTCCCAAAACCCGCCATTACACTGTTTGTACTATTAAAAGGGGCCAACGCAAACACAAATAGGCATTCACTCTGTTTGGAGAACGATGAACGTAATAGGGTACTGCGAATTTCGTAAATATGACAATTGACATGAAAATTGAAGTTTGATTTTGAGGTTTTGTGCTCAGTTAGTAGGTCCGACGATTTGTGATTTTCTAACAATGGAAATTATGCAGTCCGGTATATAAATTCTCATCCCCCATAAGACAACCAATAATTTAAGCTAAGTGACTTAGTGCATCAGATGCACTTCTGCCTTTCTTTAGGGATAATAAGTTTTTGCCTTTGACGTTTGAAATCCTTCATTTTTTTATTATATTCCGTCACTTTATTGTTTTTCTGTCACTTTAAGGCATGGATGTATGTATATGTACTTGTTAGTATGTAAGAGTTATGAAATTAAATGAAAAGTTGACGTAGCCATCTTTACCCATGGAATGCTTTAACTTATTATGTATGTTATAATTTTCCTACCTTTATGGTTCCAACATATTAATAATGTTATAATTTTCCTACCTTTATGGTTCCAGCATATTAATGTTTTTTATTTTGATAATTAAGACCTCATATCGTAAAAAAACAAAAGAACAGTTAAATTATTCCTGCCAAAAACCTTATTTATTAGAGCATCAATTACCAGGGCAACATAAATGCGGTGCACGTCAAATTATGATAACAAGCGAGTACAGGGGGATGTGAAATTTGACGTCGGAATAATTAATTCCATTTGCAAGCGCGTGCCGGTGCGCGTCGTAATTACCGAGGTGGATTAGTAACACGCGCAGCTCTTGTTTAGCTGGTATTTATATATTCCCCAAATTTATATATTGTGTTACATACACTGGTACTGTGAGCATGAGGTTCTGACTTCTGGGTTCAAATCCCAAGTTAGCCGACACTATAGATTGTTTTTAACGGTATATCTCGAATTATGTTCCCCAAAACTAATGTCAGACATATATAAAAATAGGTGGGATTATTACTGCATCATGCTTGAACCGCCGGGAGTTTTGTCGATCCCATGGAGTAAGGGTAAACGCAGGCGGAAAGCCAATAATTGATACACTTCTCTATGTCTATCCTTTCCTTTAAGGTCAGAAAGGCGTCCAAAGATCTTTTGGAATTGTAGGTGTTTAGGGGTAATGTTAATCATCATGATTATCATTGGATAAATACAAAAATAATGACTTAGTATTATTAGTTACAATTAGCTTAGAAGTAAATACTTTCCCCTATCACAATTACTGCTATTTAAATTATAAGATAAATTGATTTACGATTATGTTATGGAAATTTAAGTATAGTACAATCAAGCCGACATTATATATACACGAAGCTGTTTTGTTGTAAATATAGAGTTGGTAAGTCGCAGGACTAGCGACCGCAAAGGCGGCGCGTCGAAACCGCAACGCCCGTCGCCGCTGCGGACAACCGCTGTAATAATAGGAATTATGGATGCTGTGATTCACTGACTAATACAGCAATATGATTTAGAAGTATTTCATTACTAGATTAATTCAAAATGTTAAGCTGTGAGGATTTGGATTCAAATATTAGCAGATCCGCATGGTTTTGTTAATTGTGAAGAGGCAATTCTCTTTGGCCGAAAACTGCTGATACGAGCAACTTCAGCATGATCAATATTATGAAAAAAACAATACATATTTATAATAAATAAAATGTCCCACAATCTCATGTTGTCTATTTGACTATAAAAATGACAAATACTATTCAATACCTACATAATTGAACTCAATAAAAACCGAAAATCTCTACTAAATCTAACACTGAATTTAATCCCAATCAGCAAACCTCAAGCCATTCTCATTAACATTTCCTCTATCAATCAAAAATGATACTAACATGAACAGTTAACAAAAGCCAATGGAAACTCGGTAACGCAGGTGGAGCATAAAGCTTGGTCGCGGGACGTGCGTTCGTCACCCGACACCGACAGACGAGCCACTGCCCACATTCACTCAGGACTGGCTTGACCTGTTCCTGATGCCGGATGAGAGAACCGAAATTACATGACAATTACTATAAGTCGTAAATTTCGCGAACAGTTTTTGCTGTAACTGCAAACACTTAAGTACGGTAAATGGTTGAAAATTTTTTGAAACGGTTACTATATTGAAAGTGGAAACTAATTTTGTAAATAACTTTGTAACCAATGCAACTTCTGGATATAATAAGAATACTTTTAAGATCGTGTGGCATTTTTAACGGTAAATGGATGAACTTTAAAAGGTAAACTATTGGAAGTGAAAACTAATTTTATAAATGACTTTGAAGTCAGCTTGACTAGGACATAATAAGACTTAACATCTCATGTCTCGGGATGGCGAGCGCATTGGAATACCAAACAATACTTTGTAATTCAAGGTGTTAGAAGGAATTTATACTATTTAAGGGCGGATAGATTTTGCGAACTTCTCTACTTGTGCAGTACTCATGTCGTTCTCATTTTAGATAAGCATGTTACTTATACAACTACAACGTGTTTTATTTCAATTGAGTAGTATGGACTACGGAGTTTTAAGCTGGGAACTATCAGACAGAAATTCTTGGCTAGATTACATACGTTTTAAGGTGGAATCACATATGTTTTAAGGTTAAAATTGCAGATAAATTTTCATTGGATAAACGCGACTGATTTTATAAGTAGTACATTTATGATTCAAATTTAATTTCTGCATGAAATGGAATCTAGGACGTTTTCAATTAATACTCAGCCCTAAAGCATACGATTGACTAACATTATACTGACAATAGAAAATAACAACCAAAAAATAATTTCGTTAAGAAATTAATTCTAATTAAAATTACATTGTAACTAACTCACTCAGATTTCAAATCTTTCGCGACGATTCCTTTTAAACATATTGTTCACGTTAAAACAGATACCAACAAAAAATCCAAATACACGTCGCCTCCGCAGACGGCGGCGGAAAGCTTTTTCCGAAGAAAAATAAATAAAGCAAAAAACGCCAACCTGTATATCGGGTTACCGTACATCTGCCACTTCGGCGATAAGGCACGAATGTCGAACGGCCAGTCTCTGCGGTGGTTATGAACGCCTGGTACTCCGAGGTGGTGTGATTGATTTTTGCTTATTGATGCGTTGAAAAAAAAAACAAACTGGTCAATGCTACTAAAAAATAGTAAGGAGCTTAGTTTGCTAACTAATTTACCCTTAAGTTATTCTTCATGTAGCTGATTTGTTGATTATCCTAAAAATTCCCTACACGTTTTTAATAGGGAATATTAAACAAAATCCGAGTCTAATATAAAAAATTAAAAAAAAAAAAAAAAAAAAAAAACACAAACACTTTTGTTTATAGATTATTTCAGTTTAAATAAATGTCTGTATCGCTCAAAACCTGTCTTAAATTGAAATTAGTCTCTATAATAAGACTCAATATTACATAAAATGCTATCGGTCTTTTATGAACATAAAATAATAGAAAATTACTCGATCTATGTAAAGCATTACATATCAAGTTACTTAACATCGTACAGTGACTTTCTCACCTCTCATTTTTATCACCTTCGTATTACTGATTAAGTCACAATTCCATTCAGTGTAATAAAAACATACGAAGACAGGGATATTTCGCACCCTTAGAACAAAGTGACCTAACTCAAAATTTATATATTTGCTGATCTTGTTAAAAAAAAACTTTATAATCCAGTGAACAGAAAAAGACACAGTTATAGAATAGAAACAGATTCTCACGTTCGACGACCGCCCAATTCACTGCCTTTTATGTTAAAGATTTCTTGTGTTTATTCGAATGTTAGACATTAAAATTAAACTATTATTCGGATTTTATCGCGATTTTTATAGTATAATTTTCTTCCGACGTTTCGAAGACTTTGCAGCCTTCGTAGTCCCCCCGTGACCGCGAAGGTTGTAAAGTCTTCGAAACGTCGAGTAAATTAAGATATATAAACTGCTATAAAATCCGAAAAATAATTTAATTTCATGTCTTTTATATTGTTATCAAATCTTTTTTATTTGTTTCCAAAAAACGTCTTTTATGAGTTAAGTCAAAAAAGACGTTTTTTGGAAATTTATAAAAGAAATGTTTAGAGTCGATTTTACGTGCGCATAAACTCCTACGCATACAGAATAACCCACAACATACATGATGAACAAGGTCAAAGAATTCCGGGATAGAATTTAAGTTAGTTTTTTATGTCAACCAATTTATAGGTTTTGAATTAGTGGCCAGTGTTATACAAACACGCCGTTTATCCTCAAAGGGGTAGGCAGAGGCGCAACTAGAACCCACTTTCCGCTGTGTGTATTCCGTCCCATAATGTGATACAGAGCGAGCCTATTGCCTTATCGGGCACAAATTCGCTAGTGGTAGGATATATTTTATATCCGCCCGAGTAGCAACTACCTTATACGAGTTAAAACTCGCCATAGTGTCCCACGTAAGTGTGTCGTGTTCTGGGATCAGCTTGTGTATATCTGGTTCCAACAGGCCGGCATAATTGTGTCGACTGCCGAGGGGTAATCATCTCTCGTCAGTCAGTCTATTGGACCCCACTCCACTTACCATCAGGTGTAGTGGGGTCTTTGCTGTACACATATAAAACAACCAGACTCGGAGCTGACACTGTGGGGAAAAACTCAATATCATTTGCCCGACCCGGGAATCGAATCCAAGGCCTCAATACTGCAGTTGTACCGTGTTACAACCATGTCACCTAGACAGCCCGTATACAACATCTATTATATTACCTATTTAGTAGTTTTCGGCTAATCTTTCAGTAAATAACAAAATCTTACGTAGTTGGGAATTTCTTACGTAGAAGGTGCCAATGTGTGTGACCGATAATGATAGTGCCTGCGTCGAATTCTTTTGGCTAAATTACATCTGAATATTTTTTAAAAAAATTAATAATAAAATTATTATATAAGTAATTGGAATAAAATTTGTTATAGTCGATATGAATGTATGTTTGTTATTACATTTGTATGGACAAAACAAGCATTTAACAAAACCAAAAACGACTCTTATCAGATTTGATGCTCTTTTATTTTATTGTAGTTCCTTTAAATTTATATTTATTTAACCATGACCTATGGTAAGATCTCACCAAGTGAGATAATTGTGACATGACCCATTAGAAAAACCATAACACTTTTACTACAACTTTATTTATTATAACACACAAAAACCACCATTAATCCCTGAATATAAAGTTGATATTTCAATTCCCTCCGATGAATTAAAGTACCAAAACAAAAGCAACCCTATGCCATTGAGATAGAATTGAGATTTGATAATTTGTGCCAGTAATTATTATACCACGTTAACAATGAAGTGGGCACGTGACTTGCCCCATTGTGTGACATAAAGCCCATAATTTGATGGGAAAATACTTCCGAGATATCTTATTTATGGGATAAATGCAATTTGTTTTGTTTTCATTATTTTGACCCGTAAGGGTTGCAGTGAAAATTAAGGGGTATTAGCGCTCTAGATTTTGTACCTTATACATCAAGTTCTAAGGTCGATATTTGTAATTTTAAAATGGGAATAGTAAAAATAACTCTAGAACTCTTTGAAAACCAAATCGACAATTTGCCGCGTCCCTGAAAAATTTCGAAACAGCAATGACTAAAAAAGCGGCAATAGCCTAGTTGGGTGTGGAACGGACTGCCAAGACGAATGTACGCAGGTTCAAATCGCAAGGGCACACACCTCTGACTTTTCTAAAATCATGTGTGTATTCTTTGTGAATTTATCGTTCGCTTTAACGGTGAAGGAAAACATCGTGAGGAAACCTGCACATCTCAGAAGTTCTCTATAGGAATTTCGAAGGTGTGTGAAGTCTACCAATCCGCACTAGGCCAGCGTGGTGGACTAAGGTCTAATCCCTCTCAGTAGTAGAGGAGGCCCGTGCTCAGCGGTGGGCAAATATATAATAAAGGGCTGATATAATTATTATTTATTAATGACAAAAATCAAACAAATCTCATTAAATTTGTAAAATAATTTGAAAAATAAAACATTGATAAGGGTAAAAATAAATTTTAAATGTTCAGATCTGCTTTAGTGTAGTTTTGTATTAGGTTAGTAAGACGACCGTTTTGAAGATTCAGGTTGCATTCCCAAGCTGGAATAAATTATATCGAAATTTCATGCTCAAAATCAGTCCGGAGACAGTCTTAGCTGGCGAATTATGTATGTATTACGTACGTTTCTGCTTACCTTGAAAAGGAAAAAGATTTATTCTAAAGTACGGCAAAAATGTACTAGGCTACCATAAACAGAGAAAAATATCACAAAATGCACTTGCGCAAATATTTACCGCTTCTGGTCGCAAAGTAAACATCGCTCATGCCTTAATAAGCTTGCACACAGCAATTACTCGGTTACACACAAATATTTGTACACACACGAGTACTCCACTTGCATTTATGATGAGTTTAAAAATGAATATTGGTTTTCAATATCTCGAAAAAATCTAGTAACAAAGTTAAGGATCATTAGATGGTTTTGAATATGTTTATTCTTTGTGAATTTATCGTTCGCTTTAACGGTGAAGAAAAACATCGTGAGGAAACCTGCATATCTGAGAAGTTCTCTATTAGAATTTCGAAGGTGTGTGAAGTCTACCAATCCGCACTAGGCCAGCGTGGTGGACTAAGGCCTAATCCCTCTCAGTAGTAGAGGAGGCCCGTGCTCAGCAGTGGGCAAGTATATAATACAGGGCTGATATTATTACTCTATATACCTGAGAATGGGACCAAACTCCTCACCAAGGAATCTAAAATTCAAAACACAAACACACAAAACTCATAAACAATACAAACGTGAGATGAATAGTACAAACAAAAGGCAAACATAAAAACTGCGTGACACGGAACGCAAGTATCACTTACTGTAACACGATAGACCTCTCGATGCATGTCTACATTATAATAAACTACGATTTGAAGAAAATATTATCATTGAACACATTGGTTTCGTAAATTTTGTCAAAATGAGTGTTAGCTGCATAGGAAAGACTTTTCTCCTTTCTACTTATCTGGATTAAAAAATAACATAAATCATGTTAATTTGCATAATAATAATATCAGTCTTGTATTGTCCCACTGCTGGGCACGGTCCTCCTCTACTATCGGCCTTAGTCCACTACGTAGACTTCACAGATGCTCAAATTTCCTATAGAGAACTTCTTAGGTAAGTAGCTTTCTTCACGGTGTTTTTCTTCACCGTTAAAGCAAGAGATAATTCACAAAGTATTATTTAAAACAAAAGAACACATCATTATTTAAAAAGGTCAGAGTGTGCTCTTGAGATTATTTTTTTTGGATGCAGACCTCGCTTTCAGCTCCGGAGTAAAACGGGGAATGAGATACTAGATTCCCCCGGCTTAGCGACTGCAGGATCCTGGAGAAAGAAGGGGAGGAGATAGTCAGAAAGGAAATGAAGGGGAAAGAAGAAGGAACTATTTTTAGAATGTGCAGACAGGAGAACGAGGCGAAATGTTCGCGAGACCTTATAGGCCCCAATGTAATATACAACCATGAGGTAAATACACTCAACTGTGTGCCTAGGGCCATGATATCCCCCCGTGCATGGGCTTGCATTCGGTGAGAAGACCGAGCGCACAAGAATTGTCTAGGGAGGGAGCTTTTGGGATTTGAACCTACGGACCTACGTCTCAGCAGTCCGTTCAACAACAAATTAGGCTATCGCCGCTCTAAAGCTAATCTAAATCATGGTATAGATCCGTTTATAAGTTCTACATTTTTACCTTCAAAAAGCACATGTTTTCAAAAAAATTCTAGACATCAATGAAGCATCAACAACCAGTTCAAAACCAAACAAAACGAAAAAGCCGTCGGTAAGTGGCGTGGTGAGTTTTTATTCCATATTTGTGCCCATTGTTCTATCCGTTAATCTGTTTGTCCGTCCGTGCCGCGTCAATATTGTCTCGATCGATTGTGTCTTTAATTTCGAGTGCTTTCGGACGGGTAAAATTGAGCTTGTTGACATTTTGTGTGTCATTTTTTTATTACTTATTATGTTAGATTTTTTTATAATACAGTCTTTGATATATCATATTTTCGTCAATGGTGACACTGCCCTCTTGTGTTTGAAGTATTATAACTTTAAAGGTTTGGGTCAAATCTTCCTTGACCAGAATTTATATTGAAGTAGAGGCTTTATATTTATTACTTCGAATAAAAAAAAATAGTATGAAATCCAGTTACTGCCATTAGTTATACGGTTTTAGCTCATTTTAAGACTCGATGCAAACAAAGTACACAAGCAATCATATTATTAACAGCCCAAAATTTTATTTAAGCAATAACTTCAAACCCTATTAGATGCAATTTATATTGCCTTGACCAAAACATTATTCTCTATTCCAGTGTAAACTCGTAACGCGGCCGCGTTTTCTTCGTGAAATCAACGTGGAATGGTATTCTGGTTCTATTTCTATCGTCTTAAACGTGACGTGCGTTACTTGCTTGTTAGGAACTATTAAAATAACGTGTACCATAGAGAATAAGGCCTCAAATATTCCTGCGTCCCGAGGCGTCATTTTATCGCCGGCTGTTGTTTGCGGCTAGTCCCAAACTGATGGTGTTTACTCAGCGCAGTTGTATACATTGCGTGCGATCACCCGGCATTCACGATACTCGAAAATATCAGTGCTGTGGACTCATACACGGTTGATATCTTACTTCATTTCCCCGAAATTTTGTATACAAAATATAGGTAGGATTGTAGAGTGCAATAAATCGAAAATTGAAATTCAATATTTTTTTAAAAAGGGATCTTTGTGAGCTAGATAAAGAGATCAACTCAGTTAGGTTTTTTTAACAACCTAGTAATAATTATTTTTAATATATTTGATAAAAAAATTCGCTGATTTCAGTTTTGTACGATGTTATAATCTATATAGTAAATTTTGTTATAATATTATTTCTAAGGTAGCTGTCACAGCAGCGACGAGCAAGATTAGTTAATTAGCAGATAATGAATCGTGTTGCGTAAACATAATGTGATAGATAATATAGTGGTGCCGATGAATGCTGCTGATATGCATTAATTAAATATATAATGGGGTATTTGACTACATTTTTAAATACATTTATCACAATGTATATTGTATGTTATCCAAAACAATATGGAAAAAGAATTATGAAAAGCAACGTAATAGTTGATAAGTAATAAGGCTTTGAATTTTGGTGGAAGAGCTTGTTATAAAATAGCAGTAAGAGTAAGCCCTGAAGTCTCCGAGTATCACCGGCCATAGAAATGCTTTTGAGAAAGTAATAGCACGATAACCCCACCACGCCCCCACTTTTGCTTATTAGAATACTTTAATTATTAAATAACTGTGTTATTTTTAAACCAATTTTGATGCTAATTTTACAGAAGAATTTCTTTTTTATTTTAAAATAATCTAAACAAATATATGAAAATACCCTACTATTATACAGAAAGGTTCCAGACCGCTTTTTCATCATAAATTAAGTTTTTATTTTTATTATATGGAATACTAACAGTTTTAAGACATTAAAGAGTAATAACGATGTAGGTGAACAAATAGCCAATGACAAGTCTTCACTTATATAGATTGGTTGAAAGGAATGAAAACAGTTTAGAAAAGATTTAAATCAAATACTCATCTTATATATGTCCTTAATACAGTACACCTATTTGTTAATTTCGATCTAATTAAAAAAATTGGAAGACTATAACACCTCCTCTTAGAGGGAACAATGGTCAAAAATGATTCTTCAGAAAGATCTAGTTGGTGCCGTTTTTTCTCATATCTTTAATTTTACTATTATTATTTCAAGTTATAATATACAAAAAAATATCGAACGTCGCGTCATCGCTTCTTGTTTATTATGGGATAGGAGTCTAAAGTTATTTGCATAACGCACGTTGGCCACTTGGTCTATTATCTGTCAAGTTGGGATCAATAACTAATTAAGACGTGATGTTTGTTCTATACACAGAATCCGTGGGAGTAATGAACTTATCCCACGTGATTTGTACCGCGTCGGACATTCCTGGGACCCGGTGGCGAACGGTGAATTATTCGAAAGGGAACCCAATACAATATACAGGTATATGTATACATGCTATCTGCAAATCGTTCTAATGATAATAAGATTCTACATAAGAGAAGTCGGCAGGAATCGGGTAAGAAATCCGATACAACATATAGGTATATGCATAAATGCTATCTGCAAATCGTAATGATAATTAGATTATACGTTAATTATACATAAGGGAAGCAGGAGTCGGGAATGGACCCTTCGCCTATGCTGGGACTGCCACTTGATCGAATCGGTATTCGCTATAGGAATTTAGAGGGTGTGTGAAGTCTACCAATCCGCACTAGGCCAGCGTGGTGGACTAAGGCCTTATCCTTCTGAGTAGTAGCGGAGACCCGTGCCTAGCTGTGGGACAGTATATAATACACGGCTGATATTCTTATTATTACATTTGGATTAATAATAATACTTTTTAATTAATAGAAAATATAATTACTGAAGTAATATTCAGCAATTATACATGATGTATTATTTCCTTGAGCTTCTTTCGGCGAGGCACAGTAAAAATACCAACATAGGAAAACTGTGAAATTTATGAAGAATACATATATACTATAATCGTTACAATTATGCCGGACTATCAGAGCTTCTTCAAACTACAAGATGCTTGTCATTCCTATATTTTTTATTTTCTATTAGCTTGCATCATAAATTCTAGACATTTTATTTAAGAGATCATTTATCCCGAACTACTATTAACTTAAACGAATTCACCAAAACAATTCTATTTTTAAACTTAAACTTGGAACGTTAAAGAAAAAAGTTTTTAAGCTTTTTTACCCCATAAAAATAGGGAAGGTGCTTCCTAAAAGGTTTCACGGTGTACATTTCCCATTGTTTTTTAAAAACAGCCCCGCGGAAGGGTTGGGAAGCCGCACAAATTAAAGTTCCTTTTTATTTTGTAAACAGGTTGAACAATTTACGTTTTTTCGTGTTTGAACGAGCAATATACCTAGCGAGACGCGTAGCAACAATTTTTATTGTACGTAATTAAATGATCTATCATTCTGTTGTAAGTGCATTTAACATAACATAATTGTGATAAACTAGAATCCTTTAGAGGTCTGTGTTCAGCAGTGGGCTTCCTAAATCAGCTGATTATGATCATAAGCCCATTTGCTTTGTCGATTTTATGCCCATCACAATAACAAAGCACAGACAAAAATAATTAAAGCTATGGTCTCTATATAAAATGATCCCATACATGAAGAATATTAGCATAGCGTGGTTCTCATGATTTACTTTGAGCGGTATATTAGAACAAATAGTACGTAGGCAATCTCTATCATGTTAGTCTACGTACCCAATAGATTACATCTATTACCGAAAAACTGCAGACAAATAAAAAAAATATCTAAGTCCCACAATTGTACAATACTCATAATAAGAAACGAAATGAACACGAAAAGTGATACATTTTGAAATGTAGCCGAGCGTAAAGTTTTTCTTGTACATTTTGGCGCCAATAACAATGGCGGCCATATTGTCGTTGAGTACGCAATTATAATGTCAATGTGTCCTTCAAGTGTTCTTGTTACACTTTTACTTAAATAAGAATGTTTTCTCTCGATCTTTAAGTATGTCACCGGTATTTAGTATGATATTATATTTGAATTATTCACATTACTTAATATTTACCTTGTCAATTGGTACTTGTTTACCACTATATTAAAAACAGCTCCGGCGTTTTATAAAAAATATTATTTACTAATTTGCACTTTATATACAAAAGTATATCAGCGGCTTTAATACCAAAGGCATTTTCTCCCAATCGACATTATCGTGGTACAGAACTAAATAAGATGGGTAGATTATTATTTGTAAGTATTTTGTACCTAACTTGATCTGGGTAATGTCCACTCTAGCAAAAATATGTCATATTTAGTAGCTCTTTCTGAGAATTAGTATTTTGGTTTCAGCCAGTGTAAGTACAGTCAGTCTGGAACTAGCTGAACAAATTCAAAACTTCGAATCGCCTTTAAACTTTTGCGTGCTTATCAACAATAGTTTTTATTAACTAAAAAACCTGAAAGATGATTACTTTATTTTAGATAGAAACAAAATAAGATTTACGTTAATGTGCAGAAGAGTTTTAAAGTTAGTAATATAATCAACTAATTTTGTGTCTGATCAAATTTTAAAAAATCCCCCGTCACGCAGTTTTGCTTAAGTTGTTTGCCGGCTATTGAAAGTAAAATAGACCAGCATAATTCTGTCGACTGTCAGGAACGCGAGGACATTCGTTAGTCCATCGAATTCCATTGTCAAAAGCATTATACTCCAACATTTATAATATCAAGTATCAAAATGCATTTTCTTACACAATGTCAAAGTTTTTGTGGCACATTTAAGGTTGCGTAACCCAGAATTTTGGCGCCATTTGCGTTTAGTCACTGCTATTACCAATTTCAGGGTAGAATGAGCGCATTGTGAGATGAAAAGTACTTAAGTTACACTTTCGCGTATCACAGACGATTTATTTTGTAAAGAAAGTTTTTACCACCGGTCATGTTAATAGCTATAATACTGCAGAATAGGTAGAACTCAAATTAGTTGGTTCCATACGCTATCGACTATTGAAATGCAAAAAAATCGAAAAAATTGACTAGTTTCAAAAACATAAAAATGTGCAGAATCGCAACTGGAATTAACGAATTAAATTAATTAATCGCATACTTGGTAGGACTAGGCAGAGACTTACTGGTGGTAGGTCTCACATATGTGAGAGTCCGCCTGGGTAGGTACAACCGTAATATCTATTTCTGCCGCCAAGCTGCAGTGTGTAGTCACTGTTGTGTTCCGCTTTGAAGGACATTGTAGCCAGTGTAACTACTAGACATAATGAGACAACACCTCTTGTCTCAGGATGGCAAGCGCAGTGGAATACCAAACAATACTTTGTAATTCAAGGTGTTGGATGGTGTTTGTACTGTTTATGGATGGTCATATTGCTTACCATCAGGCGAACGGCAAGCTCGTCTCGTCATTCAAAGAAGTAGAAAAAATAAAGAGAGACTATCCTACCTTCACATCCACCACTGCAACTCCTGTAAGTCAGGAGCAACAGCTGGAATGACTCCAAGCGGTGTAACATTACGGAGTATGCAAATACAGATTTGCAATTGCAAATTATTTTGTTAAACATTTACCCGATGAGTATTGAACACAGGAACCCTATACAACCACTAAACCATGAAGACGTCTTCAAAAGATAGCACACCAGCACAATAGTAATGCAACATAAAAATAACAATTGAAAGTGAGTTGACAAGTTGCACGAGCGGTGTCGCGAAAGTGTCATAATGTTCGAAACTCAACACTAAATGCATTCGCCGTGTCATGGAATAATAGTCCTAAAATGTAAGGTAGAGTTATGCAATATGATTAATTTCGGAGAATGGGATTTTTAATACGTCATTATTTAGAACCAGCAGTGTCGTGTGTACGGAGACAAGATGTCGGCCGACACTTGTCAACAATTGCGTTCATCGTGTGGTAGTATAATAGAATCTAGTTTAAAATTAAAGACAGTGGCGTTACACCATTGAGACGATTGATTTTGAACACTGAACTACTGAACACGGGCCTCTTCTACTACTGAGAGGAATTAGACCTAAGTCGATTAGATTCGCCTAGTGGTTGACAGACTTCACATTCAAATTTCTTACGTACGTCTCCTCACGATGTTTTCTCGTTAAAGCGATAGATAATTAATAAATAACCGTATTTAACTTTATTAAACAATATACCTAGTCTAGCCATAAATATTGTAATAAAGAAAAAAGAAAATTGTTAACTGCAAATAACATTTATTACTTTTACAGTGTGTCAGTTTAATACATAAATATAAAACAATTAAAAATATAAAAAGCTTATTCGAAGTGGTCTCCATTGGCTGCAATACAGTCCTTTAAACGATGAGGCCAGTTATCAATAGAAGCACGCACTCTTTCCATGGGAAAATTCTTCACTGCCAATCGTATAGATTGTTTTAGGGACTCCAAATTATCATGGCGTTTAGAGCAAGCTGTACTCTCTAAAACTGACCACAAATCATAATCCAGCGGATTAAGATCGGGACTAGACGACGGCCAGTCTTCAGCTCTGATGAAGTCCGAAACGTTCGATTCCAACCAAGACTGCGTGGACCGAGCTTTATGACCCGGCGCCGAGTCTTGCTGGAAGGACCATACTTGGTTATTGAACATGGTGATGTTAAGGGGCTTAACTACCTTCTCAAGAATGGTATCTTGATACACTTGTGCCGATGTTTTGATACCTTTTTCACAAAAATATGGCTCAGTCACTCCTTCATAGCTAACACCCCACCAAACCATCACTGAAGTCGGATAATGTCCACGTTGCACTCTGTCGACTAATTGGGAAGCTTCCTTAGAGCTTTGAGCATAAATACGGTCATTTTGTTTGTTAAAATGTTGCTCAATTGTAAAAATTTTCTCATCCGTAAACAAAATTTTTCTGTGACCTCCCTTTGCGTACCGCTTCAGTAGTTGTTTCGATTTTACCACCCTATTCTTCTTTAAATTATCAGTTAAGAAATGGCCAGTGCGTCTCTTATAGGCTGCAAGTCCTAAGTCATCTTTTAAAATACGCGACATGGTTCTAGGTGCTATCTTCATTTCCCGAGATAAAATCTTTTGCTTTCGGACAGGATTTCTTCGAATTCTTTCCCTTACTGCTTTGACCACCTTTTTCGTACGAACACTACGTGGACGGCCAGATCTTTTTCTGTCACAAACAGAGGAGGTCTCATTGTACCTATTAATAGCCCGGTACACAAACATTTTACTAATACCAAGTGTATGGAGAGTTTTAAAAATTGCATTTGGCTCCATACCTACTTTGTGTAATGCTATCACAGCGATTCGGTTCTCTTTATCACCCCACACCATTTTAATATCGCAAAATATTTTACAATGTATTGGCGCCAAAATGAGAAAACACAATGAACAATCGTATAAAAATGACAGATTCGAAATTCAAATGTAATATTTTTTTATAATTAAGTGTAACAGTATTTATGGCCAGACTAAGTAATAACAATACGAAAGCCGTCGGTTTGTACTGCGTGAAGTGGAACAGACAAGCAGGAGAGCAGCGCGGGTAGGAGCTGTCTGTAACTCGACACCGGCCCCCGCGCCCCGCACCGCCGCCAACCCCCGACGGAACCCGCACTCGCTCGATATTCTGATGTGATGTGTTTATGCGAGATGGACTTGTGCTATGGTTAACGGTTGCAAAATTAGAGATATGTTATTATAAAAGAAATGTAGGTTAATTTAATTATAATTTTTATCGATTAGAGTTGATGGCTTGAACATAAATTTTAATTCAAGTAAATTATATTTTTTTAAATGATTACTTCAAACATACCTTTATTATTATTTCAAAACAACATACCTATGTTTTGAAAACTTAAACGTTAAGAAATATTGATCGATGTTATGGTAGACTATACAATATAGGACAAGCACCAAAAAAAGCATCATGATTAAAGCAAACAGCGAGATTTTTTTTACAAAAATTTGTACTACATGCTTGAATTTAGGACAGTTTATAGCCGCAAAACTTTAAAATCAACAAGTTGTATGTGGAATAATATTATGTGTTTAAGAATGTACCTAATGGTTAGACTTGTGTTACAGTTTATACGCAGGTAATGAACACATTACACATGCGACGATAGCCTAGTTGGGTGTGGAACGGACTGCCAAGACGAATGTCCGCAGGTTCAAATTTTAAGGACACACCTGGGACTTTTGCTAAAATTATCTGTGTATTCTTTATGAATTATCGCTTGCTTTAACGAAAGATAACATCATGAGAAAACCTGCATACTTGAGAAGTTCTCTGTAGGAATTTTGAGCATGTGTGAAGTCTAGCAACCCGTACTAGGCCAGCGTAGAGAACTAAGGCCTAGTCCCTCTTAGTAGTAGAGGAGGCCCGAGCCCAGCAGTGGGACAGTATATAATACAATAGGCTGATACTAATAATAAACACATCCATCATTCTCAACTCGCATCAATCTAAAATTCTTGGTTCCCTACAAATAAACCGTCCATGACAAGGTGCAGAGCCGCCCGTACAATCACTTACGCAATTGTTTAAACAATGGCCAGTAATAAAATATCGTATTACCACAATTAAATGAGCATCCTGTACCCCGGCCAATGTGCCCCATTGTCCCCGTCTCCCCACCCCGTAGCGTTGCGCTTTTGGGGCACTTTTTATTGAGGGGTGTGGGGAAATCTGGTTCGAATTTGCAAATGTAACTTGATTGTTGAATGTACGGGTAGGCCTAAATAGATGGTGAATGTAGAATGTTTAGCATAATCTGGAGTGTAATAATACTTACAGACTTCAGGACACTGTGAGCTCATTCTGCGTAGATCGGAACGCCAACAGCTAAAATTTAAAAAAAGTTGTATAATCGTAAAATGTAGATATTGTAACTTTGACTTTACGGATGAACAACACCTCAGTCCCCCCCGTGACCATGAAGGCTGCAAAGTCTTCGAAACGTCGGGAGAAAATAAAATACTAACACCGCGATAGAATCCGAAAATTAGTGTAATTTCACTGGAGTATAATAATTTCTTATATTTACGCCAATGTTAGACATTAAAATTAAACTATTTTAAAGCCTTTTTTAAAGCTTTTGTGGTTATGTCCCTCCGTGATCATAAAGGCTGCAAAGTCTTCGAAACATCAAGAGAAAATTAAAATATAAAAACTGCTTTAAAATCCGAAAATACTTTAATTTTAATAATCTGGATTGTTATCACCGCGGGTTTTCAGATGACATTTTTAACTGACTTCAAAAAGAATTTACTTATTATGTCGTGATTTTTTCAATATAAGTAATTCTTCTATAAATAGATGTAGTGTTACAAACATGCTCAGGTCAGGGTAAAAATTTCATCAAAAAGTTCAGCATTTTTTTGCGTTTAGTTGTTATAATCGTCCAAATACCTTTAAATTTTCGCTTTGCATATTAACAAGAAGACCAAAATTGTAAGGGAAATATAGCCAACTAGCTGCGCCCAGGAAATCAGTGTGCCACAAAGTTTTTTTCGTGTAAATCCCGACCCACGAGATTTTTTATAACCACGCAACCTTTTCAACAGTAATCGTTATATTCCAGTCAATTTAAATAAAACCGTAAAGTACTATTAACTTCAACCTTCCTCAAGAATTGCACTATGTTTTAGTAAACCCGTACACAAATCCGTTCAATAGATTTTGAGAAAATCGATCACATACGGACAGCTTCTGGGGACTTTGTTTTATAATATGTATAACTTCAATCAAGTAAATCTAGCAAACAGAGACACTTTCCCGCCCTCACACCCACCACTACAACTCAAATCTAGTAAACAGAGAGACTTTCCCGCCCTCACACCCACCACTACAACTCCTGTAAGCCAGGATCAGCAGTGGCACGCATTATGACACCGAGCAGTGAAGCGAGTGTCAGGGAAAACTAATTTGTCATTATCCCGCAACGAAATCAAATAGAAATATATAGGAGTTGGAAATGTTTATTGTCCACTTCCCTCCATAGCAAATATAATAAACAGTTGAAAATCCCTCACATCCAGTCATCCATAATCCACCAGAACCAAAAATATCATGTAACAAAATGGTTATAAACCGGGATAAAATCGGATTCAGTGCGGCCCGGTGGCCCGAGGCCGATGACGTGGAAACGACAAAAAATAATGCAAAACGAGTGCTCCAGTTTTTTGTTGACTGATTTTTACTTAAAACTGCTGTTTGGTTTGTGTGCAGTCATGCAATCTTGGTAATAATACGGCATTTTGATTCCCTCTGAGCGGAATTTCGACCACGATACCTCAACGGAGATTAGCCACGCAAAATATTTTATAGTGCACAAGTGTGTGTGCAATACACGTGTACTCTCTATTTCTTCACTCTCATAGTCTGGTGACGGCAATCGGACATGATTGGAGAGAGATCAGGCGTAGGACCAACTACTTTACGTGCTTTTGCGAGGAACGGGTGTATCACACCGCCAATTTCCTAACTCCGAGCTGCGACTGAGTATTTTTATAATGGAAAAACACAGTCGCAATTATTTTATGGCCCAACCCGGAATTCTGACCCAAGGCCTAAGCGCTTTAGTCGTACTCATACTATGTACAATTAAGATTAGTTTCCTTTAAATATTTTAAGGAACGTTTTGTAAGATATTTTGCACATGAAAATAGCGATCTGATTTTATAGTCCCTTTTTATTTTGTATCTGCTATTACTCGACATTGGCAAAATCGATAAATAAACGATGGCAGCCATAATAAAAGAAAAAAGAAAAAGTATCTTAAGCGAGCTTTTCATTAGCAAGAAAACTTGCAGAAGTCGAGTGCGACAAGCAATTTTATCGTGCAATTCTAAAAAGCTGCATAAATTTATTCATAACTTTTACTTATAATTATTTACACTACCTATTTAAAATGCGACTAATATCTGAATAAATTAATTAATAATATACACATATAACTATTTATACCATTTAAATTGAGATTAATAATTTAACAAACTCTAAATTCAATTATCAAACATTTAACTTTTACTCCATCGCAAGAAGCTGGCGCCGCTCGACGTTCGGATTTGCGGATTATAAAAAAAACATTTCTCTGTCTGTCTGTACGCTCGTTTACACAATACTCATGATTGGCAAAGACAAGTTGTAGATAAACATGTTGGCGCCGATGTTAGAGTAAATTAGATTTTTTATAAGTCTGTATTTCGAACGTAAGTATTATAGAGTTCTATGATGATATAGAGCGAATACTGGAAAGATTTTACAAAAATTTTACGCTCATGCGATGGTTACTCAATATACCATGAAATATTTTTTATTTTTTTAGTTTTTATTTTATTTATTAGGGATCACCAACAGAATTTACAATATTACATACAAATAACTAAAACAAAAAAAAAACATCTGGACTAATTGCAATTCTAATAACAGGCAACCACAACCTGCGCAAGGTTAGAAAAAAAAAATTAAACATATAAAAATAAAAAAGAGAAATTGTTAATAATATAAATCTATATTCTATATACCTAATAACTAATATTAAAGTTTATTATTATCAGAATGCATATAATACTTCATCAATATTTGCCAAAATAGCTTGTTTTAATTCAAGGAATCATGGTAAATGTCTAAATTTTTTACTTTAATAGACAGCCGGTTATAGAGAAATGACAGACGAGGGATGGGTGAGTGTCTTCCTACACAAATAGCAAAACACCTATGTAAAATACTTCATATTTTTTCCGTATCGTGATTTCACGTTTTTAATGCGCTTATTTTCTGTAATAATGTTATTTTAGTTTGTCACACGGGCATTTTAAATAAGACAACGAATTACCAATTGGTAATAACTTTTGAAGCACTAATTCTTGATGTCCGGTCTTACTATATTTACTTTAAATATACATTTTTATAGTCAATTTGCTTGATAAGATACCGGAGCTCAAATTAATGTAGTACATTCTGTATCCTACGTTAACAATGCTTTGTTATTACTGTTCAAATAATTCATGTAAAGCCTGACTTTTTGGACGGACAACTGCTTGAATATTTCATGTGAATACTTTGACTTTTTGGACGAACAACACACTCCGCCTTGTAACCATGAAAGCTGCACTCTTCGAAATGTCGGGGGAAAATTATCATATAAAAAAAATACGATAAATTTTGAATAATAGTTTTATTTCAATGTCTAACATTCGCGTAAACATAAGAAATCTTTAAAACACATTTTAATATTTTCTTGACTGTTATATTGTTATCAATGCAATGTATGTATACATTTATTAACTTAACTTACTGTTCAAGATTAAGGTGAATGGACCCTAGATTCATACATTAATCTGGCAAAATGTAGAGTCAACAATTTAAGACTTTAGTTTTTTTTAATTATTATTATTATTTTTTTTTTTGTAAAGTGTACTATCTCAAAAATGCCGAACTTCTACTGTTTCCATATCTTTAAAAACATCTACAAATTTTATCTAAAAATGCAATCTGAAATCGCTGCCGGCATTATTCGGGCGACAATGTGCTGTTTGTTTGTTTAATCTAGGGCTTAAGGGATATGCGCACGCGCATGGAAAATCTTTTTAAATGAAGAGCCTGTTTTATCTTCCATCTTTTGTTGCAAAAGAATTGTCATCGGGATTTTTATAGAAAAGCAGCAATGTTAAACTTTTTATAAAATAAATATTTTGCAAGATTTTGTTTAAAATTTGTACGCAACACCAGTATACCGACTAAAATATTAGGTTCACCAAAAAACTTTTTTAAATAATTCATCTTATTAAATGAAATATATGCTTTCAATTTCTTATTAAATTACTCCACTCCACTTACTATCAGGTACATTAGGGTCATTTTGCCGTGTAAGTATAAAAACATCTTTATCGGCATTTATAAGATGTTACATCCTTATACATTTGGTAGAATGGCATACAGAGGATGTTTATCTTGGTCTTACTAGTGAAATGTTATGTTAGGCCAACATTTAGGCGTCAGGTTTGGCAAAGTAAATAACTTTCGTTTTTAAGTTGTACCAAACCTTTACGGCACGGCATTTAGATATTTGAATCCCATGTTGCCATTTTAATGTTATGTTTCTTTTTTGTAATGAGCCGCATAAGTAGTTCAACCCATTTTTAATGTTGTTACTTTCTTGTATAGTCAGCCGTATAAGTAGCTGAACAAATTCAAAACTTTAACTAACTTATATTCGTTTTTTCTTTGTATTTAAATAAACTAACTTAACTGTCACTAAAGTAAAAATAAATAAAATAAAATACTTTATTTATCACGTAGGCGAACAAAGTTGCACTTATGATACGTCAAAACAAAACCTAAGAATAATTATTATTATTATATCTAAACAACTATTAAAATCACTTATATAACTATGGAGATTTTAAATTAGGGATAAAGTTTATACAAAAGAGTAGGTACAAACCGAAGTAACCAGCTCGGGCTGGCAAGTAGGGGGAAATAGAAGGGTAACGCGTCGCGATCCTCACCGGTGAGGACATGAGCCCTAGCCTAGCTAACCTACCAGCCTTTCACTAGCTACCTAAGTGATGACTACCCGAAGAAGAAAGGCAGAAAGAAACTCCGGGCTTTCTTTTTTGTCATCAAAGTGAGACGTTTGCTTTTCGAGTCAGCGTTCTCATATCAATCTACTATCTCATTTTTGTCGAGATGTAACACCTACATTGTATTTAACTACTATTTGCATGTAAAGTCGCGTTGACGCGATCCGGGTTTGCTCGGTTCGGGCGGGCTCGGGTCGTGACAATGTGGCTAAAATCTTATAACTTAATACTAGAACTTAAAACTTAAACTTAGCATGTTCACTTCTTTTTAGATACTATGTTACTATAAGTGAAGACCTTTAATTGGGTGACTGTTTTACAATATAGCTTCTAAGTTGTGTCATTGTGAAACCTGTAGGACTTCCGTTTAAATATAAATAAATAAAAGTTTGTCTTTACTTTACGCGAAGAAAAGAATGTTTCAACTTAACGTGTATAGGCGATTTGAAATTTTCATTTTGTTTTTGTTATGTTGATTTTGTCCGGGTTTAACACTAAGGTAAATATTGTTTGTGTTATGTTAGAAAAAAACTGTATTTCGACCCCATAATGGAGTTAATACTAAACAGCTTTAGTACAATTTAGTTGTAAGTGAATTATTTTGAATTTTGTATTCTATCAGTGGCGAAGGATCCATGTAACGGATTCCTGCCGGCTTCCTTTCAGCCCTGAATTTGTAAATAGGCCGTATAGGCCGCGGCCTATGGCCGGCAGCCTCTTAGGGCAGATTTTAGAGGACGCTCACTCGATTTAATTAATCATTCCTTTAACTTTAGTGCCTTCCATAATACAAAAAAAAATGGAAAATTATGAATTAGTTCATTATAAACTTAACTACATGGGGCAGCAGAAATAGAATGGCCTATACTCATAAAATATATAAATCCGGCACAGCTTCCCTTTATGTAGAACTAGCGACCCGCCCCGGCTTCGCACGGGTGCAATGCTGATACTAAATACACTACAGAAAAACTGTGAACGTTGTATATAACAACATAGCGGCCCGCTCTGGCGTCGCACGGGTATAACATAACAAAATAACAGTATTTCTCCACTATTTAATGGATGTTATTATACATATAAACCTTCCTCTTGAATCACTCTATCTATTAAAAAAAACGCATCAAAATCCGTTGCGTAGTTTTAAAGATTTAAGCATACAAAGGGACATAGGGACATAGAAAGCGTCTTTGCTTTATACTATGTAGTGATTACTGTAGAATCTAATTATCATTAGGACGATTTGCAGACCGCATTTATGTATATTACTAGCCTTGTTATTTCGGGTTCACTTTCGGAAAATTTTACCTTTTGCCACTGGATCTATACCGTATTTTAATTATTAAATATTTTTGGTCTTGAGACCTTTGTAACCATGGATTCTAAAATACCATTAGTAATACAATAGAATTCATAAGCTGCAAGCGTAGTCTATTAATAAATAAGATCTCTACATAAATATGTTGGAGATGCCTATTCCCGTCTTTGGCCTAGAAATCTTTTGAAGTGGCCTATGTACTCTACTCCATATTAAGCTGACAAAATAATTACGATCGACAATCGCGGTTTTGAAATCCTTAACATTTACTCAGTTGATATTTCAAGCCTTTAACGAAATATTCAGACTCTACATTTTTTTTTCAATTGTTTCACATAAATATAATCTATAATAGCCATAAACATTGTGATATTTATATTACCTACCTCTACATTTGTTTTTTTAGTACCTATTCAATGCCATTAAAAAAATGTGTAGCATGTTACGTATCTCTTCATTTTATTAGTATAGTTTTATGAAATTACAACTTGAAATAAAGCCATATTAACATGTAAATTATGACTACGTAACAACTAAATAAGACATAAGTTGGCATATAGTAATAACATTACCGGAATTGACACCTATACAAACAAAATCCATAAACACAAAACATCTACCATAACGAATATAGAGCCAACGTCCGCGTTCGAAATCCAAATTCAAATGGATTCTACGTAGGCGTAGCTCTACCACAGGCGTTATCTGTTCCCACCAATAAGAAGCCGCGGATTACCCTCCAAGGATAACGATTGGTTGTGATTGGCTGATGGATTGACACCTGACGATGTCCTGATGATCCTTGATGTTGTCTCTTTCTGTCGTACATGGGTTTTGTTGCTGTCCTTGTCCATCACGTTGGTGTACGGCACGTGATCGATTAACGTGGTATTAGGTACGTTGAGGTATTAAGGTATAAATTAATTTCATCTGTTTCAATTGTTTTGTTTTTCGTTGCGATTTACGAATGATGTAGAGATGAAACTGTTTTGGATTCAAATATAGTTTTTTTCTGAATTATAAGCATAAAATATAAATGACGCTAAACAAGGGCAGATCTTACAAATTATTCATTGAGAATATTAGTATATCTTAAGTACTATTTTAAAATGTCTAAAACAGCGTTTCTGGTCTACGTGAACGAGATAAGTTTGCCGGCAAAAAAAAACGCCCTTATAGAAAAACTTTAAGAAAAAAAACGTGCACTACACATCTTACTTGTAAAAGCAACTATTGTTGCTTTTTATGTCGAATCGTTTGCGGTTCGGTATATTTTCCAGTAAGATAGTTTTTTTTTTTCTGTATGTTTGTTTCTTTCACGGCTAAGTACTAAACTGATTTTGATAAAATTTAGTATCGTGGAAGCTTTATTGTTGGTAGGTCCCCCATATCTGTGAGTCCGCCTGCGTAGGCACCACCACATTGTCTATTTCTACCGCCTAGCAGCAGTGCATACTCACTGTTGTATTCCGGTTTGAAGGACATTGTACCCAGTGTAAATACTGGATGAATAAGACTTAACATCTCATGTCTCAGGATGGTGAATCCATTAGAATACCAAACAATACTTTGTAATTCAAGGTGTTGGTGTTTCTCCTGTTTATGGGCGGTCGTATCGCTTACCATCTGGCGAACGGCAAACTCGTCTCGTAATTCAAAGCATTAAAAAGCGTCAACTAAGAAAGGAAATAAACAGTTCTCGTGGAGGGACATTCAGATCCAGTCCTCGAACCGGCATGATGTAATATTAAAGAAAGTCCAATAATTGGTGAGCCCTGTAAAAAAAAATACCATTTTGGAGCAATGAAATTAATTAATGTATAAACGAACTTTTGTTTTAATGTATTATAGAAATACTAGCGACCCGCCCCGGCTTCGCACGGGTGCAATATTTCTCCACTATTTAATGCATGTTATTATACATATAAACCTTCCTCTTGAATCACTCTATCTATTAAAAAAAAACCGCATCAAAATCCGTTGCGTAGTTTTAAAGATTTAAGCATACAAAGGGACAGAGAAAGCGACCTTGTTTTATACTATGTAGTGATTATTGATAATATTTAGGTAAAGTAGGTAAAATTATCGATGTTTGCTTTTGGCTTCAAGGAATGGCTTCTGGGTGGGTGGTGGTGCCATACAGGTATAAGTGGGCGCGTTAAATGTCTAGAAATTATAATGCTAACCAAAGGCGTTGCCGGGGTTAAGAGATTCCCCAACTCCCCCGCCTTCCTACTGAAATAATTTGGTTTATTCAATAATTGATTACTTTTAGAATTTTTAAGACACAAACTTTTGTTATTTTTTTCCAATATTAATGTTATTCGATGCATATTTTAATCGAATAATTTTTGAATCCTCCTGCCTGACTCTGATACTAAAACCACTACGCTGTGTTGCACCAAACAATCCATAACATCCACACAATCATCTCTCAATGACTCTATTTTTGACAAATTTAATGTTGTTCGGTTTAATAAAAAAAAAAAAAAAACTTGTGTAATAAGGCAATAGGCTGCATGCTTAAGCACTTGTTTCTGAAGTAATTAGCGAACAAAATAGTTTGAATTAGATTCGATATGTCGATCTATACCTGTGAATCCGACCGTCGTTTTTGTAAAGGGATTTTCAGTGTTATAATTATTTTTCCCAAGGATTGAAACTGGAAGTGATCTTGCAGGCAATATACTATAACGTTTATAAGCTGGGTTCAATGCCAGACGCATTCCTACCAGTCTACCGACTATCCGTTTGATCTAGTTAATGTTGTTAAGTGGTTGCAAAAGTTTATGGAATAAGCTCTATTATGTTTGGGAAACCTGGAAATACACTTACTCGATATAATTTCTATGTTTAATTTAGATTCTATAATTGATCCCATGAAATTGTGACAATCTGGTGATTAGTCACTGCGACTCGAGTTTAACGGATAAGGTGAAATAATCTTTAAGTAAATTTGTAGTCACTACGCCATTCGTTTTTTTTACAAATTTATGTTTCGCTATCTTTTTCTAACAAATGTAAAAAAAAACTACGATGAATAGAGTAACCTCCTCCTTTTCCGAATCGGTTCAAATTGTTTTTATTGATCAATGATAGCCAATGCCATCTATTGATACATTATGACAGTTTGTTTATATAGCGCCATCTAGTATGTGTAACATACATAATTACTTATCGAGTATAAGTTGCTCTTGCTGATATATAGATGCCGCTATTACTAAATATATTATAACTTCAATTAAATTCTTATTTCTTTATCTTTATTATAAAAATTGTTTCAAATTTTACGTTCAATATTTTTTTTTATTAAATATTAAAACATAATTATAGTATTTAATAATTATATTTTACTGATAGCAACCCATAAACTGACGCGTGTCGCACCTCTGCGCAATACGAACGAGTACAAATGACGCGTTTGACACTTCTGTCACTTCACTTTTTACATACGTGTCAATAAAACTTGCGCGTTCCGCTATCGCGGCCTTTATTTTTAAGAATTAATTGTGAGTATACCCTATTTTTTATTTTATTTTACGTAAAAGTAAAGGAGAAAGTAATTGGTTAAAAATTATTTTGGTAAAACTGCGTGTAATAGGTAAGTATTACTTCAATATTCAACTCTCGTGTTTTATCCCATTTCTAGCTGTAATGTAACATAATTTGTAATCAAACGGTTGATTTAGCGTCTTAATTCACCATTGAAGTGTAAAATAAGTAATAAATTGCCTTAATTTTACGCTAAATGGCCCATACATAAACATGTAAAAGTTACAAGTTGTATGGAACTTTCTACATCGTTAGCAGCTGTGACATTACTTTTTGTTTTTATTTCACGGTACAGTAATTTTAAATACTTATTACGGAAATCAAAGTGAAATCCCGCGTCCTTGAGTTAAATGAACGTATTTTCTATAATTACGCCATTATCTAATGATTATCTATAACGGCGTGCAATTATCGTGATTTTTTTAGAACGCAGTAATAAATTATTTATTGGTTTTAATTAATAGATAGTAAATAAACTGATAATTGTTCCATATGTTTGAGAATTTTTCCAACTTTTCACAATAGTTTACAATTATAACAATAACAAAAGACCTCGCTATAAGTCAGTATGTTTTGTTTGTAAATGTGATGAGTTGGCACACTTCATTCATGATTGTTTAAGAAAATTTACAAATGCTGATTTGGCACTTGTTGCTTCATATAAATAACTGCTAAGTGACAAATTTCAAACTAAATTTGGATAGTGTTAATAAAATGCAGTGTTTTTATATTGGTTTTTATATGTTTCAAGTAATATACTACTAAAATTTGTGTAATCTTCATGAAATTCACTATATTGTTTGTAATTTGTCGCATATAATAACTTTATTTTTAAACAATGGCTGAATATTTGAAGTGTTCAAAGGTCCTCCACCTAGAACTCAAAACAAAATCTTTGAACCCTATAAGGTCAAAGTCTGAATCCAATCTGAAGCTTCATATCTTACTCAAGAACTGTTAAATATGTGGTTCTAATACTATGCAAATAACTTGAATTTTTTGGCATGTTCATCCTCATTGATCAGGTTTTGGAACAGGTTTTTGATATCACATTTTTATCATGCTTCATATTATGTTTGTTTTTGTACGTTTTTCTGCAAACTTTATCCGTAAAAGTACTTAAATACAAGAATGTTTTATGCTTTTTATATAGAAAAGTAAAGCCACTTATGTAATATATAATGGCTATGTGATACTGGCATAAGGTGCGATTCTCACCAGTTGTCTTAAACTAGTTAGAACGGGACATACATAAGTGTCATATTCATATCAAGCATAATAGAACTAGTAGCTTTTGCTTGCGTCTCCATCTGTATGGAAAAGTTTTCTATGGTAAAAATCCTACTTTATATTTTCCTGGGATAAAAGGACCCTATAGAACTTAGGAGTACTGTAGCTTCCAATTAGTGAAAAATAACTCAAAATAGGTGTAGTAGTTCTTGAGATTAGTATGTTGAAACTCTTGAGCTTATATAAGTATACATTCTATTACATGAAACAATTTCATAATGAAAACAAAACAATGAGGTGTTGTTGTTTATATCAAGTATGTTAATGGTATTTTCCTTATTAAATTATAATGTGTTTATTTACAGGACAAATATATATAATCAAGTAAAATGGCACCGAAACAGAGGATGCGTATCGCCAACGAGATTGCAAGCAAAAACATCACTATGAGGGGAAATGTGCCGAAATCCACCAAGGTAATTGAACATAGCTTTTGTTGTGCTACCATTTTTGCCCTGGTTTTGGTGTAAGTTAGGGCTTTCACTAATTGAAGTCCACAGGAATAACTTTATGTCATCACTTTAGATCATCTGATAGATCCAATTAATCTTCAAAATATTCTAGAAATAAAGGAAGACCGTGTTTGACCAGTGTGCTTTGTGCTCACATATTTATACCACAGGCTTCGATCAGGTATTGTTGATTGAAGACCAAGGGCTATACTTAAGTCTACCAAAGTTGCAAGTTGTATTCAGACCTGTTTCATACACAACAACCCATTTTCTTTCTTCTGTCCCCATACCATGGTTCTCTGGAAGACAAGACCCCGAATTGTACACTATGTTAATATTTTTTCCAAATGTCCATGAAAAAAAGATTTTTATTATGTTATCTTACTGCATATCAAATTTTTTTCTGGGACAATAATTTTGTTACATAATTATTGTTGAAAAATATAGAGAAAATTGCTTTTATACATTCTATTATATCCCATATTATTAAGTGGTGGCAAAAATAATGTAAAGTCTGTCACATATTTTTTTATCATACAATTACTTGAAGCTGATCTTTTGAAGTAATTTTATAATACATAAACAGCCTTATCATACCACCTGTGACACTGAACCGTTTATTTATCTATATATTTGTCTTGACGTCATCAATTTGAATTACGCCTTACACTGTGAATAACACGATTTCACAGTCATCTACGTCCAATAACTTGATTGATTTTTTAAACACATTCGTTTAAATAACTTGTGTTGATTTACATTGATTAACTTAGCGTCTGATAAGGTTTTAAAATCATTATTTTTTTTAAATTGTTTGTTGTGTGACTGATTGCTTGATAATAAACAGGAAAGAAAACCATTTCTCTTACTGTTGGTGATATTTGTTGGAAACATAGTTTTATACAATCTAATGCCCCAGCATATTTTTCGGCAAAACTTGTTCCTAAATTTATAAAATGTAAAGTTTTAGAAAAAGCACAGCGTTTGAAAAGTCAGTCAGATTTGATTCGGAATTTTGACGTAAACAGTAAGGCAATTTTTAACTAAATGTAGCTATGTGACAATCGGCACGTAAGACTCGGCTATACTGGTTTGCGGCTTGTGTTAAGTCCTATTGTGTCAATGACGGTACGTGGCATTTGCTTAGCTGTATGTTTACAACCTTTATTCGCCATAAATTTATCCTGCCACAGCCCAGATGTCTTAAATATATAATAATAATTTATTTTTATTTCATATAAAGGTTACAGATAGGATAGTGTTCTTGAAACTAGAGGTCACATATATAAGTTTAAATACAGCACAATCTAAAATCGATAGGTAATGACTAAATTAGATTCTAAGGGATCTGTACAATAGTCACAGTTATCGGCAATATATGCTGTAGTAAATGTAATTTAAATTAAAACCTAGGGCCGTAACTAGCTTTTTCTATGCCCAGTGCAAACTTCGCCCATAATAATATAATAATATCAGCCCTGTATTATATACTGTCCCACTGTTGGGCACGGGAAACTTCTACTACTGAGAGGGATTAGGTCTTAGCCCACCACACTGGCCTAGTGCGGATTGGTAGACTTCACACACCTTCGAATTTCCTATAGAGAATTCAGGTATGCAGGTTTCCTCACGATGTTTTCCTCACCGTTAAAGCAAGCGATAATTCGTAAACTTCACCCATGCATGACCCAAAACTTGGTCATGGTCTTTTCTTCGCCTCTTCAGGGTTAGCGCCCTGTCTCTAGACACCGTTAGCATCTCTCTAGTTACGGTATTGGTAAAACCCTTATAAGACACTGCATCTGCTGACGTCGTTTTACTTAAGGCGATACCTCAAGGTCCATTTTCATACATTTTGTTTCGCCTTTAATCTGGGTAACTAAACAAGTATTGGCAAGTAAAGAATTTAAATTCACGTCTAGTTAGTGATTAGTTCTCGCAGTTGAAAGAAAAATGTAAAAATAATTAATAATCATGGATATTTCTGCCTTTAAAATTTCGTCATATTAAATTTTGGTAAAATAATCGTAAATGATTTATTTATTTGGACACCCAACAAAACCTACACCATACAAAGTTATTTGTTACATTTCAGTAAATAATTGCTGCAGTGCTGTTACAGCATGAACATATTATTACATAACAATAAACAACTGGCTGCACCATAAGTGCAGTATAATCTATATATAAGACTGAATATAAAACTAGATTTAGGTTTCAACAAGCGAGTTCAATATTTTCTTTTTGAAGGTAAGAAGCGAGTCATTGATATGTCAATAATATTCTTCTACAATTTATTTGCAGGAAAAGGACGACCAATACCCCGTCGCGCCGTGGTTGCTGGCTCTCTTCATTTTCGTCGTATGCGGCTCCGCCATATTCCAAATAATCCAATCAATACGTCTCGCCTAAGACCCTCTGTGATTCCCGACTGATAATTTAGTACCTACCCACAGTGCAATCGTTGTGGCTTGATTTGTTTCTCTTTCACACGTACAGCGTTAGAGCGGGACGGATATATGCTAAAAAATCTAACCAACACGCCCGCATCTGTGTTTAGAAAATGTATATTTTGTAGATACCGGTTTTAAGAACGTTCAAGCCACAAAATCCATAGGGAAATTAAGAAAAATGTAACTAGGAATTTACCATAGACAGTGGGAATTCTTAATACAACGCGACCCTGACGTTTTTGTGTTCAGTATAAGGTATAATCTCATCGTGTTGAATATTCTTGTATATTGTAAAAATTAATGAAAAATATATAAATATATTATAAGCATTTAGCCGATGTAATTTGAATGTATCCATTTCCACCATTGAGTTGACGCACAAACTGTTGGGAGTTCGATTTTCGAGATTTTATTTGTAATTGTAATGATTTTGTTGTGAAATCATTTATGTTAGCGTCACTAAAATTATCGGTATATTTTAATTTTAAATGTAATTTATTTGATTAAATACAATATATTTGTCATATGAAATTGATTTATTTATTTGACCCTTTTCCCCTCCTGGTAATAAATAATGGTTCGAAGGACCAAAAATGTATATCTTTTGATTGTCAAACACCTATATTTTTCAATATCTTAATTGAGTTGTTATGATAATCAGGGAGTATATAAAAAAAGAAAAGCTAATACCCAAGCTAACGTATCCTTAGTAATGCACTTTACATTATTAAACTTTCTGTTAATACTGTAAATATTGATATGCTGTGACGACTATTTCAAAGTGCAAAACTAGTTCTCACGTTATCAAAAAAATTAGAATTTAATATCCAATGTTCCTGCTACGAGTTTTCTCCCTACAATCGCATTAACTGGCTTTACGGAATACACTGCCATCTAGTGGTGTAAATAACTTGATGTTTTTTCCCTAAAACTAAACATTGATAAGTCAATTCTTACACCAATATATCTCGCAAGAACTTATAGATTCGTTTAAGTTGACGCCAATATTTCAATTATTCTATACTCATGCCTCTCACTTCAAATCCTAAAAGCTTTATTGGTGCTAGGTCTCATATGTTAAAGTCCGCCTGGGTAGGTACTACCGCAATGTCTATTTCTGCCGCCAAGTAATGTGTATCTCTGTTATCTTCCGGTTTGAAGAACATTGTACCAGTGCAACTGGACATAATAAGACTTAACATCTCATGTCTCAGGCTGATAAGCACAGTGGAATACCAAACAATACTTTGTAATTAAGATTTTGGATGATGGTTGTTTTGTTTATGGGCGGTCAAATCGCTTACCATCAGAGTAACGGCAAGCTCGTCTCGTCATTCAAAGCAATAAAAAAATCATAAAAATGAATAATTTACATAGCAAAAATCACTTGCAGGAGTCGACTGCAAATTTTCTTCCTCACCCAAGCCTCGCGTAAATAATGCAATTGAAGCTCAATTATACAGCAAACTTGTATAATGGTTTGGGTCTTAAACAATAAGTAACTACGAAATAAAAGTCATATTTAATAATTTCGTATATTTCGATCAATTATTACACATTTTTCGATACTTCAGACTTAGAATCGAATTTCGTTTATACATTATATCTATATGGTACAAATATACATAGTGTCATGTGATATGTGTTGCACTCTTACACTAAGTACGTTTATGAGCACCTACTTTAGCACCAATTGTTCGTTCTAATCGTCCATACATTGGATCTGGCATGGCGTATACGAAGGCAGTGTAATTTTATAAGTATTTAATCATTTAATTTTTCTACACAATTATGTACGGCTATGATTGAAGAAGTCTGTTCAATACCTATTTCTTAAGTTTTATGTATGGTTTAATTTATATTATATTGTCTTTAGGCAGCAGAAATTAGTCTTATAATATAAAATATTTGAAACATGGTGAGGTTTATTGATTTAAGTTTCTGGCACAAAATTGTTGAATGTACTTTGAACTGCACCTCGTGTAAAGTAATAGTAGTTCGTAGTCCAATAAATACCTAACCAAGTCATAATGTTAAGAAATAATAAGCTCGTAATATTGAAACTGAAAAATCAATTTGTTATGCTTTAAAACAATAAAGCATTTTACTTTTATTATTACACTGCCATCTATTAACAAAACCACGAAACTATACCAATGACTGGATGTTTGAGGTGCTGAATTAATTTTTAAGTTTATACATAGCAGTACACTTTGTGCACACAATAGGTACAATAAATTGAGATAAAATACTGATAAGAATATGTCCTTATTTCTATTTTGAAATAATATGTGAGGAAATGTACCTATGTTTTATTTTTCCTGTGACCAATTTAAAAAGCGGAGAAGTCTTGTCTATTAGTTTTTTTTTTTTTTTTTTGTAAACGATTATTACTCTTTCCTCAACTATTGTATCAGGTAATCGAAATTACATAATATATTAATATTTTTTTATGTTTGCCTTTACCATGATTTTTTTAATCAGTATTCTGACTTGTCCGCTTTTTGTATCAGCTCTTCACATAAAATATTATAAGTAAAATAGAAGGTGGTTGTATTATAATTAAAACTAGAATTTATTATTCCCTATGACTGATTTGATTCGATTTGTCATGATATTTAACAGCTCAGTTCCTTATCACCTACAGAAAAAGGTTCCATATTGCGTGATATACCAATCTATATATAAAAAACATTCCTATCAAAACCCAAGGCATTATTTGAAAAAAAAAAAAAATGTATATCGTCGCTACAAGCGGATTGTTTTGTGAAACGCAATAATTTTTATGAAACGCAATATTTTTTTTTGACGTTTGTAATATTTGAGTTATAATATCACTAGATTCCTATAGCACTAATACACAAATGTTTATCTGTAGGTCAATACTCATACTTATCAGTCATTCCCTGGTTACTGAGAAGTTATTTACATAACTAAAGCTAAAATAAATCGTTTTTAAACGAAGAAAAATTCGATATAAAATACAAATACCTCAAGCAGATTCTGTAGGCTATATTTTTATTGGTACCTCAAAAATATGACTACAAACGCTATTTGCTACGTGACCGTGTTATACTAATTCGTGTTAATTAGACGAGCTGAAATTATCTTAATTATTTGCTTGGTCTATCACTTCCCATTAATGTCTATAAGGACTTTAACATTTTATGGCAATGTTGGTAATCTAACGTATCCGTTCTCGTTGTCTATCTAGATTTTCAATCTTTCAATTCATAACCTTCTTTATAATGTTTCCGATTGATAAAGACTCAATTTTCTACTTCACTACGTACTCTTAATATTACTGGACCAGCCATGTTTATTATTGGTAAGTAAGCACTTACTGACCGTCAAAGATTATTTCAGCTCGTGTCTATCCAATTTATAAAACTAACTTACTTTAAAGTGTCATAAATGGCCTCGTTGGGATATGTACCATTCAATTGTATACTGTTACTAAAACTCAAATTATCTTTACTTAACACATTCGTATCTATACTTTGATTCTCTTCGTTGGGGTATTCATTACCAGTTATCTCAAGTCTGATGGCATGAATTTTCTGATCAGAGTTTTTGTCCCTTTCCCAAGAGTCTATTATAGATACGTCATTCCTTTCTTCCTCAATATCACTGGAGCTAATACTGGAATTGTCCAGATCGAAATCTGTTGTTTTCTCTATAACAACAACTTCTATATGTCTGAACGGGTTTTCTTGATTCTCGATCATTTGCCTCGCACGTTCATCGTTCCGAATTATGACTTCCTTTTTAACATTGCAGATGACGGGATCATTGGCTAATACATCAATATTGTTATCGTAATCATCATCACTGACTTTATTGCCGTTAGAGTGCAGATTTCTGCATATATATTGTCGGACACGGTGTCAGATTCTACTGTTTCCTCTTCTAGATGCACTGCGTCAGCTACTTGGCCGTACGGGAGATCTTCAATGACAGGTAACTTACGCTTTTGTATTGATGATATAGATCTTCGAATTTTCACCCTGGTTTGAGGTTCTTCTTCCGAAATATCAACCGTTAATTCTTCATCTTCGGATTTGGGAGTAGGAGCTCTAGGCTTATCGATTTTCTTTCTAAAGTTGATTTTCTCGCCATCATTCGATCGCTCAGTTTTCGTTGGCATGCTGTTACTGTTGTTCTGCTCCTTCTTTTCCGCGGATTTCTTCGGATGAAGAAGATTAGAAGTAGATTTGCTAAGAACCCTTTTAGTCTTCACGTGAAATTCTGAGCAAAGCTTCTCCGTTATAAAAGAGTGTTGTTTGTAGTTAATTTCAAAGTCACTATCATTGTATAAAGATCCCACACCAAACATATTGATTTCCTCACAACTTTGTAACTGGTTATACGATTCAGATTTTACTATAGCCTTTTCTGGAATTAAATCTGGCTGTATTCTCTGTCGCCTTTCAAGATTCGATGAAGATTTTACGCCTGCCGATTTCTTAAGCATATTCTCGTCTAAAGATTTTAATTTTCGGCCTGAACTCGAGTCGCTTTCCATAGATCCGCAGTAGTTAATGTGATCGACACTAAGATTTTTCCTACCATGTTTCATATTTATGCCGCTATCATCTTCTGAGTTGTCGGGCATTCCAGTCTGAACTGATACGGATTTTGTTAACACTGGTTTCTTGTGGTTCGAACTACATTGACTAGTTCCCATATCAGATGAAGATGTGGTAAGGCTTTTGTAAGAATGACTCTTTTCAGCCGTGCCATCACTTTTTCGTGACGCGCCGAATCTATCTTCAATCAACTTCGCCATATCCTGGTATCGTTCAATCGAACTATGCTTCTCGGCTGACGGATCAAACGGGTCTTTAATATCAGTACCTTTTTCATTGCTTTCAATCGCTGTTATTTTCTCATCCGTTAACTTCTCCGTACTTTTCAATAGTTTCAAATTCTTAAACCATTTACTCTTCTTCTGCCCAGAGTCTTCTCTGAACACGTGCATTTTTTCATTAGAGAACGGTTCTTGCTCTACTTTGTCATCAGATTTCTCATCCTTATCATCATCACTATACACGTCATAATTCATATGCTCCAACTCGTTCTTACTTAAAAATATGATAGATCCTTCAGTTTCATCTGGGATATCTTTCAACACTTTCTCACTTTTCCCAAACAGTCTAGACGTGTCGATCTTCAAGCCTTGCAGCGTAAATTTCCGTTCCTTCTCAAACTTGACCGGTTCGTGGTCCTCCTTGATGATGTCCTCGGCGGTTTTCGCTTTGCCGACGACGGCGGAGCTTGCGTAGGAGATCTGCCTGATCCAGTTGTCAACGTTGAGTTGACAGAAGGTTAGAGCTTTCTGGAGGCGGGCGGAGAGGAACATGCGCTTCTCGCTCTCGAAGCCGAGCTGGGTGCGACGGACCCTGATATTCCCGTTGAGGGGCAGGAGCTGCAGCGCCTCCTTGGCGTGGTAGCGAGGGTCGACTTGCTTGCTCGGGCTTGACGGCATCGAGCCGTACTCCGGGAGGCTGCACATCACTAATACTGGTTCCGTTACCGCTGCCCGCAGCAGAAGGTCATCTAGAAGTTGAAAATATGGCATGTTAAATATTGCTGAGCACGTCTTTATAAAGTATGTACAAACAATTTTTTTTTGTTTTAAACTTAATAGTATCATCAAAACGCAATAGAATGTATTGAGCGTACAAAATTATATAAGGATAGGCTTATTATACAGGATCATCACGTGCATGTACATATTAAACATAGGTGTTTAAAAATCATAACCATTTTTCTAAGAATAATATGATGAATAACCATGTGATTATACTCAGCGAATTTCTAACTAGGTAATATCTAAGGATGGTCATAGTAATATGATTCGTATGGATGTTGTACTCAGCCTATTTCTAGCTAGGTATAAAAATTTATCCATTACCTCCAACATCATGCGCCATTTCGATAGGCACCGTGCCGGCGAGCAGCCGAACCCTCGTCGGCAGCCGCCAGAGGCTCAAGAGGTGCGGAAGCCGGTGAGCGCGGGCCCCGGCGTCTGGGGGCGGCACAGCAGGCGGCTCCCCTGCCTCCCATTCCGCCGGTGACAGCTCCTCCGGACACACCTCGTACAGCTCCCCCTTTGTATTTAGGGGGACGAACAGCTCCTGGAAACGGTTAAATATGTTTGAGTCCATGTTTAAGTGTGACAAGCGGCAGGCTGTAAATAAAATTAAACCGTAAATGTGTTCTTGTTTACAGAAGGGGAGGCAAACAGATGCAAACAGAATGATAATAAACACAATATTTTTTTGTTCATGCGTATATAATATCCAAGTTGGATTTTTGCAACTTATTTTTCAAGATACGCACATATATCTATAGAACTATTGAAATAGTGAATACAACATATCGACACTGTACAGTTAAAAATATTGCTGCAATTCTTAACTTAAGCGAATAATATTTTCTAACCAATCTTCGTAATTCAAATAGCCTCGAGATGGCCTACCAATTAAATTACACTAAAAAGCGAATCGTAACCCATGTCACTAATGTATAAAACATGGGCAAAAACAAACAAGTGGACATTCCAGTTTTATTATCGAACCATTCATTTTAACGCATTCGCCATCACGCAGGCGCGCCGCATGCCGACGCGGCGGCCATTGTGCGTTTCGCGCCATTATTTAATGTTAAATAACATACTATTAATATCTTTAGTGTTAAAGACCTTTTGTCATCTATATGGTGTATCTTGTGGTGTTAAATGTGAATTTATGTTGTTTTAGATATATTTTTTAACAGTTCTATATTGAATGAGAGCAACGTTACCGCAATATTTAATAAACAATCCCAATTGTTTTTCCGATCTATTGCAAAAATGGATCAATCAGACTTTTTTATGACATGCAAATGACTTTTTTCAATTGGTTTATTCTCAAAATGGGTTCGAAAATCAAGATTTTAATTGTTTATTGTAAAGAGCCGTTATTAAAAACAGCTAAAGGGTTACAAAATGTATACCTAAACAACAGTCTGTGTAAATAGTAATGATATGCCTATGTATATCGACCTCCAAGCAGTATCATGTAAGTTCTGCCTTCCGATATGAAGAATACCTTCACCCGAGAATCTGATTACTATACATTATGAGACTTGACATAATTTCTCAGTGTGGCAAACGAAGTCCAGCATGACGAGGTGCTTTGTAACCCAAAGTTCAAAGTAATCTTATTAATAATTGACAGTCGCGATGCTTGTTACCAAGCAAGTGAAGCTCGTGTTCATTTGCATACAAAATCTATTATAATAAAAATGCTCAAGCACTCTGAACATAATATCAATTTATATTAAAAAGATAATGATTTTTTTTAGTGCATACAACATGCACTTAGGGTTTATTTTCTATTGGGGAAAAGGCAACGCATGAACGCGCTGTTAAAATATTCCCCTTAAGTCTTGTAGACGAAGTATAATGCACAGTTTATATTTTATGAAATACAAACTTGATATTTACGAGCTTCCATGCATTCTATTACTACTACTGTTTGTACGTTTTGATTAAAATCAGAAGGCAGTAACCGTAAAAAAATATATTTAACAGGAAAAATCTTTACATTGCACTGGAAATAAATATTTTGGCATAAAAAGGGCGATATAGCAATGCATAAACACATTATTGCAAATCTATTTGAAGCTAAAATATCGTACAAGTATTCACTTGTAGTGGAGACCTGTAGCTTTTCGCATACTAATAATTTTTAGTGATGCTCACAACTCATAAACTCAATAATAGATGGCGCTGCACCATATCGCAATAATAATTATTGTAAAACAACCTATTCTACATTGCATAAAATACTTAGAACTAAGCTTAGCAATAACAAGACAGGTATCTGATGATGGATTAACAATAACACTTGCCAGACACAATCTAGAACTAGTTATCGTAAGCAAAAAGTGGGTTCCATCCAACAATGGTGCAATTTTACCTCCATCTAGATTTAGATACCGGTTTGTTACCTAATCGTTACCCGCATGCGAGCCGAGGGCGTCACTTATTGTCTCTTCGATGTGTAGTAAAGGCAAAGGAATCTTAAACATACAGCCTCAGTATCTTTTTTTATAGAATTAACACGGCTGTCTATGGAAACTAGCAAACCTCGAGGCATAAGTGCCTTGTCATAAGGTCGTTGTAACAAGGATGTGGTTCATTTCAATGCCTTGGAGCCAGGCGTCAATCGCTTCCGGCACAAATTATCTGCGAGGATGATCGCCCGTAAGTGGATTGTTATGAAAAACCGTCGCATCGTGAGATAACAATTTATTGTTTACATTAATGTTATTTATTGTTTTCATTAAATTTACGTTTATAGCGTAGTAACAGAGTTTATGTGCATAGGCATAAGCATTACCGTCTTAATTATAATTCATTTTTTACGCAGGTATTTCTAAGGAACCCTTATTCATTCAGCCTTTAAAAGGAGCTGCAGCCGACTTTCATTTTTAGTTTAATTTTTATGTTACTAATTATAATTTTGTTTATGTAATTTTATATTTGTATTTTAACGGTTTAATATTAAGTTAAAAATATAAAGTTAATTATGCAAATGGTTTAAACGCCTGTCTTATTGTTTTGTCATTCGTGTAGTGTACCGTCGTATTATTTATTGCATGTAATATATGTAATATATAAATATATGGTAACATTTAAACTTATTCCATAATTTATCGATGTACTGTTGAAGGTTGAAACATGAAAAGCTAAATATAAAATGCCGGCATAGAATAAATTGTCACCGATAAAAAAATATACGTCATGGTGCCACTAAGGGTAAAGATCGTAATTAAATAAAAAATAATCGTCGCTACTGATATTCATAATAATATTGCAAAAATATATTTAAGTAAGTAATAATAGATTTAAGTATTTTATAGTCTAATATAATAAAGAGAAAAATGATTTATAATTAGCAACAATTAAAACAACTTTTCATCCTATTGTTCATAGAATGAAAAAATAAACGAAAGGAAAACAAGTTGAAGTAGTCGGTAGTAATCGATAGATGGCGCTGTACACAAATTACATTTCTGAAAGACCTTTATTTAATTTAAAACTATTTTATTCATTAAATTATTTGTTTATTTTTAACCTTTAAAAGTGGAAATGTATTTGCGATAGTAAAATAATAAATTTTGATAATATTTTCAATAGAACTTAATGTTATAGTATTTTCTTCTGCATCGCGGTAGTAATATTTTTCTGTTACTTCGTATATAAGGGAAGCACACAACACGTTTATCGTGTCTATTGAAAAGGAGAGACGGTTAGCACTCCCCTTGACAAGGATGGAACACATGAACGGTTGTATGAGGCTAAACAAATACAACCCACATTTTTTTGAGCATTTAACTTTTAAAGTGAAAGTCATAATATTATGATAGTGCTAACATGGTTTTCTTTAGTTTGCCTTGACCATTCTATTACATTCCAAAATACTGTGAGGTATAACGGTTGGATTAATGTTACTAATGAACATCTGATTTTACGGTACATACTCTATTACCGCATGTAATTCTAATCAGTTACAAAAATAAAATATCAAATATGCTACATATAGAATATTAGGATTACTTACACATCTCTACCAACATATTTATCTGTATTTTTTTAATTTAAGTTTTTGTAATTTTATCACACATTTTTTATACATGATTTTAGTTTTATAGCAATATATTTTCCAACATAGTATGCCATGACATAGAAAACCTAGTCATAGTAGGTTAACCACAAATTAATTCGTGAATAAATCTGAAACAATTCTTAAAATAATCTCCAAAGCACCAGGCAAGCATAACTACACGGAGGCTTCCTCAACGATACTATATTTCTTATGGTATTCTTGGTCCTTTTTGGCAGCACCTAAGTAGTGCCATTTTTCCCCATACATCTCAGCATCTTTGCTCATCCTCCTATGATGTTTGGCAGACGCTGAAATTGACAGCCAAGTTATAACAGCATTTTTGCCATACTCTTCTAAATCCATCACACCGTGACTGGACACTACAGTGCCGTCGACTTTTGTCACCAAAATGTGTGGAATGCAGGTGATACCGTGCATAAATTTGAGCGTTAGTACCAGGGGATCATGAAGCTTTAGAGTAAACCAATTCGCTTGTTCGTCGTAACACGATCGCGCCTCCCTTTCGCACTCGTCCATCGGCACGTATATCACTTCGATCGGCATGTTTACATATTTAACATTCTCGTATATTCCGTAGAATTTCTCAATGATGCCATCCTTGTCTACTCCCTTGGCCGTGAAGAGGAGGGCGATAACGTCTGCGTTCTCCATAATCCAATTCCACGGGACAATTTCGTTTCTTTTGTTGTAGATTGTGGCTTCTGCGAGACAGTTGTAAGGTTGCCAGTACTCTTGTGGCGTAGTCATGTTGAAAGCTTTTAAACTTTAAGTTGTAATTCGCTTGTGTCTTAATTAAATAATGCGTTTTTTATTTGATTTCGACAATATCTTTTTATGTCAGTCATAATCTGACACGTAACTTTTTTTTGAGTTTGGAAACCTCTTTAAATTTGTTTATACCGAGTAAAATATTTTCATCATAATAATTTCATATTTAAGTATTTATTCTCGAAGTATACATTACAGTTTTACTTATAAATATTTCGCAAAGCTATGCTTAGTTAAAACACAAATTAACTCGATCAGCTGTAAGTCAAAACCCGCCATCTTGCCTCTTAATAAGGTTTCAACTAGGAAACAGGCGATGTTTTTAATAGCTATTTAAGCAATTCTTAACCACCTCTTAACGCTAAAACAAATTTATAAGTATGTATATTTTAACACTTCATTAAGTAGTAGCTCCTGAAATTGTATTTATAGGGCAAATACTGATTCAAATAAACTCTAGGTAGAGCGCCAAAGCATACAACGTAGTTAATCTAGTAGATATAGATATGTAATATGTAGCTTTGTGAAATAATTTCTACAATCTATATTGTTAAAAAACAAACTCACGAGCTCTATATTTAAGCAAATAAAGTTATTATGTTCGACATTTTTTTATACCTCACAATGACCGTACACTTTTAACTTCCTTTTTCTCTATATTTACGTCATTCTATTGGTATTTTTTTATCCGTGCACGGAAGTGTGACCCCGATGCATCTGATTGTAAGTGGAGTGGGGTCCAGTAGAATGTCGACTGACGAGAGATGATTACCCCTTGACAGTCGACACAATTATGCCGGCCTGTTGGAACCGGATATACACAGGCTGATCCCGGAACGCGACACACGTGAACCACTATGAGTTTTAACACTTTGCGTACGGTGATCGCTATCCAGGTGGATATAAAATATATCCTACCACTAATTTACGAATACATAGCTTATAATTATATAACAATATTAATATATTCATTAAAACATAATAAGTAGGTCAAACGGAATCAGCATAACCTTACGTGACATACTGAATGAACCAGTTAACAGAATGTCGAAGTTGAATGTACTTTTAATTTTATTCGCATTCTGATAGTTTAGTAATATTAATTCTAACATTATGAGGAAGTTTGTGAAGATGTTTATTCGAAGTATGCGCTGACACTGCTGAACGGATTTTGATGAAATTTGGCACACAAGAGACCATGTCCTTGATTATCAAACTTTCCCAGAAAGGCACACTATAATATTTTATTTTGTATGTGGGCACGCCAAAGATTGCCTGTACTTGATGGTAAGTGGAGTGGGATCCAAACAGTATTGACTGATAAGAGATGATTAACCCTCGCGAGTCGACACAATTATGCCGGCCTCTTTTATACTAACCGAACCAGATATACAGGGTGTTCATGAAACGCAACAACGTGTGTTACTATGGTGAATTTAACACCTTATGATGTCAATATTCGCACAGATACAAAATTTAGCATATCAACCTTTTTTCTCGAAATATTCCCAAGGAATTTTGTACCTAGGGGAACTGACCGATGATTCTTAATGTAACGTCATTAATGTAATAAATCCGTCATATAATCCCGGATACAATGCCGGCATTCCCCATGTCGTGACTGTCTGGGATTTGAAACGTGGCATTAACAACAAACTGCATAATTATTTATTTTTCTAAGGAATAACTTGTTCCGTGTCAAAGTCCCCCGGAATCCAGGATGGATTAAAAATCAGACCGTATACATCATCATCATCAGCCCTCTTTTACTGTACCACTGCTGGGCACGGGCCTCCTCTACTACTGAGAGGAATTAGGCCTTAGTCCATCACGCTGGCCTAGAGCGGATTGGTAGACTTCACACACCCTTAAAATTCCTATAGACAATTTCTCAGGTATGCAGGTTTCCTCACGATGTTTTCCTTCACCGTTAAAGCGATCGATAGTTCACAAAGAATACACACATATTTTTTTTAGAAAACTCAGAGATGTGTGCCCATGGATTTGAACCTGCGGACATTCGTCACGGCAGTACGTTCCACACCCAACTAGGCTATCGCCGCTTTTTAGACGGTGTAAGGCATGTAATTTGCCATAAATGTTCTCAATCTTAATCTCCAACGCGATCCCGAGAATGAACCAATCAGTAAATCATTTGTATGCATGTCAAAAAATAATCGTTCTGATTGGCTCGTTTTTACGATGGTTTTGATATGTTTGGGACTGTTAAGTTAAGACGATAGTTTGACATTTTTATCAAACCTTATGCTTTTTCATATAGACATTCTAAAACTAGCTTCTGGCCGTGGTTTCGGCTTGCGTAAAAAACAGTTTTTGGAATAGAAAGTAGCATAAAACATTCAAATAAACGAATGATAGGAAGGTTCAATGATTTCTTATGTTTACGTAATTGTTAATTAAAATTAAACTATTTTTTTCGGATTTTATCACAGTTTTTATATTTTAATTTTCTCCCGACGCGACGTTTCGTAAACAGGAAGATAGGAAGGTTCATACACAGTTGACATAAACAACTGTTAATTTACTATCTACATCTAATATAATTAAACTTCTGTTTGTCTAACCTTACAACAATGCAACAGATTGACTAAATAATACTTATAATACTTATCTACCCAAAAATCATTAATACTAATACTAATAATTCTTTGGTTAATTTTTGGATTGGTCTTATAACATGGGCTATTTTTTATATAAAAAATACACGGTCCAGCTGAAGTGTGCATAAGATATTGCTTGGGTTACCCAGCAATATCTAGCTAGTTCATCTTATGAACACTTGCAACATGTGCCGCCTTTTTATGTTCACTTGTGAAGTTTTATGTTCTGTTTTCCTTTGCCTGAGTGTAATAAAATTGTGACACCTCGCACTCTGTATTCACAACCATAAACAACAAAGTCGGCCGAAACAAAGAGTTGTCAACGCCAAAACAGACAAACAAAACAAATAATAACGTCTTTATTTGCATTAAAATGAAGTTCACAATCCCATGTGCACCATTTTGTGACAGCAAAAGCAAGATGGCGCTCCTCCTTTTTTGGATACCGTAAATTGAATTGTAAGTTATAATTAATAGAGTTTGTTTTTGTATGATTAATTGGATAAGTGAGTGATGATTTCGTGCGATGCATAAGGAACGCGACCCAACTCTGTCACTCATACGTGCCCATAATTTTCGAATACCAATAAGTGAAAATCAACTACACTAAAACCGACCTTATTTCTTTCTTTTAAGAATGCTTTTGTTTTACATTGTTAAGCAGGTGAGCACTGTTCCCACATTATTAACTGACCATTTAAGTCATTGAATCAGGGAGGTGACCTTTGTAAATTGAATTTAATGTTTCGTGATGCACGATTTGAATTTTTGTTTGTTTACAGGACATTAATAAGAGATGGCGCTACGTGAGAATACAATAAACTAGTTTCGAATTTTAGAATAAAATAAGGAAAAATAGAAACCTGAATAAAGATAAGCATAAATTCAATTTTTTAACCAACTTCAGGATTAACAGGACTGCTACTTTTTATCCCAATATTTGTGTCACCTGGGAATCGAAATTAGGATTTCTTGACTTATCGCCGTATGTCCAACTTCCCATGCATAAATCTAGTCCCAAAGCCCTTTTATACGTTGCTACTAAACCAAAGACAATTCTTTTATACAGTACGACAAATTGATCCCACTGCACCTGATGGTAAGTGGAGTGGACTCGTGGAGTCCAAAGAAAATATCGGCTGATGAGAGATGATTACCCCTCGGCAGTCGACACAATTATGCCGTCCTGCTTAAACCGAATATGCATAGATCCCGGAACGCGACACACATGGGCCACTATGGCAAGTTTTAACAAATTGTGTACGGTGGCCGCTATGCGGACGGCTTAAAATTAGGTTTTAACGAAAATCGAACCCAGAATCACATAGAATCTGGCCAACAAATCGCGGCACAGAAAGTATGGCGACAAATTAAAAAATATATACCTTATAACCGCGGGTAAACATCAAGTGACTAATGTTTTTATTTAAGATCGTTAAAATAAACAATATTTTTTTATAAAAATACAACTATAAGATAAACTCATCTTTTTAATTTTCAAGGGGTTACAAAGCGTAGATTTTTTTTTAATTTGCCGCTATATTTCAGTAACACGACTCGATGGCCAGACTCTAGCTGTTAGTCGCTGGACCTATGTCGATATTCCCGTGGGAAGACAAAAGATGGTTTAACCAGAACGCTGCAACATGCTCGGCTATGAAAATTAGCTGCCGTCGCGCATGCCCGCGCATTTGAATCTGCTTTAAGCAATCTATTGGTTAATCCATAGTTATTAATCTATTTGGATTTGTTTATAAAACATAGCATATGTTCGCTTCGACCACGTGAAAGAGTTTTCCGAAATAAAAGTGCTATATATTTTCACAAAATTGAGGATAGCTATGTCCTTCCCAGGGTCTCAAACTATCTCCGTACATTTCATAGAGATCCATTGGGTAGTTTTTGAGTTTATCAGGTTCGGATAGGCAGGGCGGTGGGGGACTTTGTTTTATATAGAAATAGAGTATAGCTAAGTCCTTCCTAAAGTAACTATCTCCATACCAAATTTCATAGAGATCCATTGGGTAGTTTTTGGGTTTATCGTGTTGTTGTTTTTAGAACTTTTTAAGGGAAATAATTCCGCCGCCGTACGGTGAAAGAAAACATCGTGAGGAAACCTGCACATCTGAGAACTTCTCTATAGGAATTTCGAAGGTGTGTGAAGTCTACAAATCCGCACTAGGCCAGCTTGGTGGACTAAGGTCTAATCCCTCTCAGTGGTAGAGGAGGCCCGTGCTCAGCAGTGGGCAAGTATATAATACAGGGCTGATATTATTATTATTAATTCCGCCATACATAATTGTTACATAACTTTAACCGTTTACGCAAAGTACGCAAGGGAAGCTCACAAAATGGATCAATTCCCCGTGACCATAAAGGTTGAAGTCTTCGAAACGTCCAAAGAAAATTATAATATAAAACCGTTATAAACTCCGAAAGATTTATTTCAATATACAGGGTCATTTTGACATTGCGTTGCTAAATGAAACCACATACTCGTTTTCACCTTTGCTGACATTGTGCCAAAAATTATCCATTAATAACTAATATTTTCACCAAAAATCCTGGTTTTAGTTTTGTGATTTTTTGATCATTTTATAGATTAATGCGAATATGGCGTGTGTGTGAGTGTATTTCTGACTGAAAGTATGATGTTGCCGCTGCGACGTGTTCTCCTAGAGTAGTAGTAGTGGCTTTCAGGGGCGTCAAATTAAAATTACTTTTTATTAATATTTATTTTGTTCGAAACTTAAACTCTTTTATTTTACATCCATGGCTCAAGTAACTTATTGTAAAGTGTTATTCCCAAGTAGATAAGTATGTGGTTTCATTTAGTAACGCGATGTCAAAATGACCCTGTATAATTGCTGTTTTTTGAAGTGTTTTCCCATATATGGCACAAACATTGGCTAATCATGCAAACATTTGTCCCACTACAAACGTCTTCGCAGCATGAGAAATTACATTATGATTGGACGCCATTATGGTGTTTGATGACAAAAGAAAGTTTATAATAGCATATGATTTACAAAAATTGTTTACGAAAGTATTTTGCTTGTGAGATTTGTGCCGGACTGGAGAACAAATCATCACGCCTTTTTAAAGGGTAGGTAGACGTATACCAATATTTCGAGAGCCATGAATAAATCTCTCCTAGCTGAATTTCGGCCACGGCATCCAATCTGAACGGAGATCAGCCAAGTACGCAGGAGATATAGTGCACAAGAGTATGTGCAATACACAGGTACACTCTCTGTTCCTTCACTCTCACAGTCCGGTGCTACGGCTATGCGACATGAACAGAGAGATCAGGCGCAGTACTAACGGCTTTACGTACTCACCGAAGCACGGTGGTATCAAACTGCCAACTTCCTGACTTCGAGCTACGACTAAATTTTTCAGATGGAAAAACCCAGTCACGATAATTTTTAGCCCAATTCGAACCCAGGCCCGCTGTGCGATAGTCCCACTCGTACCGCGTACGCATTACAAATATCGAGGCAATCAGACGACAGCTACATAACCCATGTAATAGGATGCAAGCTCATTTCCATTTACCTTAAAAAAAACGTATTTCCACCTACACGACCAGCAACGCATCTCTATGCCTTCTAATATTGCAGATGATCATGAACATTGATCACTTACCATCAGGTAAATTTCTGTTTCGGAAGACATAGATAGATATCTTTAGCAATACCAATAGATATCTTTAGCAATACCATGTCTACATTCAACAGTCTATTGCTGGATCACTTTAAAGATAACCATGCAAATTAATATTAACTTAAAAAATAATAATAATTTAAAAAATAATTATAATAATCTTTTAAATTCTAAATTAATAATATGTAAGTTATGATGCATGCTGTAGTTTACTGTAAGTAGAGAAACACAGCTATCTTCTGCCGTTATACTGCTACATGTGAAAATAATGTAATGTGTGTTCTCTGTTGTAAACTCTCAAAATAAATAAATAAATAAACCGTAAGCTCGTTTGCCCCCATTAAAAAAAAACATTTTATCCAACGCGGGGTTTGAACCGGGACCTCAGTGCGATATCTTACCGCGCAGACAATCCTCCACCAAGGCAGTCAAATTAATATGAACTAAACAATAAATATTCCCGTGCCGTAATAAGGAAATTGTTACAAAATAATTACTTCGGCCGTAAACTTGTGCTTTTAATGTAATATTAACATCAATTACTTTGGTAATAAAGTGTAAAATTGTATGAGAATTGAAATTATATTTACGTGCTAAAAGAAGCTTTATGTTTGCAGCTTTGCCTAAAAAAGGGGAATTAGCAAATCTATACGAATGTTATAAACATGAAGAGTTTGTTTGTTTCAACGTGCTAACCTCAGAAACTTTTTCCAGGGATAAAAAGCTATAATATTACTTCTAAGTGCTATAGGCTATTTTTCCCGGAAAAATTTTCCACCGGGCAAAACCGCGAGCACTAGCTATATATCAATTGGAAACCTTTTCGCGAAACTCAAATTATATTAACATAATAATATTATCAGCTCTACATTACATACTGTAGTTCTGAGCTCAGGAATTCTCAAATACTGAGAGAGTTTAGGCCTTAGTTCAACACGCTGGCCGATTGACACTTCGCAGACTTCACATACCTCCGAAATTCTTATGTAGAAAACTTTATTTTTCGTCATCATTAAACCAAGCAATAATTATAAATTTCAAAAACATGAATATTTACATTAACAGTCATATTGTTTTCTTCGAAATTATTCGTCTCATGTACAAAAGTATTGATTAGTTTTTTAAATCTTTATCATCCCTATACAAAAGGAGGCATGGCAGTTCTTGGAGGAACCCTTCACCTAAAACGGCTTCTTGAGCATTCATAAAAAATGACAATATAATATTATCCGATTTTATCAATTTTAATTGATATAATTTAATTTTGTTTCATTTACATCATACACAATTCTGATGCCCTGGTACTTGAACTATTAGAATCCTTTCAAATTATTTTTATAGTCGTAAAACTGTTCTATTACCTGAAGCTATCAGTCAAGCTTGAACCTGGGGTCAGCCCCTATTATAAATAAGAAATACCATTACCGCCAGGCAATTTTTCACCATCACACGTCACTTTGAAAACAGTTTGTATCGGAAACCAGACCTTAAACGCTAGGTTAGGGACAGACATTTTTAAATTGGTCTAGACTCATAAAAACTGACCAATTTGACGTTCTTATTAAAGTTCGGGATGGAAGCAGGTATGATGTAAATTTCATGGAATTAGGGGTAAGTTGGTGTTGCTTAATCTAATTCTTAGGAGTCTAAAGTTCCGAAACCCCTTTTGTGAGTTAAACAATTTCTCTGAAAACATTATTGGGAAGGCTGCGGTAGTATATATTAGTTTTTTATTTTAATATTGATAACCAGCCAGTATTGGACTGAAATATAAATAAAAAAATGCTTTATATTTCTTGCAAGAGTTTAAATATAAATATTTTTATATCCTACGTTACTTACTGTCCCTCTGCTGGGCACAGGCCTCGTCTACTGAGAGGGCCTTAGTCCACCACGCTGTAGTGCGGATTGGTAGACTTCACACACCCTCAAAATTCCTATGAAAACTTCTCAGGTATGCAATTTTTCTCAGAATGTTTTCCTTCACCATTAAAGCAAGCATTTACAAAGAATCCTATGTTACGCAAACAATTAGTAATATTAAGATTACAGTTGATTATAAAATAAGAAAAAAATGTTTAATACACATGAACCGATGTAAGCAATTTTAATAAAAACATTGACTCACGCATAACTCTACTTAAACATCACATTATAAAGGCGTGTTTATAAGTCAACCGGGATCAGCTATTTATAGACTAAGGTCCAATTATCCTTGTGATGTGACAGGTGTAAAATTAAAAAGGGAATAAAATAGCATGCTTTTTGTGTAGGGGCATTATTTATCTTACAGACTTGCGCTTTTTATAGGGCTGGTGACTTTGTAGTTATTAAGTTTTTTCATTCGATCATCGGTCTAGGTGAGTTTGGACTAGATGAGGCTGTGCTAAATTTAAAACATAAAAATAAACGTAGGTTTTTTTTAAACCCCGCGGTCAAACAGAAACCCGCGAATGGGATACTGGAATCCTCCAACTTAGCGACTACAGGGTCCAGGAAAGTTAGAAGGGGATAGCTGGGAAGAAAGTATGGGGAAAGGATGAGGAAACGTCTTAGGATGGTAGGAGAAGCCTAGGAACTGTTCGTGAGCCCTTACAGGCCTCAATGTGAATTGGCAAGCATGAGGTATACACGGTTAGCTGTGTGCTAGAGCCGCATGGGCGTGCATTCGGTGTGGAGACGGAGCGCACAAGAATTGCTTCAGAGGTGGAGGGGGGGGGGGGATAGAGGTAGGTTTGTGAAGCAGTTACTGAAATATTTAAGTGGATCTGTATGGTTGACTGGGAGCTTTGATTAACCCTAAACTGGGCCAGAAAAATATAAACGATTGTAAAATCGATATTATAATTGTTAAATCGATACAAATAATAAAATCGATATAAAGCCTATTCCACAACGTCACGCTTCCACCGATCACCGCAATATCAACGAATCAAGATCTCGAGAAATCTCATAGATTATCCACGCTATCGGGACCTGTCATAAATCATCTGCACTTTTTGTAGTGTTACGCGTTATAAAATCGATTTACAAAATCGATAATTATCATTTCGTTGATTTGTTTTTTACGAACGATTTGTAATCTGTGATTATCGCTTTAGTTTTGGCTGTTTTTCTTTTTTAAAGAAATGTAACTGCCTCGTTGCCTTAGTTAGCCAATTTTGAACCAAACTTGGTTCAAACGTCTGGACTTGACAATCCATAGGCTGTCTTCCAGCAAACATTGGACCAGACTCGGTTCAAACGTTTGGACCAGACCATCCATAGGCTAAAATCTTCCAGCAAACATTGGTTCAAAGCGGAACTTACAGTTATATCTTCATTATGTAATACTAAACAGTTATCTACTAAAGTGGGACTCGTCCGGGATTTGAACCCACGTGCTTCAGTACACCCACATTTGAACACTGCGCCAACGGTACATTCATCTCATGCTAGGATAATTCAAAACTGTGACCTTATTCGAAAATATTGAAAGGCACCATTTTAGAGCCTAAAATATAATGATCTAGGAATCGAATGTAGGACTTCACGGCAAATATTTTGGATTTTGCTGCTAAATAAAGAATATACCCCAAACCATGACCTTATTCGAAAATACTGAAAGGCACATTTTAAAACCCAAAATATACTAAACTAGGAGCCGAATGTAGGACTTTACGGACTATATTTTTCCAAAACCCCTAAAAACTATTATACTACATTTGTTATTTGAAGTATCCAACCTGACTTCCACAGGTTGACAATCGCTGCGCCATGAACTGTATACAAAAATCTACCTTATCAATTTTCAAATAAAGTTCTAAATCTTTTAAGAAAATACTATTTTCCCGAAGCTGTCTCGAATTTGTATTATGTTTTAAAATATACCTTAAGAAATGCATGTGAAAGTTCAAAATCATTAGCGTCTAAACCCATTTTCCTGGAGTCTAGAGTTCACTGTAATCGTATGCATGTAGTATGTATGTGCGCGTACGCATGTGTGATAATGCCTCGTGCACCACAGACGGGACTTAAACGGGCACTTTTAAATAATTAAGGGTCTCATTACACCATAAACAAAAGACACCTCACGTCATTCTGTTATAGGGTTGGACGAAGTGCATTTTAGGGTTATGGCGTGGATATTTTGCGGCAATTTAGAGATAGGGTTTAGGTATTGGATAGGTAGTTATTAAGCTGTATTTTAGGGTTATTGAGTGTTTATTTTGCGATGTTTAAGGGTTATTGCTTTTAAAGCTATAAAAAAATCTAAGAATTTTGTCTCGAAATAATTCCGAGTACAAATTGATGGAGAGATATTTTTATAGGGTATTAATAAAAATAAAATATTGGTAAAAAAATTTATTAAAATCTAAGAAAAGATTTTTTTTGATAATGAAATCATACCTTAGCCCGCACTGATGCTAATATAGACGCAACCAGCGTCAATGCAATATTTATAATAAGTACATTCTTCATAAAATATATAATATTTTTCTCTATAAAAACCATGAAGTGACAACCCTACCCGCGACCTTTCCAAGTTCATCCATCCATTTAAGGCTACGCTCGTTTGAGTTCGCAGAAACAACTACAGAAATTTTGATTTTTTTTTATTCAAAACAGTCTCACCTCTAGCTAGATTCAATTTTAATGCTTTTATACTTCGTATTAGGAACTATGAAAACTATAAATTAAAAATTATGACAGAACAGTCCAAAAATTAGTTACTATGAGCACCGTAAATTATTTTAGAATTTTTAGAGACATACTAGAAATTAATATTTACAGGCAAAAAAATATGAAACCGAATTCGCGACCTATCATTTTTCTGTCCGATCTCCACAGATGCTATTAAAAGCTACGCTAATAATATTGTATAAATAGATGTTTATAAATATTACTTATAGCCTTTGCCTGCGACTCCGCCTGCGTGGAAAGGATTTTCAGGGATAAAAAGTAGCCTATAGCATTCAGGAGTAATGTAGCTTCCTATTAGAGAAAAAAATTTCAAAATTGGTTCAATAGTTTCAGAGGTTTGAGTTTATAGCGGCTAATCAGCCGCTATAAACCTACAAACTCCCGAATATTTTTATTTTTAATATTAGTATAGATAAGAGAGAACAAAAAAAACATATTGGATAAATAACTGAAAATGACTTACAAGGTAATTAAAAGTGGCAATCCCTCTAGACAGTTATTATAGCTCTATCTCTTTTGTCTGTCACTAATGTAGTTATTGGACATTGGAGCCAATAGGCCATCTAATTGCTCAATTCATTTACCACTCAAAACAGTTAGGTGAACAAAACTTTAAATTAGAACTAAACTTTTTGCTTAAGATTTTAATTATGACTAATGAGTTTTTCACCAACAATGAGGTGTTTTTATTAATTGTAGTAATAAAAAAATGATGAAACGATTATCTTAAAAACATTTTAAACCTAGTTATAGTTTAAACAATAGAAAGGATCAAAATCTTGTCCACCTAATTGTTTTGAGTAGTATATTTCGTTACTCAAATCGAGCGATAAACTTGTTTATACACACAAATTATTTCTTGTCCCAATATAAATGTCTCTTATAATAACACCAGCCCTGTAGCATTCTGTCCCACTGCTGGGTACGGGCCTCTACTATAGAGGATCTAGGCCTTAGTCCACAACTTTGGAATAGTGTCGACGGACTTCACATACCTTTGAAATTCTTATGGAGAAATCTCAAGCATGTATTCCCACGAAGAAATGATCTGATATAAAACTTCCACTATACTTTAACTCTATAGAATAGGCTATGTGTCTATATAAAACATGGTTGAGTACATATATACTTGATTATAATCTGTTTGCTCAAATGCCAAATTAGACCAGCTTGCCATCGACTGTCTTCCTCAAAGCGGATGACCCCCTATCTGTGTGCCAAATTTCATCCAAACTTTGTCAGCATTAACTTCAAAGAAACAACCAAAAACCCTCACAAATGTCTACTAAATTACGATAAAAGTCATTACCATTATGCTCAATTCAATTATGCCGTGTCGCTGCATTTGTATCTAACCTCATTCACCATACTTCGACACAAATTTATCAGTAAACTGCCCTGCAAAAACCTTTACTATAATCCGTATTCTCATTACCGGAATACATATCACACCTACTTATCCCTAAATGGCCACTTATACAATAGTAATTCTAACTAACCTGCCTATTACCGAGAACTCGATAAAAAAAGGCGAACACTTTCTTTTCGAAATCGTGACAACCCTACTCGGAGTCCTAACAACAAGGTTCATCGAGGACAGTGCCCTGTGCAAACGAAACAATAACGCTACAACGTATTTTAGACTTTACTTGTATGTGGTAAGGTTTGGTATCGCTTGTGTAAGCTGTAATAGTAATTTTGCACGACCCGTGCATTCCTTTAACAATTACTGCGGTTGGTTTGGCGTTATACCGGTATAGTAGGGATGGTTTTCGCGTGTGCGTTTACGGGGTAAGTTTGCAAGAACTATACTGTAGGGATCCTGTTGCGTTACTATGGGTTGTCGAACAAAAATAGACAAAGAACGCTATGTTCTTTTGAGTGTGAAGACTTTATTACTTTTTTTTTGATTATGCACAACGCAATCTCATGGTGTCCATGATTGGAATATAATTTTACGTTTCTTTAATAATGATGTGTTTTGATTTGTTTTCGTTATGGCAAATGGGATTTTAAAATAAAATATAGACTTTTTGGGGAACGGCCACTCTTATATAATTTTGGATACGGGATCTTTAAGCTGCAACTTTTTATATTCAAAGAGTAACAAAAATGTATAATCTATAATAAATATATTTCTCAGAGAATGAAAATGAATCTCTACTTCTTACGATTTATTTTTAGTACTTCCTTAGTCTTTAGGTTTTTAAAACAACAAACTTTTGCATCGTTTAGATTGCAACTATGAGTTAGCTATAGATATCATTAAGGCATTTTTAAAATGTCTATCTAGACATATACTTACAGTCTTATAAATTTTTCGCATAGCTATGCTTAGTTAAAACACAAATTTACTCGATCAGCTGTAAGTCAAACCTGCCATCTTGCCTCTTAATAAGGATTAAACTAGGAACCGGTGATGTTTTTGACAACTATTAAAGCAATTCTTAACCACTTCTTAACGCTAAAACAAGTTTATAAGTAAGACTTATAATGTCTCTTCAGAAATTACTCAAGATATGGTCCCGAGGAAATCGTCAAAAACTACAATTGACAATGATTTCTTATGTTTACGCGAATGTTAGGCATTGAAATTAACACGGGGGACTGAGGTGTTGTTCATCAGTCCCTCCCGTGAGCATGAAGGCTGCAAAATCTTCGAAACGTCGGGAGACAAAAAAAAATACTGACCGCGATAGAATCCGAAAATTAGTTTAATTTCAATACAATTAACAAATAAAAGGGAAAAAATCATCGTTGTAGGAATTTTGTAAACCCGCCATAGTGGCCCACGTGAGTGTCGCATTCCGGGATTAGCCTAATTATCCGGTTGTAGCAAAAATATATACGACATATAAAGTCTAAAATAGAAGAAACCATTGAATTTTGTTGAAAAATCCGCAAGTTATAAGCCATTGAAATTAGGTAAGTAGTGAGTGTCAAAAAACAGGAAAAGAAAAGGAACTAACTTCTTGTATACAGGGATATAACTCTATAAACTGTTCTTGGTGGCGGGTAATTTCCTATAAACATAAAACTGAGAATTAAAAATAATTATTTAATTTAATAAAAGAGCTAAATAATTGTGGAAACTTAATTGAGCCATGTGCGACTTAATTTGCTTTATGTTATTCATTATTGCTTGTGTGTTTCCCTTAAAAATCCAATAAATAAATAAATAAAGGCCTGGCTTATACGGTTTGTAAGTATTCTAACTATCGTGTTTGTATAATTCATTTAAAAAACGTGCATGCGCAGTAACTCTTGTTCAACTCAATAAGTAATGATAAAAATCGCCGGGACTATTCTAATGGAAGTACGCTTTGTCCCGGGCTGGGCACCTGATTAATCGACCCTCGCACGGCCATAAAGTTACGTACGTGTGTGGGAGAAGTCAGGGGAGAAAGCGGGTATTGTTTTGGGATGTTCCGCTAACGCTCATTGACGCATATTTTATAGACACGAACGTCCATATAAACTGTTTGTTCAAAATCTGAACTAAAATGGCTACCAAAACGTCATTGTTATAACCTATTTATTCAATTGAACAACAAATAATTTTCCTTTGACTAATATTTTTCATTCAAATATAGGTTTACACTTTGATTCGAGTTGTTATATCATGAGCGCCACTCCTTACACAACCATAAGCTGTCAATATCGATAATAGGTACTAAAGTCAGTTTGAATTGATTGCAGTTCAATTCAGTTGAACACAGTGAATATTCGGAACGCCAAATCTAGTACGTAGTACATATAGATCGATGCTAACGCTTGCGGTTGGACGCACCTAGCCTTATTAAAAGTTGTCACCACGGCCATTATATTTAAAATGATAATATTTTTAAGTTTAAAAAATGCTAAAATAGCACCTTTGTCGCCCAGAAAAACAATGTGCCATCTTCCTAGTAGTAAATGTTACTGACAGGTCGGAATAATTGACTACCTTTCCTATTCCTTAACGCCCGAAATTAATTATAATCAATCCTAATCCAATGTATGCTAGCCTGCATGAATGCAATGTATGAAGTCTAGCATCGCATTCACGGTTCTAAAATATATAAATGGTGCTAAAAGTAATATTTTGCTAATTAACATTAGGTAATAAGCTTATAGAGACACGGCCGTCACTAATTATATTCATCAGGGGCCTTATTCTCTATCCCGCACGTTATTTTGACAGTGTGTAACAAGCACGTAACACAACGCATCATGTTTAGGACTATAGAAATTTGGCTTACAGAATACCATTCCACGCACATTTCTCGGAGATAACATGACACGGCCGCGTTACGCGTTTACACTATCATACAGAATAAGGGCCCAGCTGACTGATCAAGAGACTCTTGCTCGTTTATATAGGTAATATCACGGCATGGCACTATTTGGTTTAAATTTTTATGTAATATTTCAGATTTTCTTGTTTTTATTTATATTTTTATTCCAGTTTTTATTCACTTTTTGGCTTGATAATTGCTATTTTAATGTGGATATTTTGCTGGATTGTGTTACGTTTAGTGTTAATTTATTTTAAAGCAAAATTATATTTATCGAATATTAATTAAATAAATAAATAAAATATACCATCTAAAATATTTTGAAACACAACATCTAACAGATTTATTTTAACGCAACCAAATAATTTTCCGCTCCGCTACCGCTCATGATTACCGCTACCGCTCATCACTTAAACCGTCCATTGACGATTCATTACATTACAGCAGTATAAAATCAATGCGTTCTTCTATCTGCGCAGTCACATTAACTTGGACAAGTTTAACTCTCGTATGAATACTTGCTTAAAGGGATGTGCTTCGTGTATAAATTAAATTGTTTTTTAATTTTTTTATACGTGTGTTTTAAATATTTTTTTTTCATTCTTATTTGATTATAGATACATAACGAAATCTCTGCTGCAATTGTTTTGTCCATTGGTCTTACAAACATGTTACTATTTTACTCGTATTTACTAGTATAATGAATTTATACATATTCTAAGATTTATATCGCATTAATCACAAAATGTGTAAGAAGGTAATTGTCTAATCAAATAAGTTACATTATTAATAATTAAATCGTAGTTTCCGTTATACCTATTATATAATTGATTAATACATATAACACTAGCTTCTGCTCGCAGCCGGGCTTGCGTGAGAATGAGTTGTGACAAATATTAAAAAAGTAGCGCATTTTCTTGGGATTCAAATTTAATTGTGAAAGCGAAATGGACAGACATAATCATCATCATCATCAGCCGCTGTATGTCCACTGCTGAACAACAACCTCCCTCAAATATTTTCGGATCGACCTATTGGAAGCCACCCGCATCCAGCGACTAACGACTTTTATAGTTCATCAGACTTAGCATTTATAATAATATTAACTCGAGACACATGATTTTCCTTACGTCTTTATTGCATTTGCGAGAATTTTTATCCGTAGCAAAAGTTCTATTGTTAACTTTTCTGACATATCTTATATTTGTTTATCTTTGTGTCAAATTTCATCCAAAACTATTCGGCAAGCTTTGATAACTTAACAAGTAAAGCAGGTTTGACCTATTGATATCCATAAAGCTTGTATCTATAGGACCAGGAACTTAATATGTTCTTATTGTTATAAGTGAAATTAATAAGTTCAAATATAATTCATAACTCAATCATGTTAATAAGGAAGTCATCAGTCAGCTAAATTAAACATGAGGCGTCTTTAAGTTTATGTAACCGCTCTTACAGTTTATTCACACACTATTTTTGTTTTCTAGGCATTTCTCTTGTGTCCTTAGTATGAAAGGATGATTTATTTTTTTAGTATTTCTCTTAGCTCTTAGCATGCATGGGTGATTTTTCTGAAAGCCTAAAACCCACTTTTTCCAATATTTCTTCCCTACCCACTGTGGGTTATATTTAACTTTAATTAAGCTTGGTTAATTTCACGATCATGTCGCTCCGTGTATCCGCTTTTACGAATGTTCATGCACTTTTCTCGTTGTAATTTTTTTTTATTAAAACTCTTTCCACTTCCTTCGCAGGAACCAACAAAATACTGTTTATAATGTCCTCATTGAAACCCATAGTTTATACTATGGGTTTCAATGAGTGGACCTTATGGTCCACTCCGCACACCACTAAGGGTGTTTATGGAAGGTAGAGATCATGTAATTATAGACAAACCGATGATTTTTACTAGTTACTTTGGTGCATACATCAAGTAAAGACTATTGTTGTATCTTTGGGAAATTATATTATATCAGCTTTTGCCCGCGGCTCCGCCGGCGTGAGTAAGTTTATCATAGAATCCGAAAGCTAGTTTTATTTCGATACCTAACATTTGCGTAAACATAAGAAATCATTATAGCTTCTCCCCTTAAATACGCTAATATGGCAAAAAAAATCCATTGTTAGCTTTGTAGATTCATGTAATGGTGTTGAATTTATATTAAAAAATATAAGTATGTTATGTATGTAATATGTTGCCTGCAGCATAGATTTTATGACTATCACGGAATTGAGGGTCCGAAGGGCTTTTAAGGTATCGTAGAGAAATGGCCACTAAACTTATTAGATTGTAGTTGTAAACAATTGTGGCATTTGAACCTTTAAGAAACATTTAAATTGTTTAATAGATGTAACATTGTAAATTAAAAATATTTAATGTTCATTTGGTTATGAAAAATGAATTTTGCGAGTGTACTGTTTGATTCCTGCGTTTTAATAAGAATGATAAATATCAAACAAAAAAAAATTATGTATGTATTTTGGTTTACTGCCAATTTCAAATAATCCTATCAACTATCTTCGGGTAGGCAGTAAAAATGAACCAATCAGAACGAAATATATTTGGTATGCTTCCAAATGAATTATTTACGGTCAATATATCGGTAATTGTGTACGGTCTTCGCTATTCGGACTCGTCTAACACCAGTCAAGTATACTATAATAAAGCTATACATAAAAACCGTCTAAGATCTAACACGTGTATAACGCAATGCCAGAGATATTTAAACCAAATCACCTATTTAATGCTTCTAGTTTTTTTTTTAAGATCTCAAATTGGTTTAATTCAATTAATTAATGTTTATTGTTAGTATTAGTGTTAAAACTTAATGTAACTATTGTTTTTTTTTTTATAAGCTGTGTAATTGAATGCTGTGTACAGTAGTAAATGGACGCAAGTGTAATTTTTTTTCTGTTGTCTGTATCTGTACCGATAAATAAATAAATAAATAAAAAGCTACTCACATTCCCCTGTGGGTCGATAAGCTGTGCGTATTTGGGTGCCTTCGCCTTGCTGCCGTCCGCGAACACGCCTGCAAGTCGGAGCGGCGTGCCCGGCCGCGCCGCCGACCGCTCGTACTGCGCGCCCACTCTGCCGCTTTCTAGAAGGAAGTAGATGGTTGTAGAGAAGTAAGCTGATAATAGGTGTGAAGAAAGAGTATGGTGAATTTGATGGCCTCTGAGAAGTTGATAATCATATATGTAATACAGTAAGGAATGAAAAACGATTAAGGAAAATGTGATGCTGATTTGTTCTTTAAGGAACTAAGATTGGATGATAGGGATTTATAATTTCTGTAATTTTCATAAAAACATACTTACTTTCATCAATAGTCAGGCAAAAACAATTTCAACAAGAGTGATAGGTTTTATTTATGGATTTAATAATTCCTTTGACATAACTTATTTAGCTCTTCACAGAATCATTAACAAGGAATTTATTAAACAGCTTATCAATCCCTTACCAGAAGCAGGTCGCGCCCTGTACGCGGAGATGGCCCGCGGGGAGACGAGAGCGAATGCGCGTGCGCGCAACAGAGCCGAGATGGACCCGCGCGGCGAAGCCAGCGCACCGCCGCGGCATCCGCATGCCGAAAACCACCCTGTGAAAAGAAACTTTGATATATTTTCTTTCGAAATATTGTGGAGATGTAAAAATAATATAAAAAAAAAAACATTAAATATGTATGTACAATGAAAAATAACAAAGAAATAATAAGTGCTGACACCTTTAGCTAAGAAAAGTTAGGTAGAGGAATAACGAGGGCATCTAGTTTCGCCGAAGTTACGTATATTATTATATTATCGATCTAGCCTGTAGATATATCGAGAGCAAATTCCAATCTTTGTGTAGCGTAAATTCTGAATTCATCGCAGTCTAAAAATAACGCAAGCAAAAAAATTCAATAAAGCTAATTTCCCAACACATTAAAACCTCATCCGTTCAGACTTTTTTAAACGTGTAAATAAAATAATAAAACTACTATTTTTGTAGATTATCGTTATTAATATTATGGCAACATTGATGTAATACATTTTTTATTCTGTCACCCTTGTAGTCGGTAAAAAGTTATTATAATAATGTCAACACCAGTAGTCTTGTAGGCATCATATTTTTTGCGATAAATAAAGGTTAATTGCATGGTATTCTGACATTTATAGGTTAGTTGCAGGAATAATCTTTTGTTCTACGGTTTTATGGAATTTATTTACGACTTTCTTACATGTAAGAATTACCTTTTTATGTTTTTTACGTTTGTTGTGATGGGTTAATTAATTATGAATTGTTTATTTTCCGGTTTGTGCCAGTTCTTTTATAGGATTTAATATCCTAGTAAAAATAAAAAAAATATATAAATTTTCTTTTGTAGCCTGCAACTCAAAATTTTGAATCTATGGCATAAAAATTTGAATTTAGAACAGCTCAAACTTACGAACGAAAAGAATAGGAAACGTTGCTCTTATAAAAAATTGAATTTAGAACAACTCAAACTTTCGAACGAGACACTGTCCTTCTCAAAGATGGCGCTCAATAACATTACATATTTTTTAAGCGTAGTGCATAATTACCCAAATGTCTTCACAAAATTCCCATTAAATACCAGTCTGGTCTAGTATTTTAATTAACACATTTGTTGGCGGGGTCGCGTGCCGGCCGTTAATGTGTTCAGTCCACCTATCTAAATGTCAGTGCCGATTATGTGGTACACGCAAGCTTTTGTTTTTACAAAGGATAGTTATGTAAAAGGCTTGGATATTTTTTATACAAGCGCGGCAAAACGAGCCCACTGCACTCGAAAATGGTCTGGGGTCCAATATACAAGATGCCTTATATTGGATCTTATTCTTCAGCAGTCGTCACAAATATGCCGGCTGTTGGAACCGATACACAGGCCGATTCCGGAACGCGACATATTTATGTGGGCAATAAGGCGGGTTATAACACTTTGATAAAATATATCCTACCAACAGAACAAAATTAGAAATCTCGGAAAGTATTTGTGAATAAATATTAGTAGCACAGTATTTTAAAACTCTGACAAGACGAACAAATCTCTCACATAGGTAAGCCATGATTTCCAGAGCTTTACGTTCAAGCATTAGTCATAATATTAATTCGAAGTTAGTGTTGCATCTGATTATAATATCGATTAAAAATGCAAATAAACTCTTAATCTTACTGACCCTGTTTTACATTATCAGATGTAAAAAAGTAACAATATTGTATTTCATTCATAAAGGATTATATCGAGTATATGTGTATTACAGTATATAAGTGCATAAACAATATGCATTACAACAATATTTGGCAAATACATGAAATGCGCGCGAGTCACGGCGGCAAAGCTACGCGACGTGGGTGCGCGCAATTGTTTGTATTGTTTTAATGCGTATTGTATGTGCCCACTTATATAGTTTAATAAACGTATAGTAACTGAATACCCGGTAATATTAGGTAATTTTTTTTAAAAATATTTTGCTTTCGTCAAACCTTTCAACCGTCGATCCCGCTAATATAAGTTAAAATTACACACACACACACACACACACACTCACAACATCACGCATTTATCCCCGAAGGGGTATGCAGAGGCGCAACCAAGGCACCCACTTTTCGCCAAGTGTGTTCCGTCCTATGATGTGATAGGGGGCGAGCCTATCGCCATATCAGGCACAAATTCCAAACTCCGGGCTGATACTGAGCAGAAAAACCCAAATATAATTTTGCCCGACCCGGGATTCGAACCCAGGACCTCAGAGCGCTGTCGTACCGCGCATGCAATACAACTACGCCACCGAGGCAATTAAAATTGTTTGAAAAGAATGTCGCTTAAGTTATTAATCCTTTTAACCGTCGACATTTGAAAGAGTAAATTAACGCGACCTAATTCTCAATCAAATACGAACACAAATGCAGGTCAGTGTGGAACGGGTTTTATATTTTGTATCCAAATCTCGTTTTGTTTTTGGGCCAGCGTCCGGCCGACATCTTAACCCATTGATCCTTTTTGGGGAAACTGGTAATTAAATATGCCTTTGTTCGATGGGATGACGTATATTTCGTGGTGAGAGGGTTGTTCGTATGGAAATTTAAAATTAATTTATTATCTATTTTGCGAGCTTATAAATCAACTTATAAACAGCAACGAAAAAAACAATTGTATGTTTTCTTCTCTGTATCATTTACTGTAGTTTATACCGTAAACTGATTTTGAAAAGAGCAACGCTAGTTTCTTGCCCGTTCTCCTCTGGTAAGAATTGCTTCCCGAACTGGTGGTAGACTTAATATTGACGGCATCTAAGTAATGTATAACACACTCCATTTACCATCAGGTAGAATGGGGCCATACTTCTGTAATACTTTGGTAGCTTAATTTTTTTTTATTGTGAATATTGTATCATTATTTTTTCAATAAAAATACTACTAAAATTGTTGATTCCCTTCATTTTCTCCTAAAGTACACATAATTTCAATATGCAATCAATACTATTAAATAGTTAATTCAATGGGGACTTTTTTCGTAGTTTAAAATTTTCAAAAAGACCTATAATTGATTTTTAATCGCATTATTCGTAAATCTTTGGATATTCTCGCAGTCACTCGTGCCCCGAAAATGTATGGATGGAATTCTCAAGGCCATTTGCTTAGAGGAAGGTCTTAAGTTAAATAATAAACTAATTAATAAATTGTAGACAATGTTTGATGTAAGACAGAGTTTTTATGGTTCCCTAGTACAAATTGCAGCTGTGCATGACTAGGATAACAGCAATTTACAACAGTACATGCTTTCAGATGTCCTAATTCCGTATTACACATGTATTAAATGAATTCAGAAACAAATTAAAAAAAACTGCTTCACAATTTTCTACCTTCTTTTCATGCACCTACCATGTTAACTCTGCACCACCCTAAGATTGACTGGTAAATACCTATGGCATTCAGTCCGCCTATATACTTTTGTATATGATGTGCTATAAATAAATAAATAAATAATAACTCGACATTGGCTAAATGCATCTCAACTGCGAAGCCAAAAAGGAAAAAAAATAAATAAAAACTGCAGTCGCTTAGATTGTTTTCTATGAAAAATAAATTACAAGTGCCGGATAGACAGAAAAAGACTTTTTTTTTCTGGTATCGACTAGGTCTTTGTACCAGGGTAACAGCTAGACACAATAGTGTACGCTGTCAAACGCCATTGGCCAGACACAGCCGGTCGGATATAACTAGATCGTTACCCTTAGTGGACGCGAACAAAAAGTTCTGGCTTGCGATCGGGCACTCTCACTGGCACAGACTAGACGCGGACAGAGGTTTTGTCTAATATTAATTTGATGTTTTTAGTTGACGACAACGGCCTACATCGTTAGACCTCACTACACACTCAAATATATAAATGGAGACATTAGGCAATAAAATAATAGTCAATCCAGTTCAATAATTATATTTGCAGTTTATTTGAGGACCGTTAGTTCATCCATTCAACTGTTCCAGACTTTTTGAAAATAAATTAAACTACTCAGTATTTGGTTTAAAATATTCCGTTAAAATAAAATAAGGTTATATTTTTTCTCTTCCTAATATTTTAAGTAGTCCCGTCTCAGAGCCTACATAATAATAATGGTACCAAACCGTTTAAATAAACAGAAAACAATAAGAATAATGTTTATAAATTGCGCAATAAAAATCAAATGCAATTTATCGTCAAACACTTGCAGACAATGAGATTTTTAAACTGTATTGCGACTGCTTACTAATGACATGTAAATAAGAACTTAAGGCTATTAATCTTAGAGTTTATTGTTGAGTCTTCTTTATTGCATCGACCTAGTTTTTCGTGAATTTATTTTCAATACAAAAAAAAAGCGGCTATAGCCTAGTTGGGTGTGGAACGGTCTGCCAATACGAATGTCCGCAGGTTCAAATCCCAAGGGCACACACCTCTGACTTTTCTAAAAAAAAAAATCATGTGTGTATTCTTTGTGAATTTATCGTTCGCTTTAACGGTGAAGGAAAACATCGTGAGGAAACCTACACACCTGAGAAGTTCTCTATAAGAAATTCGAAGGTGTGTGAAGTCTACCAATCCGCACTAGACCAGCGTGGTGGACTAAGGCCTAATCCCTCTCAGTAGTAAAGGAGGCCCGTGCTCAGCAGTGGGCAAGTATATAATACAGGGCTAATATTATTATTTTATTTTTTTTATTTTCAATACAACTGAACGGTGAGACGAGGTAACTGCTCGCCTGAATATACAGTAGGAACTTCATTTGAACATTATGTAACATTGAATAAAGAGGCTATGCTTTTGAACTGCGGTTGGCATTCTGACTCATATTGCCAAGTCGCAAGTCAAGTCGAATCGTGCTATCTTATTAGTTAATGTTAGCCATTGGACTACAATATCGTGAAAATTTAAATACCACAGTGCTGGCAATGTGCTAGCAGTCATTCATTCATTCACCATATTCATTCACTCATCACCACGGAGTCTCACAATATCCTCAATGAAATTAAAAAATATTCTAATTATAATTAACAATACACATAGATATTAGTTCAGGTGAATAATGTATCGATAAGTCTATCGCTAAGATATGTCATTCTCATGCATTACGTTAGCGTTAACGATTGTAAAAAGCCATCTTGGCTACGCGCACTGAATAGATTTCGATAAAACGTACACTGACGAAGCACGTATTGAGAGACGCAATAAGTACGCAGTGGGATATCTCCAAGAAAAGATTTTCACAAAGACCTTGAACAAAAATTTAAATATTCATTTTCTTTGTAGTCTTTTAAACTCGACATTCAGTTATCAGCGATAATTAATACATTTTTAAATTGCATATTCAGTGACAATAAGACGAAAATAAAATTTTATTCAACGTAATGTCAGCTTTGTACGCGTTGCAACTTACAAAGAACAGGTTTTGACGACTGTTTATTAATTTGTTGTATAAGGGCTTCCGATAATGATTTTAATCTTGTCGTGTTTTTGGGGTTATGTTATGCGTTCAAATGTATATGTTTTTTTATAACAGAACAATTTTCTAACCTAACCTAACCTATACAGTACCATTCCAAAATAATTTCATTTTTTTTTATTTCATTGTAAATCTATGCATTTTAAAGCATTCACCAGCCGCTTGTTTGATGCAGCTGGGTTTTTATAAAAGAAGAACTAGGGTGCTGCCATAATTATCACTATTGAAAATGAATCATAATCTCATTTATTGTATCCCTTTTAACCCTAGTTTGACGGACATACAAAAAATTGACTTCAACAATGCGCGTACGAAAAATTAACGCACATATTATTCTTCGACATTTTCTAATAGCTGAAATCTCTACTCCGTACCACACTATTCGGGATCGCTCAACGTTTTATGGGTAATTTTTATGGGCGAAACAAAAAACAGGATCGCTTGGCCCGCCGGTGCATTCGACCTCGCGCCAAGGACGCCCACGTTCCATCGCGAGCAAAAAGTGCTGCGAGCGAAACGAGCGACTTGACTTTGTCCAAATGATTGATGGATGACGAAAATTGTTGTGTAATTGCATATTTCATTTTGTAATTTTTTACGCTTACGCTTTTTAAGGCGATGTGGATCACTTATGTATGATTTATTGCATTAATCAGTGGTTTTTAACAGTTCCTTAAACGAAGTTTTAGGATACTATTGACGTATATTCTATAGACACGAACGTCCATATAAACTATTTGTTCAAAATCTGAACTAAAATGGCAACGAAAACGTGTCTGTTATAACCTATTTATTCACTTGAGCAACAAATAATTTTCCTTCGACTAATATTTTTAATTTAAATCCAGGTTTACATTTAGACTCGAGTTTTTATATCATGTGCGCCACTCCGTACACAGCCACAAGCTGTCAATATTGACCATACTAAAGTCAGTTTGAATGGATTGCAGTTCATTTCAGTTGAACACAGTGAATGTTCGGAACGCTAAATCTAGTACGTAGTACATATATATCGAAGGGCACATTGCTGTCTTCACTTTCATCAAACACGTCATCATCATCAGCGCAGGATATCCACTACTGAACATGGGCCTCCTCCAAAGGTTTCCAAACCTTATTGGAAGCCCGCATCCAACAACCTCCTGCAACTTTTATGAGGTCATCTGTCCATCTCGTGTATGTCCGACGCTGCGCTTGATTCATCAAATACTTACCTCATATAAATTCTAACACAGAAAGAATGATTAAAATCTGGTAAGAAATATAAGCCTTTACATTCCATAGAAGAGATAAATGTCAAGAAACAGAAAAGAAGCGCAATACACGCACGTGACGTCATCGGGTATCGATGCGTGCGAAAGAAAGAGATGAAGCGATAATCCCACTATGCGCCTACTCCTCAGGAACGCTTAGAGTTTTGAAGTATCAAGTTGAAATTTATAGCAAATACCTACTCGGGTTCACTACTCTTTCAGATTTGAAATAAAATTAATAAGTCCCGGCGATCAAGATATGTGTTTATTTCGAATATTTTGTGATTTCACAAACGTATCAAAACTTATAGGGTACTTTCCGTTGACCTAAAGTCTTAAAATTTGGCAAGAAGCATAGTCTTATAGCACATACAAAGGAACAATCCAAAGTAGGTAAATATGTACTATAATAACAAAAAAACAATAGGGGACCGGCCTATGCTTGATTTTGTACATTATTCTATATGTAATGGTTAATACTACGAAAAAGAAGCACTCCTGCAAAAACTGCATTAAAATTGGTTAAAAAATGAGCTAGTGATTCATATTTAAAATATTGTAATATGTAGAAGTGGGCGCGATGTGGGGATATCGCTTCATCTCTTTCTTTCGCACGCGTCGTAATTCCCGATGACGTCACATGTGGGTATTTCGTCTCTTTTCTGTTTCTTGTTAATTACCCCTTCCACCGAAATTCAAAGACTTATAACTTGTTGATTTTTTACCGGATTTTATTAATTCCTTCTGTGTTATAATTTATATTATGTAAATATTTGATAATATTAATGAACAAAAATGAGTCCGGTACCCTATTCGCATTTGTTTAGGTCCTATAGTCTTAAAATTTTAATTTTATTTATTAGATGTGTATCCAAATGTTATTTTCAATTATTTAATGTTCGTTGTTTGTAAAACTTTTTCGTCCTTACTTCCCGACTAGGTATCGAACCCGAAACCTCCCAACAACCTACAAACATAAACCACACCGGAGTGAATCAAAAATCCAGGTCATTAGTCTTTGAACGCTATCTTGTACAATCGGATTCCTACTGTCGGCGCCAGAGCTAGCACTCGGCTGATAACCGCTATCAGGGCTGGCAAGGAAATACATTAGCAACATTATCTATAGGATCAAGCATAGATCGAGCGAAGACAGTGGAAACAAGGAGTTGAGATAAGGAGCCGTTCAAGTGTTACGTAACGCAATTTTTTGAAGATTTTTGACGTCTTCCTGTACGCCCCTGACCCCCTCAAAAAGTTATAATAATAATAATATAATAATATCAGCCCTGTATTATATACTGTCCCACTGCCGGGCACGGGCCTCCTCTACTACTGAGAGGGAAATAGTTATGCAACTCTAAAATTACATTTTGTTTCGCAAAGTACCGAAAAAACGCTAAAATACCTTTGTTATTGTTTTAAAATAAAAAATCCAATGTTACGTAACGCGTTGTTCGAATCCCCCCTCCCGCGCTTGTAACGCAACGTAACATTTTACATGACCCCCCTCTCCTCCAAATTCCGTTACGTAATACTTGAACAGTCCCTACTGTGTTGAGTCTAGTCATATTATTTGAAAGGCAGTAGCCAACTTGCCTCTTTACTGTCATTAACCCATTTACCAGCGGAATGTTTTCTGGCAAACATGACAGTTACATGACATTACGTGTGTCACGGGAATATAACCTTATTATTTACTACATAATAAGATTCTTTTTCCGTGACACGCGTAATGTCATGTAACTGTCATGTTTGCCGGCAAACATTCCGATGCTAAATGCTAATAGAAAACAGAAAAATTTAGGGGAATGAAATATCGTATCGATAAGTCTATCGCTAGGAAATGTTACTCTCATACACAAAGTTAACGTTAACGATTGTAGATAGCTGTAGTTCTGCCGCAGCTAAGGTTCTTTAATTTAAAAATATAGGAAGCCGAACGGCCTCATAAATTGTATTTTTTTTTAAATGATTAAGGCATTATTGAATTTTGTAATAATATTTTAATTTCCTTGGTCCTGCGACGTAATTTTATGAAAATACGTGTCAACCTGAATTCGATACAATTATGATAAGATGCTGATGTAATTGTTCCGGATTGAGGTAATAATAATGTTCCCGTGATAGAAATATTTCTCAAAGCCACTAACTCTTAATTATCCAAATAGGACAGAATATACTTCAAACCTACAAACAGAAATTATCCAACTTGGAACAAACTAGACCTCAAGCCTACAGAATAATAAATTCATACACAACCAGGCTGATGTTATCATAATATTTTATAGTCCACTGAAAAAAGGTTCCTATACAACCTACATGGTCTAGACATATTGTCCAAAAACGCAGATCTTGCGATCTACGAAAGCCGTTGACCCCAGAATCGGACATGGCGGATGTTCTACCGAATCTCACTTGTGATTCCACTCAGTTATTTTGTTTTCTGCGGCTTGATTTATTGTTAATTGTTTGCATTTACGGTAAAACAATGTGGAAGTTTAAATCAACTTGGTATTTATAGTCAGTTTGTCTGTTACATTTATAGTGTTAGATATCTAATGTGTATATATATATATATATATATACGGGCACAATGATGTGACCCCACTACTGATGGTATGTGGGGATTGACGAGAGATGATTACACCTCGGTAGTCGACACAATTATGCCGGCCTATTGGAACTGAATATACACAGGCTGTGGTAAGCGTAGTGGGGTCCAATAGACTGTCGACTAACCAGAGATGATTACTCCTCGGTAGTCGACACAATTATGCCGGCCTATTGCAACAGGATATATACAGGCTGATCTCGGAACGCGACACTTACGTGGGTCACTATGGCGGGTTTATTGCTAATATTATAAATGCTAAATTTCGTCAAAATGGTTGTATGTTAGAAGTAAACTGAATGGATTTGGATGAAATTTGGCAAACGGATAAATCATGTCCTCCTCCATGATTAAAACATAGACTTTTATTCCAGAAATTTGCTCTCATATAATGTTTTAATCATATTTTAAATGGAATGCTTTAATGTCTTACAGGTGCTAATAATCTCTATAGTGTTTTTACTTTTGTAGTAAGCTTTTAATGCGAGCGAAGCCGCGAGCAACACCTAGTTTCTTATAAAATTTCATGACAGTGAGAAATAGGTTCGTTAAGCCCAAACATTTTGATTATTGTGATGGTTAATTAAAATTAAACTGAATTGGAGTGTTGAAGACCTAATCACAAAACCCAATCTCTTCATTTTTTGTTTCATTAATTTATAATTATAATAAAATTACACACTTGAGTAACTAGCAAATTATTTCCTCATAATGTTCACAGAAGTCAAGTGTCAAAGTTAGTGTAAAAATGCATTGTTTTAGAATTTATCTATATAACGGAGAAACCGCAAGGCTACATGTCCAGACTTAATTATATTAAAGTATTGTTAGTGATTCATACAAAAAATATGGAATTTTTGGCACTACCGTCCAGGTAAAATTTGAATAATATTATACTTACGTGGGCGTGTCTGTCTCAAAAAAAATAAACGCGTCGTCAAATGTTTAAATAGATACAAGGAAAGATAAAAAAAGACGAATATCAAGACGGTAAAGATTATAAAAAGATGTTTTTAAAAATACTGGCTGGAAAAACAAAACAGAAAAATAATATTTAAAAAAATATGTTAAATTTGAAAATGGAATTAACAATCTTTTTTTCAAACATTATAAACAGCCAATCGCACAAGCCTAGGAACCCTGGCAAGTTCAACACACGACAAGAACACTAAGATAAGTTGATCCACATAAACGTTGTGCAACTATTGGCTCATCCGACATTCACTCGACTAGTGAGCGCTAATAATTTTTATATGCTACCTGTGCACGCGTTCTGCTGCCTTGGTAATTTCATAATCTTAAATACTAGGATTAAGGTTTAGTTTTACGGCTAGAACTGGGATTTGTTTGCTAGATTTAAACTGTGCAGATTTTTAGATCTAGAAAATATTTAAGTATATTTTAAAAGAAATATTTAAATGTATTAGATAAAAAATATAATACATAGTACTGAATTTGCTTCTTATATTGGCATCATTAGTTCAAAAAATATTTATATGTGCTCCAAGTTTAAATATGAGCCCCTTCCGCATGTAATGTGACCCTATTGTGATATTTGCTTTAAATAGTTAATTTTAATTTTATCTAAGATACTAATTAGCCTAATATATAATATAAAAACTTTGAAGCTAAGATTAATTGAAAGTTTAACGCAAACATTTTTTGGAGATATTTATTCGCAACATAAAAGCGTCTATGTTAAAATAAAAACAAAATTATGTTTTAGATTTGTACCAAAAACAAATACATCGCAACAAACCCAATATTCAATTGAGAACCGAACTAGATTTATCCGTTGCGTCCGAATTGTGTGTAATAAAGGCAAAAGTTACGTACGACACAACACAACAGAATGTTGGGACAATAAATAAGGATTATACAAGAGCCAACGCCCACGAAGTTAGGTCAAAACGGTTATAATAATTTGCATGGACCCAAATAGGGTCGCCATGATCGGCGATTCAATATGTTGGAGGTTCCGTTGTGTGCCGGAAGATGGCGTTGTATTAAATAACTCGGATTTATGTTTTTGCGATTGCATTCTAGGCCGAATTAGATAGAGGTCAAGATAGACAAATAAGGGAATGAAGTTTTTTATGGATTTTACGTATAATAAGATTATAAAAATAACACTCAAACTAGTTTATTTTAAAATAAAATACAATAATAAATCTCATCTTATTTGCACATTCCAATTTAGGATTACTTATGTTTTGACATTATACGCAATTACTTCGTCAATGTAGCCATTCTCGGACAGTGACAGCTACCATCGTGTGAACCAACGATAATTTAACTTTTCCTTTATAAAAATCCAAACAAACCATGCCTAAAAGGTTTCTACCCGAAATTAATTCATCCAACTCTCTTCAGCCATATCATTTCATATATAGCGAAATATCAGCTAATTCCATTGCAGAACTGCTTTTCCTTTAGACATCCAAATTCAAACCATCTTCATTTTCGTATTTATAGCATTTACGACGCAAAAATCGAAGACACTTTCGATATCTTGAATACTAATCTTTAAGACTTTTATTTCAAATCTAACCTAGTTAAAAGCACTAGGTCACATATTATTTTCCTATGCAAATGCAACACGATATCTTTCATTCCGAAATGTTTGTGATGTAATAATTAGATATCTAGTATTCCTTATTAGTCTAGGCTAGTTACTACCTTTTACCTGCGACTCCGCCCGCGTGGAACAGTTTTACAGGATAAATATTTTCCTGGGATAAAAGGCTTATAGTACTCAGGAGTAATAGCTTCCTATTAGTGAAATAAAAATCAAAAACAGTTTAGCGTGTTCAAATCAAATAACTCTTCAGCTTTATATATTAGTATAGATTAAATTGTTTTTATTGTCAGTTAAAGTTCTTAAACAGCAGTATTACTAAACTTTTTTAGATAACTGAGGAATTAATGCCAAAAATCTGATCACAATAAGCAGAATAAAATTAGTACCCTGAATCAAATCAAAATCTAATATGTTAAACAAGTTTTTAGACTATATTAATAAATTAAAACGTGCATGTAACAAAGTTACTTCTAAAATTTCAAATTGACGATATTTCAATGATGATGGTAAGTATAGTAGTCTTACATTGTAATGAAGATCAACGAGAGATTGCCATTATTACTAGAGCGAGAGAGAGAGAGAGAGAGAAGGAGATAGAGATAAAGAGAGAGAGAGAGATCACATGATTTCGAATTAGCCATCAAACTAAAGTATTATTATAAATAGATCTATTAAAGCACTTGCATAGTTTATCATAGAAATAACCACCTATCCTGTTACCAAGTGGTAAATACCACGAGACCATCAGGCCTGAAATAAATCCAAACCCACAAAACATAAATCCAAAGATTTATTATCCCGAATCCGCGTCCCAGATCAAATTCAATAATGGCAACCCTAGCAACCGGGAAGCACACTTATCAATGCCTCACAACAGTGCATCAGAGCTTTCTCTACTGAAACTGGTTTAAAACGTGCTTCCAACCCTATCTGTATGTTAATAGGGGCGAGAATTGAGTGGATTGGTGTAAATATTTGCGCGCATTATTCAGCTTAGACATAACGAAAGATATAGGGTTGTGCGTCCATGGAATGTTAATGCTATGTGGTGCTATATCTCCGATTATAGCTATGACTTTTACTGCATTATATAAAAAGAAGTTTCGAGAAAGTCCAGTAAGGAATATAAATAGATACAAGTCACCCATTTCTTATCACTGGACTTCACATTATAACATATTTGATGCGTTATACAATTTCAAAGGCTGTTTAGAGATTTGATTTAATTTAATATAACAATCTACCAGGAATCCAGAAAACATTAAGAATGATTTTACTAATCGAATTCACGTATAAAATACATAGTCCAAAGTCTGGTAAAACTCATAATTCCAAATTCAAACAGTATAAACCAGCCAGCACACATAATTGACATTCGCAATTCTAAATTCAAATCAAAGACCATATTTCTTAAAACCAGCCAGCGATATAGCTCCGCATATATTCCGTCCATTACTGGACAGCACGCCCAACTGGGTTGGGCATTTAGCATCCGAGCTTCAGGACGGTGAAATGTACCACTACCTTTTTCGTAATCTGCACAAAGGTTAGAAGAGTTACGAGCATCTGATTATTATGTCTGCTGATTGGAAGATAATTAAAGGACGCGTGGCGCAATGACCGTTTAATTGTGCTGTTAGGCACCGCGCAAACGTTTCCTTAGAGCAAACATGGGATACAAAATTTTGATTTTTTTATATTTGCAATTAAATTTTAAATTGTTAACAACTATTAATTAATTTCGCTGAATCAACATTCATTTTGATATGGAACATTATGAGTATGTACGTAGTACATATATATCGATGAGTGGGCATATAGTCTATTTAAAAAAGAACTTATTTAGGTGTACAGTAAAGACTGTATTACTATTATAACCTGTTAGAATGAATATGTAATAAATGCGGTGTGTATGTGTTTTTGTAAAGACGTTTTATTGTTAGAGAAAGATCTCCAACAATTATAATTTCCAAACTTGTAGTACTAGGTATTTCTTGACTATTCATATTCTACTGCTTTTCTTCTCTTCTAAAAATAGCGATGTTTGAGCTCCGTGATAGTCTAGCTAAAATACCATTATGGGTATACAGTCACACCCTCATTCCATAGGGGTAAGCAGAAACTATTAAACTCCAAATGCTACGATCTCGACATCTCGTTCGTTTCGCCCACTTCAAAGTTCTCATACATTTTCGCCAGTCGAGGGTACTTCAGACTGTCCCTTTCGGAGACTATTTATACATTCTTGTCAGGTTCGTTATTCCCCCTGCCAGCCGTACCGACCATATTCGTCCCATAAATACCCTGCCTGACCCTTAATTCATGAAGCCCAAACAGACGAAGTAGTAACCCACAACAATAAACCCTTTAAAGATAGTCACTTCTAAGTTTCCAAATCTTGAATAAAATCAGGATCATAAAAATAATGAACAAAGGTTTCTTCAAGTAAAAGTAGTTTATCGTTTCTTGGAAAGTGTATAAAATGCATTAAATCCGTCCGTCTGTCTGCGAGGGGAATTCTAATGGATGCGTCGAGAAAGTGATCTTTATGATCCCCTAGTGTTATAAACAAACACCACTGCAGTTTCTTATTTAGATTTCGTAGTTTATATAGCCTTTTATTGTCTCTGCCCTTTTGTAGAAGAAAGACATTGCCAGCTGCCTCAGAAAAATTAAAAAAATATCATCGCTCATAAAACGGCCCGTTCCAATTTTGAAAATGGTTATACAAAATTTAAAAGTGAAACGATCCAAATTAAATTTAAAACAGTGAATGAGGCAACCAAGGTCCTTACTCCTTACGCATGCAAAGGTTACAAAAAAAAATATCCTTCTTCAATCAGGTAAACAAGCCTCGCAAGATCTGGTACCCAGAGTCTCATATTAGGCCGCTACTGTGTTTAGGCAAGTCACTTATCAGGTGATTCACCTATTCGTTTGCTACAAAATCAGGAAAATTATACAATAATTTCATCAACCATAATAATGAGATGTTTTTGTTAGTCCGTAACAATATTGTACATGTACATTATACACGCACGATTGGCTGCGATTAGTTGGCATAGAGTATGAAAGAAGATAGGCTAAATCTCTGATATACTCCCGAGCATTGACGTATATTCTATAGACACGAACGTCCATATAAACTATTTGTTCAAAATCTGAACTAAAATGGCAACCGAAACGTCATTGTTATAACCTATATATTCACTTGAACAACAAATAATTTTCCTTTGACTAATATTTTTAATTTAAATACAGGTTTACACTTAGACTCGAGTTTTTATATCATGAGCGTCACTCCGTACACAACCACAAGCTGTCAATATTGACCATACTAAAGTCAGTTTGAATGGATTGCCAAATCTAGTACGTAGTACATATTATAACGATGTTCTCGAGGCAATTGTTGTGCGCTCAGTATTCATACTGAATACACGCCTATAATATATTGGGGACATTTGTCGCGGCCCTAAGCACACAGTAAAGTGTGTATACATCATGGTTGCTAAATTCACATTGAGGCTTCCGCACATTCTAAGAGGGTTCCTATCCTTCTCCCACTCGTCCCTCCCTGAGATATTTCCTCCAGGTTCTGCAGTCACTAAGCCCGGGGGATTTCAGTGTCCCATTCTCAAGTTTCCACTTCCCTCCCCGAGATATTCTCTCCGAACTTTCCTCCAGACTCCTACAGCCGGAGATTCCAGGAACTCATTAGCAAGTTTCCTACGATGTGGACTGCAAGGTCCATTACATGTTTTTTTTAAATATGAGATATAACCAAGTAACATATCGGTATACATTAACATTTATACCTGTCATAAGAATTATACGAAAACCAATTCAGTCTGTATTTACAGTGAGATAAGTCCACATAATTATGGTGCCTATGTGAAACCGTTTCAAATGAAAAATTTCATGATATACCGTCAGAGAAAGCCCGCATCCATCCCTAATGCGCCAAGGATGGCCACTGCGGAGTTTGTACTAAACACAAACACCTTTAGGCAAATAATACCTTCAATAAGGGATATATGCTCTATCCTATCTGCACATAATTACTCTATGCTCGTACTCCCGATGGCTCAATAGCTGCTGATTAATGATGCATAACATGATGTTGTATTGCCTGTCCCCTCGGTGTCGCGTCTACACGAATGTCAAACGGATAAATATTATAAACAATTGCGTGACGAAATGGGTTGATTGCCCGATGGTAAGCAATGTCTGTCTACAGATAGCAATATCACCCATAACGTTAAAGAATAAGGCATACAAACTTTTCTTTCCAAATTTTAAGATATTAGATGCCACGTGTCATTTAAATGGTTAGTGATTGCGGCTATTATGTCATCGAAATCGGAATATAGTAGTGCTTCGACACGGCTTAATGGTATAAATAGACAAAGAGGTTTTAATCTTTAGACAGAACCTCGCATACTGAAGACCTATTACAAAAAAATATATATAATGACAGATCTACATATTATCTATTACAATAGTTATAAAAAAAATAAAGGCAAAGGAAAAAAACTATTCAGCCGACACAAACCTGTATTTGCACTGTGCAAGCAAGAAAGAATGTTTGTTGAATTTATCAATGAATCTATAGCGTTTATATTTTGTGCCAACACTCCTAAACAAATATTGGCGTTGATGCGTTTGAGCAAACATTTGTTATGTAGCTGTGAAATTGCGCAGCAATCAAGATTTTTTCTTCACATATAGTATTTTTCTTATTGCGTAAGATATGTCTTTTCAATGTTTTTATTAATCCTATCTTACTTCAACTTTACGTAAGATATGTCTTTTCAATGTTTTTATTAATCCTATCTTACTAATATTATAAATGCGAAAGTTTGTGAGGATGGATGTATGTATGTTTATTCCTCTTTCACGAAAAAACTACTTAACGGATTTGGATGAAACTTTAAAGTAATATTGGTTATACATCAGAATAACACATAGGCTATAATTTATAAAGATCTTGTGTTATTTGGTCATAATATAACCATACATATTAAGTAAGTCGAAAAAAAATATCCCGAAACACTCCTTCACGCGAACAAAAGTTAGTAATATTATAAATGACCGAGTTTGTTTTGTTTAGATGTTTGAATTTATAAATGCGCAAGTTTGTTTTGTTTAAATATTTGAATGTGAGTTATGGCTTTGGTGTATGTTAGTTTGCTGGTGGTAAAATATATTTTATATCCGCCCGGATAGCGACCACCGTACGCAAGGTGTTAAAACCCGCCATAGCGGCCCACGTAAGTGAGTCGCGTTCCAGTGTCAGCCTGTATATGTCCCGTTTGAACAGGCCGGTATAATTGTGTCGACTGCCGAGGGGTAATCATCTCTGGTGAATTGACATTCTATGGACCCAATTCCACTTATCATCAGGTGCAGTAGGGCCACTTATCCTTGCCCGTATATGATATGTGATCCTGGAACGCAACACACTTACATGGATCCCTATAGCGGGTTTTAACACCTTGTGTACAGTGGTCGCTACTCGGGCAGATATAAAATATATGCTACCACCAGCTAACTACTCCAACCTGTTGCAAGCACTGCTTTTCTTCCTTAATTCACCGAAGTATTATCTCAATCCTTCAATATAGAAACAATGCTTCGTGGGCGGTTTACATCATTACCCGGCCAAATTAAATGTCTTTACGCAACGCGGATGCATGGTGAAAATGTACGCTTATGGTAATCAGCGTGGGACTATGACCCTGTTAAGGCATACATACTGGACATTTGGAAATAAAGTCAATTAGCAGTTTAGTTGGACGCAAAATTCAGTTGGGACTGCATAGTGATTTCTAATGTTTAGTCCTCGAAGTCCTCCCTATGCTTCCCTCCTCCGTGACCATAAAGGTTGCAAAGTCTTTAAAGCGTCCGGAGAAAATTATATTATAGACAAACTGTGTAACGACGTATAGGTAGACGCCGCTGTAGGGGAATAGGTGATGACGTTCCTCTATAGAAGGGAAGATCTTCAGTCAGGCAGATGTTGCTTGTGATCGGGCCCGGCTTATTCCTAATCGGAGGTGATATATATACTGCGCGTCGCGCAAATTCTGCTACCGCAATTCAGGATCGTCTAACGCCATCTAGTGTGATTATTGAGAATTATTTGCAAATTATACATACTGTACTTTTTAACACACGCACTAGTCCCAACAGACAAGTATATTACAACAGAATGTAAGCTGTATGTTTTAATTTGAAAAATCCCCTATTTTTCATAATACTTTGAAGATATTATTAAAATATCCGTTACTGTTGCACTTTGTATTTCTGTTTCAAAAGGCTATATTATGTGTAGTTGTAATATAAGTAATCGACACGATACTTTTGCTGGTGGTAGGATATATTTTATATCCGCGCGGATAGCGACCGCCGTACACAAGGTGTTAAAACCCGCCATAGTGGCCCACGTAAGTGTGTCGCGTCCCGGAAACAGCCTGTGTATATTTGGATCCAACAGGCCGGCATAATTGTGTCGACTGTCGAGGGTTAAACATCTCTCGTCAGTCGACATTCTATTTGACACTACTTCACTTACCCTTAGGTGCAGCGGGATCACTTAGTCTTGCACGAATAAATAAAAAACAAAATCATTGTAAACCTTACCTTTTCTTATCTCGGATGTCAAAGCGGCACCCTATTAGGCATACGAGCGTACAGATGGCAAACACATATGGATTTCCTTTACTTTTTAGTACAATTTGTTCTAGATTATGCTTTCGTAATTCCACTTTCACTGTTTTTGTTTTGTTCAATACCGTATTTGTGAATTAAATGTTCAAATGTTTGGTAAAACAGATATGTGATATAGGCTATAGAGTTTGTTTTAATATGGTAGAGTCATACTGCAAACTCATCAGGTTATCTTTACATATAACAAAATTGTATGTGGCCAATTTCTGTGCATTTTGTCTGTCTGTCTGTATGTTTGTACATGCGTCACGCAAAAATTACTCCTTGGAATTGAATGCAGTTTTTACCGATGTCTTGCGAGAAGTCTTTATTAAATATAGGCTCGATTTTATTCCGAAAACATATAAAGCGAGATTTTTATCCTGGCATAATTTTCACGCAGATGGAGTTACGAGCAAAAACTAGTCCAATATAAAACAAAGTGTAGAAGACTGTAATATGACGAATAATTAGCAAAATTGTCGGAGACCCTATAAATCGCCTCTTTCTTCCCGTTTCAAATTCTTTCTTCTTCTTTCTAGGCTGTTTGGATTTTGATCAGAAGCTCAACTTAAGTAATAAAAACGGCAGAGATCTAATAGGCTACGAGTGATCACATACAACTAAATACTAGATTATAGATTTTTTTAAGGCGTGAAAGCGTAAGAAACAAATGCATTTTTATAATAGCTAGGAAGCTTGGTAAGTCTTCTGCCTCCCTCTTCAATACATCGACGCAAAGGGAAACATGGGCTTTATATTTTAGGCTAGGGCGTAGTAAAAATACTTTGGGAATCCCTGTACTAGATGATGATAGGTCGCTCATATGCGTAATTTACTAAAGCCAATCCACACAAATACTAACTGTAACCAGGGACTTGATTGCTTTATATGCTGAGTTAACTAAATATTTATAACAAGTATTTACGCATTTTAGTTTTATCTACCACGTACTTACTGCCGTTACTTTGGTAGTTAATTAATTAGATAATTAAAATACATGGAAAGTCATGGAAAGTGCGTGGCGTAGTCGCGTACCAGGAAATCATAGCGCTGTGGGACGTTCACTATTCACACGTAGATAGCTAATTGTTGCAGAGCGGTGAAAACACCCGGACGCGCCGATAGCGTTTATCTATTCGTTTGTGTTCATGTCTGCCTGGTACTTTTATACCCTTCTAATATGGCATCCTGGTACCTTTGTCTTATCTTCGTACGTTTTCATAACCTTACGAGAATATATTTCGTCGTACTTGTTTAACGACGAAAGGCCTAATATAATATAAACCCATGGAAAATAAAGTATTAAAATATTTTAAAGTTTATTATAATTTGTATAATGCTATACATGGTTATTAATTAACAGAGATCTTTCTAAGGTACATCATATATACGCTTCATACGTACGCTTAATTTGCAAGATCCAAACAAATTACAGATTCAATCATTTAAATATTACAAACCATCAAGCGTATTGCCCCCTTTATGAGACAAGCATACTTCCTATTTTAAAGGGCAGAGGTGTCTTAAATTGCTAAGAGCCATAACTACCGTATGAATTATGTAAACCTAGGCCAAGTTTCCAGCTAAATTACTTATCTACTTAATGTATGCAACGACATACAATGAAAGGGAACATGATATTTATGTATGCTTTTATTAGGCCCAACCTTTTTCCTTTGTCAAAATACTCGGACGTGCCGATAATGTTCGACTGCTTCTTATATTTTTATGTGAGCCTGGTACTTTTGTTCAGTACTTTGAACTCTGTTGACCTAGTATCACTAGAGTTACATAGTATATAGTTAAATAATAATCTATACTTCTATACTATTATATAAAGCTGAAGAGTTTGTTTGTTTGTTTGTTTGTTTGTTTGTTTGAACGCGCTAATCTCAGGAACTACCAGTCCAAATTGAAAAATTCTTTTTGCGTTGGATAGCCCTTTGTTCGTGGAGTGCTATAGGCTATATATCATCACGCTATACCCAATAGGAGCGGGGCAGTAATGGCTAATCTCAGGAACTACCGGTCCAAACTGAAAAATTCTTTTTGTGTTGGATAGCCCTTTATTCGTGGAGTGCTATAGGCTATATATCATCACGCTATGACCAATAGGAGCGGAGCAGTAATGACTAATCTCAGGAACTACCGGTTCGAACTGAAAAATTCTTTTTGTGTTGGATAGCTCTTTATTAGTGTAGTGCTATAGGCTATATATCATCACGCTATGACCAATAGGAGCGGAGCAGTAATGGCTAATCTCAGGAACTACCGGTTCAAACTGAAAAAATATTTTTGTGTTGGATAGTTCTTTGTTCGTGGAGTACTATGGGGTATATATCATCACGCTATGACCAATAAGAGCGGAGCAGTAATGGCTAATCTCAGGAACTATCAGATCGATCTGAAAAAAATATTTTTGTGTTGGATAGCACTTTGTTCCTGGAGTGCTATAGGCTATATATCATCACGCTATGACTAATAGGAGCGGAGCAGTAATGGCTAATCTCAGGAACTACCGTGTTTGAACTGAAAAAATCTTTTTTGTGTTGGATAGCCCTTTGTTCCTGGAGTGCTATAGGCTATATATCATCACGCTATGACCAATCGGAGCGGAGCAGTAATGAAACATCTTTGCAAAACGGGGAAAAATTATTAGTTTTGAGAGCTTCCGTTGCGTGCGCTGCGTAAACGGTTAAAGTTATGCAACAATGATGTATGACGGGATTATTCCTCTTAAAAAGTTCTAAAAAATACATTATAAAACAAAGTCCCCCGCTGCATCTATCTGCCTGAACGTGTTAAACTCAAAAACTACCCAACGTATTAAGATGAAATTTGGTATGGAGACAGTTTGAGAGGCTCCCGGGAAACTACTACTTTTATAACGGAAAACTTTAGCCTGAAAAACTGTATAACGCGGGCGGAGCCGCGGGCAAAAGCTAGTATTTAAATATTAGTATAACTGTAAGTGACGTTTTAAAAAACGTTACGAATTGCGGGTACAAATTAAAACCTTCACTCAAGCAAACATGCCAGACAGAAAACAAAATACCAATGTGATTGACCTCCAGCCGAAACTCATCGTTACGTGAAGACAGGTCTAGTATAATTGGGCTGATCATCAACAGTTAAAATTATCCGTGGACGCGGTTCGCGTACAATAGCAAACTATTATACTTGCCTGGCGCTTGCTTAACAGATGGACGACTACCTAGGCGTAGAGATACTGAATGAGATAAGAAATTACCAATCATGAAAAAACAGATGAATGCCGTTTTTAAACCAAAATGTACCAGTTAAATGTATTTATAAATTCGAATTTCGAATCTTCACTAAAGAGGAGATATTTCAAATCAAATTTCATTTCATATGCAAGGACTTAATATTAATTTTACTGATGGTTATCAAAAATTACTTTCATGACTTAAATGTATATAATCCAAAAATTACAAACCCTTCAGCTTTGTAATATTAGGGTAGCATAAAAAGCAACTTCGAAATACAAAGAAGTTGTGTTTATTTCGAGATACTGGATGTCATCGACCGGCAAGAGACGCAATGTTTCTCGTTATTCGGCATAGTATTTAAAATACAAATTATTACGTAAAGCCGAAAGTAGAGGTAGCCAAAATTGGCCTAGTCTATTCCTATCCCATTTTTGTGATAAGGCCCATAGTGATATTAAGACTACCTCGATGGCGCATTTGTATTGTGTACGCGGTATGGTACGGCAAAATAGTAGCAACCAAGAGTCTGGATTTTTGTCCCATATGGCAATAAAGTCGCCCCTTATTTAATCATGGGATGTTACGCACTTAAATAGTAGGTGCCTTGTACTTCTCTGCCTACCACTTCGGGCGAAAAGTGAGATGTGTACCATATTAAACAGTTATGTCGAACCAACATGCATAATATAGTTAATCAAAAATCTTACAGTAATATTTTGTTGCCTAACCTGGGAACATTCGAGAATTCATTACTTGGCCCAAGCGTTGTTACTACTCCAACGAGACAGAAAACGGTTTATTTCTCTGTTTTTGTGATTGCGAATGTCTTTAAAATAGTTTTCGTGTATTCTTTTATTTGTTGACTGCGGAATTAAACTTATCTAGCCGTATCCAGCGATCTAAATCTGCGATAAAATCACACCGGGCCCGTTCGAATCAATTGTTATCTCGATGGAGATGCGGGTTCGATGTCCGGCTCTACATAATCTAGCATCAGATACGGCGGACCGTGGTTTTCTCAGTATTTCCTTGTACCGGAATTGTGTTTTTTCGTACGCATAACTTTTGTTTATTTGACTTTTATATTGTACGTGGGTAGATTTTAGTGTTATGACGTCACTACGTTATGTCATTTTGTGTTCTTACTGTCTTGTTAATGATGTTGTTTTCCGTCATAATATCAACCCTGTATTATATACTGTCTCACTGCTGGGCACTAGCCTCCTCTACTACTGAGGGGGATAAGGTCTTAGTCCGCCACGCTGGCCTAGTGCAGATTGGTAGATTTAAGACATTCTCAAAATTTTCTATATAGTACTTGTCAGGTACGTTTCCTCACGATGTTTTCCTTTGCCGTTAAAGCAAGCAATAGTTCACAAAAAATTTACACATAATTTTAGACAGAGAGGTGTGTGCCGTTGTGATTTGAAGCTGCGGACATTCGTCTCGACAGTCCATTCCACACCCAACTAGGCTATTGTCATAGTTAGTAGTTTTATGTCATACATGACAATATTAATAAACATTGGAAATGGACTGTTTCTCTTTAGGTTCTAAATAAATACGTATTGGCAAAGAGTGTAAGCGTTAAAGAGCTTATCTTCTTTAACGCTCATCATCTTTTTTAACCTGACATTGGTCAACCAGACAAGGCCCATACTATTACAAGGGTCGGGGGGACAGGGACCAGGGGACGCGGCGTGGACGAAACTGCGGTCTTGTCCCGTGTGTGAGATTTAGGAACCCTTTATACGACGAATTGCCAGAGTGATATTGTCCTCTGGATCGGTTAGAGCTCATGTACATAGTCTACTTGTCTTTTATACAAACAGATTGGTTCCGTCATAGGCTTGTAGGTGCTGAGCAGTTTTGCACATTGTGGCGCACACTGAGCCACGATAAAGAGAGATAGAGATATATACACAGAGAGAGATAGAGAGACAATACAGAGCTCGTCATAGACAGAAGTCTCACAATCCCCCAAACGAACTCGCATCTTCTGCATAGCGCTATTCCGGTCTTATTCCAGGGTCTACTTACTAATCGATCTGCCATATGAGGGCTATATCATCTAGAATCTATAACTATCGATGCATTACCTCTGAAGCTATTTCCTAGTCCCAAAAATCAGATTTTTTAATAAATGCAATTCCACAAGAATACGGGTTAAAGCTATTTCCCGGTCCCAAAAACCTATTTCAACCAAAAAAAATGCAAACTTCCATAGGAATACAAGTTTTCTCCGTGCAAATGACATCATTGGGAACTATTACGTAATCATCAGGTAAGGCGGCCTCGGCCGTGACGGTTTTGCTCCAGTTACCATGACTTCGAGATGACACTGCCTGGGTAGCAATATGCTCATCTAATATATGCTCTTTATGACTTCGAGATGACACTGCCTTCGTAGCAAAATACTCATCTGATATATGCTCCTCATGACTTCGAGATGACACTGTATGGGTAGCAATATGCTCATCTAATATATGCTCTTTATGACTTCGAGATGACACTGCCTGCGTAGCAAAATACTCATCTGATATATGCTCTTCATGACTTCGAGATGACATTGTCTGGGTAGCAATATGCTCATTATACGTGTGTTCTTCTATCCTGAGACCTTGCATGGTGAATCTGCTATTGACAAACTTACAATGAGAGCTAAATGAATATTTATTGATATCAGCCAAATCACTTTGCTGGCTCACTATTACAGGATTCTATCTTCTATTTTGTTTACATATTGAAATATTCTGTTTCTTTTTCAATAATAGTTTCTAATAATCCCGTAAGACGTATTAAAGTCGAGCAATGACTTATTGTCTTTTTTAATTTTTACAAAGATTAACATTTTGTCTTATTTTGGTACATAAGTAATAATTAACATAAGTTTGTAAAAGTGAGCCAGCGATATTTACGGTTCTTGGGTTTAAATCTGCGAACTACGTCGCGCGCGACAATTTACCATCTACACTTATTATAAAACAAAGTTCTGTCTGTCTGTATGTTATCGATTTTCTCAAAATCTACTGAACGGATTTATATGAAATTTGGTATGGAAATAGTTCAAGACCCTGGAAAGGTTATTGGCTGCTCTCTATCCCGAGAAAATATATAGCGGCACTTTAATCCCGGAAAACTTCTTTACGCGGGCGAAGCCGCGACTAAAAGCTAGTGCCCTATAAAACTATAGTTGCCGGGAGAAAAAAAAACACTCTTTTTTAATCTATACTCAGATCTAATAGATTAAATAATGTTCATTTTAGAACAAGGATAACCACTTATTTTGAGAAGCAAGAATTTGTAATTTTGTATGCAAAAGAACTCGGAGACAATCAGTCCGATTCTTTCAAACACTTATAGAAAGCTACAACATCCCTGATTTATGGACTACTTTATATGCCAGGAACGGCTATAAAACGGGCGAAGTCACGAGCAAAAGCTAGGTCATTATAATTAATGAAGTCACGCAAGTCATTAGTCATGTTTAAAATCTATTTAAATCAAGCAATACCGGTATGTAACATTAAATATTACATATGCATGTTAATTACGTACAAAACACATAACACGTTGCGTTTCATATTATAAACGTGTTTTAAACCGCTTTTATTATTCGTTAATTGACTAGAAGTAGAGATTTTCACATAGTTTAGTAAAACGCTGCGTCTTTATAGTAAGGCGTTAAAAAAATCGAACTAGAACAATGCTTTAGGTATTTTTAATATTTTTATTTTTTGGCAATATTTATAAGTTTGCCCTATGCTGGGGGCATAAGCTAGTAATTCTATAAACAGTAGCAACACCAATCAGTATTTTGAATTATTATATATTTTATATATAATTATATATTTATTTTCACAATGTCTATTGATTTATTTGCTTGAATATTCTTAAAACGAAAAACACACACACAACTACAGAAGTAGATAATACCACCTATAACGTAGCGAAAAATACTACATTGGTATCCAAGGGATTGAAAATTGAAATGGCCTCAAAAATTATATTGATTCAGAATTATCATCGTATGTTTTCATTTTCAGAATATCAATAAATATCAGTGGCAAAAGGTCCATACAACCAGATTCCTGTCGGCTTCCCGTTATGTAAAATTTATTTAGAATTCAATTCTTATTAGAATGATTTGTAGACCGCATTCATTCATTTTAGTATTTGTTTGTTGTGTCAGGTTCCCTTTTGGATAATTTCAAGTTTTGCCACTCATAAATATAATGGTGGGAAGAAATGTAAACTGCTAGCAATAACACTAATTACTTGTCAATATTATTCGTCTCACGTTCTTTAAGTACCTATTAAATAAATGTTGCCATTACCTAAAAAATACACCATAATAATCTCATAATAAAAGCCTACCTTACTAGTTCCATTCAAGTTCAACAAAAATACACTCAACAATACAAACCATAAAAAACACATAAATTATTCATAAAAACGCTACGATTAAATTATACAACGTAAACACGTCCTAACATTTCTCATACAAAAAAAACATATGTTACGCGTCAAAAGTACCAGGCACTCATAACCGACGAGGCTGTGAATCAATCACACGGTTTATTGTTGCGAATACGACCACATACTTGGTAAAACCTGACTGAACGCAACCTGATTTGAAACCTTACATAACAGCTATACAGTAGAATTTTGCTTACAACTGAATTCTATCCACGACGTCCCCGATTCGGTAAGGTGATTTAGACCTTATATCATAAATTTAAAGTAGTAAATTGTTGGTATTATAACGTATATAATTTGCGTGGGCAACCAACATTTTGTTCGTTTACCAACAATGTAACAAAAACATGACGTGCTACTAAACAACGCTGAACATCACGGCATATCCTTGGCGTGATAGACAGAGAGTATGGTTTTTGTTGATTATGATGCCATAGTCCCCCATGTTAGTTTAAGTAAATTGTACATACTTTCATTTTCAAAGTGATTCATTCTGATCAACTCTTATACAACTTATGATCATGGATGAATTGTTTTACTATTTTATTTGAGCTTAACAATAGTGTACTTACCTAAGGGCACACACCTCTGACTTTTCTAAAATCATGTGTGTATTCTTTGTGAATTATCGTTTGCTTTAACGGTGAAGGAAAACATCGTGAAGATATCTGCATACCTGAGAAGTTCTCTATAGGAATTTCGAAGGTGTGTGAACTCTATCAATCCGCACTACAGCGTGGTGGACTAAGGTCTAATCCCTCTCAGTAGTAGAGGCTCGTGCCGAGCAGTGGGACAGTATATAAGTGGCTGATATAACAGCGTATTTAAAACGTAAAATAAAAAATCACATGAAACTATTTCTAACTTCAGAACAGAACTGTGTTATTTAGGCCAACCTTATTATTTGTCTAAACCTGAGATCTGAATTATTTATTTTATAGAACAATCTGATATAACAGGCTAGTTGATCTTAACACGGATCAACCCGACTAGTCGCTCCTGGGCCAATTAGGCAGTATGAAGTCTTTGGCTTAAGGTGCGATTCCGCACTTCACAGCTGCGGATTACTTCGATATGCGTTTAGTATATTATGTACAATGCAGTGGCGAAGGGTGACATTTTCCTAAAAGGAACCGAACATAACAAATAGGTATTACTAATATGCATAAATGCGATTCCGCACTCGACAGCTGCAGAATACTTCGATATGCGGTTTATATATTATGTACAATGCAGTGGCGAAAGATGTAATTTTCCTAAAAGGAACCCAACATAACATATAGGTATTAATAATATGCATAAATGCGGTTTGCAAATCGTTCCAATGATAATTCGTTTTTAAATAAAGGGAAGACGGCAGGAATCGGGTTATATGGACCCTTATATAGGCCCTGTGACAATGCTTATAAATTAATAAGCTACAATCACAATAATGGAACGTAATAATGAATGTTATGCGCATTTAAATTGCTCTCAAATATATAGACAGTAAACAATAGTACTTATAAAACCCCGGGAAGTATGACGAAATTTGCGTTACCAATCATAAAAAACAGCATTGTCGACACACATTTAATCAGATGTTTTTTGTCAAAAATTACTCAAAAGAACTATGTAATGATTTTAAATAATTCTATTATAAACATTAAAAAAAATGAACCTTGCCAATAATAATAAATAATATCAGCCCGGTATTATACTTGCTCACTGGTGAGCACGGACCTCCTCTACTACCTTGCCAATACAGAATTAGAAAAAAGGAATTAAACTATGTACGGATTTATCTCGGTTATTTATATTATAATTTTCTCCAGACGTTTCGAAAACTGCAACCTTTAGTCACGGGTCATAATAATATAGATAACCACAAAATCCGCAAATAATTTTATTTCAATATCTAACAAGAAAACAAGAAATCATCAGGAAGAAAAAATCGTTTGTACCAAATAATTTAAATTCAAAAATTTGAAATTAGAATTCCGTTAGCGACAATTTCAACGCATTCCGCCTTATCAAAAACACTCCTTAAAGCGTTAGAGGTCTAGATAGTGACAAGACGGTATCTTTTACATTTCACTGTTACGCAAAACGACTACGACCTTCACTTAATAGCCGGTGTTTCGCCAGAACTTCGTTTTAGAGATTGTCTTTACGTATGTTATGATTTATTAAATGTAGGTGTTTATTAATCGCATTAATTTATATTTGACGTTTTATTGACTGTTAATAAATGTTAATAAATGTCAATCGATTCGTTTAAAATAAAAAGTTCTGAGATTATTAGAGCGGACATTAGGAAGAAGAAGATTCATAAGGGACATTGATTCAAATATGAAGCATATTTTCAACAAGTGTGTACAATGCCGCCAAGACGTTTTCTTTGTATTTGTAATATGAAAAAAAATACAGTCAATTTGAGAACCTCCTTTTTTAAGTCGGTTAAAATCTGTATGAAATTTGCATATTTTAGTTCCAGTAACATTTATTTTTACGTCTGAAAACTATAATTTTTGCTTGTAAACTATTGCTAGCTTACCAATACGTATTATGTGTATTTGTAACATGAAACATTTGCATAATGATTTCTTATGTTTACGAGAATGTTAGACATTAAAATTAAACTATTTTTCGGATTTTATCGCGGTTTTATATTTTAATTTTCTCCCGATATTTCTAAGACTTTGCAGCCTTCATGGTCATGGCGGGACTGAGGTGTTGATCATCCGCAAAAGTCTGTATCAATTTTTTCCCGCGCCTATTTTTTAACATACAGCATTACCCTTAACATGCGCTGTCTTCTACACCATTATCGAAAAATACATCTATATTAGAAAAAATCTATATAAATTACTCACGAATTATAATATCTATATAAATTACTCACGAATTGTAAAACCTATATAAATAAATTATTCACGAATTCTCAAAATTTATATTCATTTCAAATCTGTACCTTGTGTTGACAATTTACATATTTAAATACAAATAAATCTGTACTGGCAGCACTAAGTGTTTTCTTTAATATGTACACGGCATAGTGACCTCACTGCTGATGGTAAGTGGAATGGGTCCAACAGAATGCCGACTGACGAGAGATGATTACCCCTCGACAGTCGACACAATTATGCCGGCCTGTTGAAGCCGGGTATAGACAGATCCCGGAGCGAGATACTTACGTGGGCCACTATGGCGGGTTTTAACACCTTGTGTACGGTTGCTATCCGCGCGGATATAAAATATATCCTACCATCACCAAGTAGTCGGCCACTTATATCACTACATACATAATACATAACATCACGCATTTATATCCCCGAAGGGGTATGCAGAGGCGCAACTAGGGCACCCACTTTTCGCCAAGTATGTTCCGTCCCATGATGTGATAGGGGGCGAGCCTATCGCCATATCGGGCACAAATTCCAGACTCCGGACTGATACTGAGCAGAAAAACCCAAATATATCACTACATAGTTGAAACTAATCATCATCTCAGCCACAGGAGTTCCACTGCTGAACATAGGCCTCCCCCAAGGATCTCCACGTCGACCTGTTGGAAGCGGCCGGCATCCATCGACTTCCTGCGACCGTAGCCAGGTCGTCCGTCCACCTTGTTGAAACTAATATAAAGTTCTAAATATTCATGTGTAAAAATGTTAGTGTTCAATGCGATTGCCAATCCGTGTTTCCTGATTTCTTAATCGTGGAAATAGTGGTGGAGATCCGTGGACGGTTTAACAAAACCTTTAATTATTAAACATGATTGTGATAATTGAATGTGTAGTTATATTAAAATTGATTTATAATATAATAATAATAATAATATCAGCCCTGTATTAGATACTTGCCCACTGCTGAGCACGGGCCTCCTCTACTACTGAGAGAGATTAGACCTTAGTCCACCACGCTGGCCTAGTGCGGATTGGTAGACTTCACACACCTTCGAAATTCCTAAAGAGAACTTTTCAGATGTGCAGGTTTCCTCACGATGTTTTCCTTCATTGTTAAAGCGAACGATAAATTCACAAAGAATGCACAGATGATTTTTAGAAAAGTCAGAGGTGTGTGCCCTTGGTATTTGAACCTGTGGACATTCGTCTTGGCAGTCCGTTCCACACCCAATTAGGCTATCGCCGCTTAGTTATAATATATATTATATTGATTTATTACGAACGATTTTTTTATTCAATATTATAATTAGTACATCCTGTTTTCGCCGTACGTATTCCATGATTTTGACTTAATACAAAAATAAATACATGCCTTTTCAAGTGCAACTGGTGTATCTAGTTTTCGTCGCGCGTATTCCGTCCCATGATGTGATAGGAGTCTATTGCTATATCCGGAAAAAAATCCTGACTCCGTGAAGACATTGAATATAAAAACCCAATATCATTCGCCCAACCCCGGGATCGAACCCGAGACCTCGGCATTACCATTGTACCGTACTACAACTAGGCGAATGAATTTTGACTTAATTTGATATAAAATTTAGATGCCCACTACCGTATGAGAATTGTTCAAAATAAAAATGTAGTTTTCAAGTAAATTGTTTCATTAATGTTTTTCAAGTCTAAAGTGTTTTGTCTGTCTTTGCCAAACTTCGTCTGTCAATCACTTTTCTCTTTCATCTCACTCACAAACTTTATATTCCATTTCACGCATCACACCGTTTCATTCCCACATATATAATTTCAGAGTTCGTATTTTGACAAATCCAATTACATAAAAGCATTAAAAAAATATTTATCACCGTGCATTTTTTATTAGCAGCGATGTTAATCTATCATCAGGTGATCTAAGGTATAAAAAACAAAACGATAATTTATAAAAGAATACGCAAATGACCACATTAAAACAAACATCAAATTCACGCCACATTGGGAACCGCTTCTTGTTTCAAATTAAAAAACATACGGGGCTCATTGAGAACCTCTTTTATCAACTAAAAACATACGGAACCGTCACTACATCGAATTATACCCGTCCGCCAAAACACGGGCGGAAAGGAGATCTGCTTGTTGATTATCTAAGTCACAAAAGTTATATTACGTGGACGATTCGTTTCGTATTTACCTGAAACAAACAAAATAAATGACAATAGCTTAATGTCGCTAGACTATGAATAAACTGAGATTAATCTAAACATTACATTAAAGAAAGATCCCAAAAGTCTATCTGTATGTGATCGATTTTCTCAAAATCTACTGAACGGATTTTTGTACGGTTCTTACAAAATGATTCTTGAATTCTACTTTTTATCCCACAATTCCTGCGAGGTTGGAATTTAAAAAGATAGTTGCAATTCTTGAGGAAGGATTTAATTAATAGTACATTACGGTTTTAGGTAATTTTTTTGAAATATAAGATTAATGTTAAAGAGGTCACGTGGTTGTAAAAAATCTTGTGGGTCGGAATTTACGCGGGAAATGTCCAGCCGTAGAATGTCTACTCATGAACATGGGCCTCGCCTAAAAATATCTAGATCGTTCCTATTGGAAACTACCCGCATCCAGCGACTTCCTGCCACTGTTATTAGGTCATCTGTCCACCTCGCGGATGAACGTCCGGCCCAATACATTATGTATTTATCTTATTCTTATATGCGTAATATCTATTTAAATCATGCTATAATATAGGTATATTTATATTATACACATGCCATACATTTAGTAAAATTATTTATCGCACCATTTGTAAATGCACCTTGTTTATCTCGATACTACGATAAAGTTGACTGGTAGAAAATACCTTAGACATTAATTATATACGTCTCTGTAAATATTAGAGTGTATAAATAAATAATTTGAACGGAATTCGGATAAGGTTCAGTCATTTACACATCAAGACAAAAATAGCAACATAATAGTATATATATCTGAACGCAGGTGGCGAACAACTAATTCGTTAATAGCACAATTAGCTATTAGCATATAATGGTGACAGATTTCTGAGCACTTATGAAACTGTTCATATGGCGCGGCTTTGTGCAACCGAATGCCGGTTATGCATGACAGTTTGGTTTGAGTCAGTTTCCTCATGTACCGAATTCCTTAAACATATTTGCACATAGCTCCGTGGGTGGTAGTGTGTGTTTTATGGAGCTTTGAGTAGATCATGGCAATATCCTTTTTCGAAATTCTGGTAGGATATATTTTATATTCGCCCGGATACCGACCACTGTACATAAGGTTAAAACCCACCATAGCGTCCCACGTAAGTGTGTTGCGTTCCGGGATCAGTCTGTGTATATCCGGTTCCAACAGGACAGCATAATTATGTCGCCTGTCAAGGGGTAATCATCTCCCATCAGTCGACATTTTAATTGTATAACAAAAAAATATAGCTAAAGTGATATGCTAGGCATTTCAATTTGTTCCCAGAATGATGTTTCGCGGATAAGAGATGGAAGTTCAAGAATTCTTGAAAGTAATGCGCTTCTAGCATCTACCATCAAAACCGTAGACACTTGACCTGACGAGCAAATTGATTAGCTGGTGTACAGTAAGAAACTATTATTCTACTATTGAAGAATTTCTAACTAAAACTTAATGGACAAGACTGTACTTACTTAGAAACGGCGTGCCAACAAAAAACATATAACCATCAAAGGTCATAAGTACTCTGGAAAAATATTTATTACCAGGAGAGCATCACCATCGAGCAACTAATACACTCACTTTGCCTTTATAAAAACATTTCTCCATAAAAGGTTTCCATTTCTAGCATACAAATCTCCATAAACAAATACCTAGTACCAGGATAGCATAAGCCCAATTAGGTCAGGCGCATGTCGAAGAAAGCGGGACCCCTACCATGGCAGCGTTGCGTTATCGCATCGAGCTAGTTAAGCGAAGCACCGTTAGTCGAAACTGTCGGCGACAGCAGAAGTAGGACGGCCGGAGTCCGGAAGTGGGAAAACTTTTCGATAAATGGATACGGTATTTGTTTTTATGCGTCTGAACGGCGAGACTCGCACCAAGCAATAGACAGACAAAGTCGTATTTAGAAATATACCATAGCCTACTGCAGGAACAATCACATTGAGAAATCTGTCAAAGCTTCAAACCTAAGCCACAATTAAAAACTTTTATTGAGAAATCAGAAAACTTGTATATGACATGTTACTCCAGCGTTTGATAAAAGTATATTGAGTAAATCAAACATTCGAGATAGAGGAAGACAGTAAATACTTCTTTCATACAACGTCTTTAAGATTTTAGTAGAATTCTAATTTAACTTGGAGCATATTACGTCAGGTATTCTAAAGAAATAAGTTGCAAATGTAGTTGTTGTTTTGACATTCAACCTCTAGCCCAAACCGCATCCATTCTATCGCGTTCACACCTCCGCGCCCGTTTCAGATCAAGCACACTCGAACCTAGAACTGGTTTGTCCGATGCGACTTCATTACTCGATTATTCGCTTACGCAACGCATTAAAAACTATGCATTCCTCACGTTACGTTTAGTTACGTGGACAATAGATTACGTTCGCGGTTAAAGGATTAGATTTTTGAAAATAGAATTAAATAATTCGTATTTTGAATTTCAAAATTGAAAATGGAATATTCATACAGCGCGTTAAAAATAAAATAATCAAAATCAATGTGTTTCTTTATACAGCTCATTTTTATATCCAAAATCATGATGCCAACATTTTAAAATGTCTATTTTTAAAAATGTGCGGATTATAACGTGTCGTCGTAAAAGCTAAGTTTATCTTTGGCCTGAGTTTAACATCAGGTGACCAACCTGCTTGTTATGCAATAAATAAATATAACACAATGTTGCACATTTGGATGACAAGTTGAACTACTTCATAACGTCTGATGATCAATGTTACCCGTAGGCGGTGACCACATCGGCGAGCCTAATTACTTCTTAACATTGATGTAATCTTCAGTTGCGAGCAGGTATATATTATATTGTAATATCAAGTATATAAAAATAATAAATTAATTTTCAAAAACGCCATGCTGTAACATATTCTTCTGTGGCATAAGAGGGCCAGCTCGGCAGGGGTAATAGCACTGTCTCACAAAAACCAACATGGTTTGACAACTTGTTGCATTAGGGTGAGTAAAGCATGCATCCGGTTCAACCCATTTCAAAAAAACCTGGGTGTTAAAAGAACCGGTTTAAAGTTGCGATACCCGGTTCTTCTAGTCCTTATTTTTATTAAGTACGTCTAAAATTCACAAACTTTGTGAATTTATCGTTCGCTTTAACGGTGAAGGAAAACATCGTGAGGAAACCCGCACATCTGAGAAGTTCTCTATAGGAATTTCGAAGGTGTGTGAAGTCTACCAATCCGCACTAGGCCAGCGTGGTGGACTAAGACCTAATCCCTCTCAGTAGTAGAGGAGGCCAGTGCTCAGCAGTAGGCAAGTATATAATACAGGTGTGATATTATTATATGATATCACTATACGATTTTTAACGACATTACGGTTCCTTATAGTAACAACAAAGCCCAATAAAATCTACATGCCATACCGAATAACAAATCAAACAAATCGCCGCGTGATATAACTGTAATATCGATCGGAATATTTTATTTTACGTTACGATGTAAATTAAAACCAGAAGCGTGTAGCGTTCCGGTGCGCGCGTAAACGAAAGTGTTTTGCTAAATACGCCAATCATTAGAATGTTGGCATTACGTGTGGCGCACGTGCGTTCCGAGTAACACCCTTTTGAATATTTTTAATCTGTGTTGTCATAACAAGTTCTTTTTTTAAAACATTTGATAGAAAATTAAATGACAAAAATATTTATTTTTCTTATATGTATCCCGGGTGCTAGCCAGCCAGCGTTTTTAGTGTAAAAAAAATATGACTAATTTTCGAAATATGATTGGTTTAAATTGGCGGGAGAGTTTTGTATAGCAATACAGCTACCGAACACCTAGACAAAACTCAAGCTGCCAACGCGAGACAAATTATTGGTTTACATTCTATTGGTGTATTGCTGTACTAAATAAAAACAGTGGATAGATTCAAAACCTACATTAATCATACTAATCGACATTCACTGACAGCTTTTGTTCGCTGTTTTAAACTTCATGCCAAGTATGTTTACTACAATAACATTTACGCAACGCATACATTTAAGGCGCACCCACAGAATTAATCCAAGTGAATTATGATTAATTGCAGATAATGAATAGAGAAATCGGCGTAAGGTCGTCACGGGGTGTTGGCGTTGTTCCGGACAACGCCTTAACTTGCTTTGTTTTTATGCTGCCCTGGTACCTTATGGCAAATATGATGTGAAATAAATAATGATATTCCTGTCTACTAATAGCCATCATGTGAGCAAATTGCTCGTCTCATTTATCTACACACACACACACACACACACACACACCCACACACTCACCCCGAAGGGGTAGGCAGAGGCGCAACTAGTGCATCCACTTTACGCTGTGCGTATTCCATCCCATGGTGTTGATAAAAGCGAGTTACTCCAGGTTGATACTGAGTAAAAAAATCCAATACCACTGCCCGACCCGGGGATCATACCCGAGACCTCACCACTGCAGTCGTGCTGTCATACAACTACGCCACCAAACCAGAAATCATAAATTTTTCTAATAACATAAAAAGTTTTGAAGTTGGTGTAAAATGTATCATCAACCATTACCGAATGCTAACTCGTATTTATTTCTAATCTGATATAACTATTACCTAGAGTCTAAACATCGTTTCATACCTCAAGGAAAGCAAGTACAACACAGTTTGAATCAGAATGTTTGGCCATTGTGTTGCGTGTCGTAACGCGTTTGACTTGTCTCATGCCATTGTTGTTGTGTCGCAAGGCTTAACATATGAGAAATTCGGCTTGTTTATATTTTCGTATATTATTTTTTTACTGGCACTGTAAAACGAATAGCCTAGTTAGGACAAACGGACCGCTGAAACGAAAACCGCAGTATCAAAATCCAAAACACATATCTGCTAAGATGTTTTTATTACATAGATACGTTGTCCGAGCTCAATACTGGCAAGACGAAAGTAAGGTAATTGCCCGACATTCATTTAGTCAACCTCCGACCACTGTCGCCGCTAGTCGGCTTACTAACTTTTGTATTTTTATAAATAAAATGCCTTCCTGTGTTTTAAACGATGTACACATTATACTCCAACTGTGAATGAAAAAAAACGTTTCATTTCATATGTTAGTAATAGGTATACACTATTTTTTAACTAATAAATGCATTTTATTCGACTGTCATGGCGACGGGGCGGTCGACACTCGGGCTCATTCGGGCATACTCGGGCACACTCGGGCCGTATCAATGCGAACCGCTAGGGCTGTGACTATAGTAAATACTGCGCTGTTTTTATGTGCAATTTTGTTAGTGTATGACGCGTCTATTTGTAAAACGACATTGCATATCTGACTTTTCGAAGTTATGTTTGTATTTGTTAATTATCATTTGACAATAAAGGAATAGAGGCCAGCGTGGTGGACTAAGGCCTAATCTCTCTGTAGTATAGGAGGCCCGTGCCCAGTGGGACAGTGTGTAATACAGGGCTGATGATGAATAAAGGAAAACATCAAAGAAACTATGTATACGTATAAATTGTCAATGAGAATTATGAAAGTACGTGAAGTCTGCCAAAGCGTATCATGCCAGCGTGGCGAAATAAAGCCCAAACCATTCCAGAAGTAATCAAAGCCGGTTTCCAGCTCTGAGATAGTATATTTGTATTTAATTTATTGTCAGTATTAATATCATTGAAACTTAATAGTAATATATACATCTATATGTATTACATATTATACATGTAACTTTTCCTGTCTTATTTATTTTAATAATAATTGTGACTGTAACTTTTCCACCGCATGCTGTGGCAACCTTCAAAAGCAGTGTACCTCTTTGATTTTATGTCGTGTACTAACCTTAATATGGTTCTTCATAAATTGATACTATTTAAGGCTGGTATAATTAAAATTGTTTAGAAACTATTGACACTTATGAACGTATACGTAAATGTTTCACCACAGAGCTGCTATTACAAAGGTCCCTTAGGTACTTAGTAAAGAACCCTAAAATTTTTCTCAAAAGTTATACATTATATTAAAATTTTATAGAAACTGTTCACTTACGAACTAATACGTTAATGTTTCGTGACTGAGAGCTGCTATTACAAAGGTCCCTTAGGTACTCAGTAAAAAATCCTAAAATCCGTCTCAAAAGTTATACATTATATTAAAATTTTATAGAAACTGTTCACTTACGAACTTATACGTTAATGTTTCAACACAGAGCTGCTATTACAAAAGTCCCTTAGGTACCCAGTATAGAACCCTAAAATCCGTCTCAACGTGCATGGAACACAGCCTCGCGTCGCCACTTACAGCTCCGCGCTATTTAACTAACTGTATGCTCATTACTGGCACACGTGCGCGCCGGGACAGTGTCGAGATTGTACGCGGGATTCCATTGGGATAATAATACGGGATATTTTGAAATTCAGATGCGGGATTCCAAAGGGATAACATTACGGGATATTTTGAAATTAACTTGCTCCTACCGAAAGCTACCTAATTAATACTGTATCTTCTATCTACATCTTAATCTGTACAAAGGCTTGTGACATTTTTTTTGTGTTTTTCAGAAATGGTTTAGCTTTTTTTTATACTAGATGCTTTCTGTCAACTTCTGGCACGTTTAAACTGTTCGAAAAATAAAAATATTATTTTCAAAATTCGAATACGAATTCGTATTTTAAAATTCCCTCATAGCTACAGTTTATTTATTCACATAAACGACACTTTACTGTTCGAAAAATAAAAATATTATTTTCGAAATTCGAAAACGAATTCGCATTTTAAAATTTCCCCATAGCTGCAGCAGTTTTACATAAACGTCACTTTACAAAGCTGTGTACCATTGCCCCACTAAAATGCCAATACACTCGCAGCGTAGTAACGCGGGTAAATACGAGACACGCAATATTATCTCTTGTAACTGTACGGTTGATGCAGACCAGCCTCAATGACCCCTAATGACCAAAACTTAGAGTTCCGGGTGGCATCGGCGACTGCGGTCGATTATATTCCATGTTGCAATACTAATAAGGGTTAATTTTCATGCCTGGTGGCTTATATCTAAAGGAATTAGTCCAGAATTCATGCGACTTCGAACCAAGGACTTCCCGGTCCACCCATAAATGCTAGACAAAAAACACCATTGTCAAAAAATCAATGGCACAAAAATAATTTTCCTTGACCCGTCAAGCAAACAATAAATGGGCATCCTTGACAGCATTGCTCAAGTTAGGAAGCCATTGCAACCATAGGAAACGTGGATTTTATCTGTTTGTCTACATCCTACAACCTTAGCTTTAATGTGCGTGAATCCTACATTTCACAACCCGACGACAACTTTATTTACTTATTTTTTAATTGTAATTCGTTTCTCTTTTCATTCGTTTTCGCGGTTATTTTAGTTTCGTGCCACAGTTAATAGATGGCGTTATTGTATATTAAGTGTGTACAATTGATTTAAAACTCGCTGACCCGACAGAATCCCGTACACCAACCTAAATCATAGACAACAACAAATTTAAATTTCGAATTTATACTTTTTAAATTCAACAACATCCCTAACCAGAGGGTTGGACGTGCCAACTCCGACTGCATAAAACCAACATAACTTTACAACCGAATATCCTACACCGACTCTTACATCTATGAAAATAGAATTCAAAATAAATTTTAAAGTTAGTAAAAATATATTTGTATTCACCGGGCAGCGCACGCGTGATTCAGATCGTCCGATGATACAGGCAAGGGAATGCCATTGTTCTGCCTACGAAAGGGAATGGCGGGAACCGAGTGATGCTTGCTTAGCATACTTCTCACGCCCCGCGACACTAAGGACGTTTTTAATGAGAAAAGATCGTAGACTTGGAAGAACGATATACAGTCTTTGGTCGCCGACTTCGGGGTAATTTTTATACGGAACTTTTTGGACGTCTATGGGTTGTGTAACGAACTGCTCTAGATTTGTTTATGTTTAATTTATTTTGTTTGGAGAAGAACGGGAATATCTCATCGTATATTAACGGTTTTCATGAGCGAGAATGAAGTAGTTCATTAGAGGCCGTGGAAACTGTTAATTTGTTTAAGTATTACGTGCTTTGCATTCAGTAAAACCACCGTCTAACTAGTTTTGTCATTGGACTCCGGAGGTATTAGTAGAGAGTAAATGTACCATATTATATTCCTTAAGCATGATAGAACGAAGCCTATTAAATGGCTAAAAGCCCTATACCCAGAACCTGTTCAGTCCAGACTTCATTTATATCCAGTAGTAATAAAGTCTTCATCGAATAGAGTACTTCAAATGGTTATTTATTCTCATTAAGGGAGCCATTAAGGGACCCACGGCCGGCCATAGCGCGCCTTGATTATAAAATGAATCTCGAGCCGTGTCCCGGCATGCATTGTCGCTGTGGGAGGGATTTGGAAGGACGTCGGGGGTAGTGACCCCCTGTTTTTTAGTTCTTTTGACTATTGTCATTTTTTGGTTTGGTTTTAGTGATTTCGTTGCCTCGGTGCGTTGTGTTATGTGCACGGCAACTATAGGTTCCGAGTTCGAATCTCGGGTCGAGAAAAGTGATATTGCGTTCTTTTTCTTAGAACCAGCCTGAAGTCTGGAATTTGTGCCTGATATGGCGATAGGGTCGCTCCTATTACGCGACAGAACACACAAGGCGAAAATTGGGTGCCTGGTTGCACTTCTGCTTACCCCTTCGAGGATAAAGGCGCGGTGTGTGAGTGTATGACTTTAGTGTATGTTTGTGTGCCAATTTGCATATTCCTATAGATATTGCGTATCTCTCTTTATTACTTATTTCTCATTATTTATCTTTTAGAGTTCCTTTCTCTATCTATAACTCTTATTACAAAAGTATTAGCATAATTTGTATTCACAAATTCTGTGTAAACTGTAATCAAACTGAGGTTAAGATTTTCTGATAACATGTAAGTAATCAAAACGTTAGTGTTTACTTATCGATTGTCATCAAGGGGGCTATTAGGAAATTCATGGCCGGCTACAGCGCTTTGATTATAAACGTGTGGCTTTGACGGGGCATGCGTTGTTGTGTGGGAGGTATTTAGATGGAAGACTGGGGGTATTGCCCCACATACTGACACTTTCTTAACCGTTCATTCTTTAATGCCATAAGGTTTGTTAGATTATCAAGTAACCTGTGACGAAGGACTTGTTCATTATTATAAGGAAATAATTAAGACTGGAATTTCCAAGTGTCTATTGTATTTTTACAACCCATAAAATGATTCATCTCGTACATCATGACGGCGCATGCATAATTAGTTAAGTTGCGACGGATTTAGTTTAGGGATATGTGGGCGTTTTATGCACTTTAACATTATTTGCGAGCTAGTTCCAATAGTTTTGGAATTAGAGTTTAGAATTAATTTAATATTACTCTACAAGTTGTGGTTATGAAGGAAGATTATTCTTCTTAGTACATTTATAAAAGCACATAATTACGTATTAAAAAAATCGATTCTTACACTTTATCTTTTTTACCATTGATTATAACTTCATTTTATAATAATTGCATATATACTTCCCACCATTCAGAAAAATCATATCTCAGTAAAATACTCGGAAAAATAACCGACCACGTCTATATATCGCGAAATAAAGCCCCCATATATCCCCCATATCCCCTGAGTCCACCCCTGCCTTTCTTTCAATTGTTTCGCTTTACGACAACATGTAAACAGAGGTGCACTACGATAAGTTACGTTTTATGAACAAACCAACGGTGCCACGTCACGCGTGCTAAAGAATTTATGCCATTTTATGTAGAGAACTCGCGGCTACATGTAAAAGCCCTATTGGTGGGATAAAAGCCTGGAATTTGAGCATAATGTAGACCTTTTTAAATCATAATTGTGAAAAATACCTGAATCGCCATAACCTCCTCCTAGCCGAATTTCGACCACGGCGGCCAATCTCAACGGAGATCAGTCAGATACGCAGGATATATTATAGTGCTTAAGTGTGTGTGCAGTACACAGGTGCACTCTCTGTTCTTTCACTCTCATAGTTCGGTGAGACGCCAAGTCGAAAAATCGGCATAAAAAGCCTGGCATTCAAGTATAATAGTTTTTCAAATCGTAATAGTAAAAAATACTTGAATCAGAGTATGCAGTATATATAATTATAATATCAGCCTTGTATTATATACTATCCCGCTGATGGACACGGACCTCCTCTACTGAGAGGGATTAGGCCTTAGTCCACCACGCTGGTCTTGTGCGAGTTGGTAGACTTCACACACCATCAAAATTCCTATAGAGAACTTCTATGGTATGCAGGTTTCCTTGCGATGTTTTTCTTCACCGTTAGTTAGTTAGTGATGAGTCGGTTAAATAAATAACGCCCGCTTTACATTATGTAGAGATCCTTGATTTTCAGTGTTCGTGTATTTCTATATAGGACGTACTAGGAAACATGCATTAAAGAGGTATTTGCCTTGTATAGTCTCACTCTTGTTGAAGCTTATTATAAATCATTTTTGCTTTATTTAAGTATCAACAGTATACTATTATACACTTACACACAAGCGTGTATAGTATACTAAAATCTTCTAAAATGTTTTTATCGCCTTTTGTTTTTTTTTTATTGTTTTCCTTTTCATTTTATTTTTGGTATTGGCCACATAATATTGAAAATTGTATGAGAAAGTACTGTTCTCCTAAAATACAAATTTATTAGTTTAGAAAACAGAATAGGGAGACTGGACCAAATTATAACCAATTTTGTGTGTAATAAATAAATTATTATTATTATTGTCTCATCTGCATTACCCAAAGATTAACTGTTATAGAAAACATCAGGCATTAAGTCCACCAATATAAATGTACTATAAATGAACTATAATGTAGAAGCAAAACTATTTTACTACCTCACAATCCCAAAAATACCATAAACAATATTTAATTACGTGTAATGGAACGTAACATTTTTTGTTTACAGAGTCCGCGGGTCGAGTGCAACGTACTATTAGGAGTACCGTATGCCGAGGTCGCGACCTTAGCCCTACTGGCTGGCCAATGCAGGCACGCTACCTCTACAGCATTATAGTTAAGTAAATACAGTTCAAAGTATTGGAAGAATAACCAGCTACAATATCAGTATTACTTATAAGCATTTCACAAAACTATGCTTAGTTAAAGGCAATTTACTCGATCAGCTGTAAGTCGAAACCCGCCATCTTGCTTCTTAATGTTTAAATTAGGAAACCGCTTAGTTAAAAACCAAAATTTACTCGATCAGCTGTCACAAAATCGCCATCTTACCTCTTAATGTTTGAACTAGGAAACCGGTGATGTTTTGGACAGTTATTTAAGTAATTCTTAACCACTTCTTAACGCTAAAACAAGTTTATGAGTTAGACTGTCTAAGTTTAAAATCTATACTTATTAGTCATTTAAGCTGAAGAGTTTCTTTGAACGCGCTAATCTCAAAAACTACTGAACCGATTTTGATTTTTTTCACTAATAGGAAGCTACATTACTCCTGAGTGCTATAGGCTATTTTTTATCCCAGGAATATATTTATCCCTTAAACTTTTTCACTGGGGCGGAGCTGCAGGCAAAAGCTAGTATAGTATAAAAATTCAGGCTAAGTCATAAAAACCATAGGCAACTAATTCATATAAGTATTGACTACTGAGAGTTGTGTAGGCATTCTTTGTTATTACATGCGACATAACGAGAAACATGCTGACACAAATGATCTTAATATAATGCATGATTTAAAACATAAATAAATAAATAAAAAATATGAAAATCTTTGAATATAAATGATTTCAACTGATATATCTAGACTGATGGCAAATACCAATAATTATATTCGTACTCACAAATTACCTAACTTTAACGTCTATTTGCAGTTAACTTTGGCCTCCTTCTATTTAAAAAAAAAAAACGTAATCAACCTTTGTCACGTCAAATTAAAAAAAAATAATAGCCTAAACAATTCACATGAGACATTACGCGTACATCCTAAGGCTGCGACCTTCAGCCTTATAAGGCTTACCATTAAGTCGGTTCTCCCACGCGGTAAGGCCGCGACAAGGCTGATGGCCCTTAGCTGACAGAGTTGAATGGTAAACTTTATTAAGGGTATTTTTGCATAGACTCCTGACAGGTTAAGGAGGATACAAAATCCAGACACAAGCAACGCGGGTACGTTCGAAAATCCATATAAAGTTGCGTGATGACTCTGAAATTTAAACATTTACTTTCTGTTCGAGTTGATAGTTTATGACTATTTTTCTTATTTGTACAGATTCTAGATTCAAGGAATTTAGTCATTACCTATCGATTTTAGATTGTGCTGTATTTAAACTGAATCTGTGACCTCTAGTTTTCAGACCACTATACCGTTATCCTGTCATTTGCAAGGACAATAAAAGCAATTGACTATTGATTAAATTTTCTGGTCCAAAGCCTTTAAATGCTGCTATCAGGGAAATTAAAAAATACAATATTATACATATTGGTTATTTTATTATCTTTGTTTTTTTTTTATATTATTACGCATTATAAGGGTTAGATATTTTGAGGGTATATGAAGTCTGCCAATACGCTCTAGGCCAGCGTGGTGGACTAAGGCCTAATTCCTTTCAGTAGTAGAGGTAATAACACAGGGGTAATATTATTATTGAATACAATGGTGTAAGTACAAATATTTAGACATGCAAATAACTAGTTTTTTTTATTTTTGTATAGCTAATTTTACACAAAATAATGCTCATAAAACTTAAACTTAAGACCTAATTATGTTTCATACAAAATAATAATCGCTAAACTATTCCCCACACTTACAATTTTCTTGAGGTAACGGCGCGCCCCGCGAGGTCACAGGTTCAACTCCCGATGCGCAGTTAATATTCCGAATATCTTCATCATTTAGATGTTTATCTTACAGTAGCTTTTAGGAACCGGATATTGCGATTAAAGGCATTAACTTCATGTAGTTAGCAAGTACAACTCGTTTCGTTTTTACAGCGCTTATAATAATATCAGCCCTGTATTATATACTTGCCCACTGCTGAGCACGGGCCTCCTCTACTACTGAGAGGGATTAGGCCTTAGTCCACCACGCTGGCCTAGTGCGGATTGGTAGACTTCACACACTTTCGAAATTCCTATAGAGAACTTCTCCGATGTGCAGGTTTCCTCACGATGTTTTCCTTCACCGTAAAAGCGAACGATAAATTCACAAAGAATACACACATGATTTTTTAGAAAAGTCAGAAGTGTGTGCCCTTGGGATTTGAACCTGCGGACATTCGTCTCGGCAGTCCGTTCCACACCCAACTAGGCTATCGCCGCTCATACAGCGCTTACTGATACATATATCTATACATATTATTAAGTAGAAAATTTAAGTCATAATTCATAGAACATGTTTTTCACTTTACACCAACATTTTCATAATTTTCATTAGTTACGAAGTTGATAGGTTTTTGCAAAAAAGTACAACTAATGAAAATATTGTTGCAACAGAAAAATTATGAACAAGTCTTCTACTTTAAAAAAAACCTTAAATTTTTCAAATCCACAATTTTCAAGTATTTCAAAAATATTTTTAACACGACATCTATGAAAAATCGCGGGTGAGGATGACTCGGATAGCCCAAGGGGTGCTCTATCTCCGGACCTTCGCTTAACATTATTTTTTGGGACACCCGTACATGTAAGGTCCCGGCTGATAATCAGCGCTTGGTTTTGGCTTGGCAACCTAGCGCGCGGGTTACTCCATAGATTAATGACCTTTTTCATCCTTACTAGACACGGCGGCGACTAGTTTATCATATATATGAGTAAACAAACAGGGCGGCGATAGCCTAGTTGGTTATAGAAAGGACTACCGAGACGAATGTCCGCAGGTTCAAAACCCACGGACACGCACCTCTGACCTTTCTTACACTTTTCACCCTTTGTGTGTGTATTCTTTGTGAATTATCGCTTGCTTTAACGGTGAAGGAAAACATCGTGCAGAAACCTGCATACCTGAGAAGTTCTCTATATAAATTTTGAAGGTGTGTGAAGTCTACCAATCCGCACTAGGCCAGCGTGGTGGACTAAGGCATAGAGGAGGATTAGATTTCCTCTCAGTAATAGAGGAGGCCCGGCCCAGCAGTGGGACATTATAATACAGGGCTGATATTATTAATATTATTATTAAAAAGAAACAGAGTTCAAAAAGTCAACATTTGTAGAAATGACATAAAGTGGTCAAAGACAAATCTCAAAAACAAAAATATCAAAATATATCAAATCTCCCAAATGGAACTTTTACAAAAACAAAATGTTTGTGTAATTGGGCATGGTGTAAGCAATCTGCAAGTACAGGAATATCGATCTATTCCTGAACACCCTGTACAACACAACACACAACTCACACTTTCTTTTGTAAATTTTGTACCTATTTTATTCCGATAATGTTTACACGTTTCATAAAAATAAATGGTTTCTTTCTTTAAACGCAAGAAATTGTCACTTTTCTTTAGTTTTCTTTGCCTTGTTGAACCGGTTAGGACATATTTATGCTGTCCACAAATATGTCAACAAAGTGGTTCTTCCACTTTGAAAAGGTTCATCTGTATAACTATGTTTTGTTTATGCTTTATTTTCTAAACATTACCATTGTAATATCTGTTACAACGAACTGTATACAAACGGTAAAACAAACAAATATATGTCACATATTTTAATTTAACATTTGCATTCCTAAGGACTTACTTTCTTTAGGAAAGCGGCGATAGCCTAGTTGGTTGTAAAACGGACTGCCGAGACGAATGTCCGGAGGTTCAAAACCCAAGGGGCACAGACCCCTGACTTTTCTAAAATTATGTGTGTATTCTTTGTGAACTATCGCTTGCTTTAACGGTGAAGGAAAACATCGTGAGGAAACCTGCACACCTGAGAAGTTCTCTATAGGCATTTTCGAAGGTGTGTGAAGTCTACCAATCCGCACTGAGCCAGGGTGGTGGACTAAGGCCTAATCCCTCTCAGTAGTAAAGGGGGCCCCTACCCAACAGTGGGACAGTATATAATACGGGGCTGATATTATATTGATATTATTCTTTAGAGTTTGGATATAGATAGCATGGACCTCCAAACAATAATATTTATTAAAAAAAACTAATTTATTAGCAAATGTAAAGACAAGTAATTGGTTTATTATTTGTAATTACATTTTTTTTTTATCAGGATCTTATTCGACTTACCATCAGGTGCAGGGTTACTATGCCTTGCACATATAAAGAAAAAGTCCAATCCCACTCATTCCTCTGGCATAACCACGTTCTGACTCGTTCAGGTTATGTAAAGAATTTCCAATGACCAACCGGCTCTCATAATTGGCATAGCATTCGTACTGGTTTTAAGATATTTTGAAGTCTACACTTATACAAGATTCGTGTTGAGGTCTGTTCAAATGTATTTTATATCTTTTATAATCGTAACTAATATGTAGCAAAAGATTTCATTTATATGGTTTTGGCTTTTGTTAAATCAAACCTCTAAAAACACACGTTATTTGGTTTGTTGATTGAAAATATAGTTTCAAACATTATAGCAGCGCCCATACACCGCCTTGTCTTTACTTAGAATAAAAACAATTATGAAACAGAAAAACATCGGCAATATCACAGGGTCTTCTTCGAAAAACGAAGGAACGACGAACTCCGGATTTAACTCTACTACCAAATTACTTCGGATCCGTCACCGTTCTGTAGTTTACCTTGGGATCAATTCCCAGTATTATTTTTTTTTTTGAGTAAGCAGTAGAACTTTATCCTCGCAGATGGTTTTAAAAAGGGACGACGATAAGTTCTTACAAATTCCATGTCTGAAATATTGCGATGAACCGATCGGATCCGTCGTCGAATCCGTCATCGGATCCATAACACTTCATAGTAACAAAACGTGCGATTCGTCATCCATCATTCATCATCATTTCAGCCGGGAACCGTCCACTGCTGGACATAGACCTCCTCCATTGAGCGCCACAGGGACCGGTTCTGGACCGCCCTCATCCATCGGACTCCGGCGACCTTCACCAGGTCGTTGGTCCATCTCATGGGGGCCTGCCTACGCTGCGTCTTTCGATTCGTGGTGGCCACTCCAGAACTATTCCGCCCCGTCTTTTCCATTCGTCATCCGAAACTGCGGATTTCATTTTTCGAAATAGACCCTCAGATACTGTCAGTTTATAGTAGAGTAGAGTTCTCGAAAACAAATCCATGCCGTCTACGCGACACCTTACACCATAACTATCGAAAACATATAGTTGTCCCATTTCGGGCTATAAAAGCAATAACTCGACAAATATTTGCGCGTAGGCCTTGAATTTTAAGGAGAATTGGAAACGGGTTTTGGTTACGTTTTTAGAGATAATTGTAGCAACTTCGGTTATTCAATTTGTGAATGTTATATCGGATTTATTCATGGAATATTTGCAATATCATCAGTTATTGTTAATTAAAAGGCCTTAGTCTCTGTGATAATTTAAACGCGTAACGCGGCTGTGTTAAGTTATCTTCGTGAAATTAGTGAGAATTGAACGGAGTGAAGCGGAGAAAATGTTTTACTGTCAAACTACTATCGATATTATTTTTATTGAAATAATATTCAAAATGAATTAACACAACAATGTAATGCAATTTATTATTGTGTTCATTGATTTTGAATATTATTTCAATGAAGACAATGTCGATAATAGTTTGGCAGTAAAATATTCTGCACTCGCCATATATAGGCCGGCCCTTATGTATGCCAATTTCTATTGTAAACGCGACGCGGTGCGTTACGTGCTTGTTCACTGTCAAAATAACTTGTGGCAAAGAGAATGAGACCCCTGTATACTCATAGACGCATTTTATTAGGGTAGGCAGAAGCGAAACTAGGCACCCTCTTTTAGCTTTATTTAAGACTGTAATTTCAACCGCCACAGAATACATTCATCTTTCGAAATGAGCTTAATCCATATTTTTTTCAAGCATGTAAAATAAATGTTTTTTTTAAGTTATTTCAAATTATACTTTGAACACCATATTTGATATATTGTTTCGGCCTCTATCACATAATGGGACGGAATGCTTCAAAGGAATAGGTAGGAAAACAACCAATGCAGCCTGTTAGCCATGTGCATTCCGTCCACTGAAGTGACAGAGACTTTCCCGCCCTCACACCCACCACTACAACTCCTGTAAGCCAGGATCAGCAGTGGCACGCATTGTGACACCGAGCAGTGAAGCGAGTCTCAGGGAAAACTAATTTGTCATGCCATGCCATGAAGTGCCAGAGGGTGAATTCGTTTATATCATAATATTAAGTCTTTAAAGTTTATTTTGGAATAATATAAAAGCTTAATTATTCCTATTACGTTCTTAAAAGGATATGGATTTAAAACGTTAATTTCGACTTTAAGATGACAGTATACTATGCTGTAACGGTTGAAGACAGTTATAAAGATAAGTTTTAAAGTTATTAAAAGTAATGATCAGTTTCATATTAGTGTAGTCTTCTGGCAGTAGCAACGGCGATAGCCTAGTTGGGTGTGGAACGGACTGCCGAGACGAATGTCCGCAGGTTCAAATCCCAAGTCATACACCTCTGACTTTTCTAAAAAAATATGTGTTTATTCTTTGTGAATTATCGCTTGCTTTAACGGTGAAGGAAAACATCGTGAGGAAATCTGCATACCTGAGAAATTCTCTATAGGAATTTTGAGGGTGTGTGAAGTCTTCCAATCCGCACTAGGCCAGCGTGATGGACTAAGGCCTAATCCCTTTCAGTAGTAGACGAAGCCCGTGCCCAGCAGTGGGACAGTATATAATACAGGGTCTGATATTATTATATATTTGATAACAAGTTGGTAGCGTCTGCGCGATGCCTTATCCTTACTAGTTCCTTTATAAGTCTAGATGGTTAGTGCATATGATATGATAACGTATTCCGCGCGGGTCGTCACAGCTCATACATATTTCAAGGTGAGTTGCAACCAAGGATACCAGGCGACCATCTGCTCGGTTTGGATAAACAGGGGCCTTATTCTCTATCGCGCACGTTATTTTAACAGTGCGTAACAAGCACGTAACACAACGCGTCATGTTTTGGAATATAGAAATTTGGCTTACAGAATACCATTCCACGCACATTTCTCGAAGATAACATGACACGGCCGCGTTACGCGTTTACACTATCATACAGAATAAGGGCCCAGCTTCGTCTGGATATTATGAGTTTGTTTCGACCAAATTTTATTTAATAATTATTTTGTTGATTATGCCGTGGTAGCGTAGTCATCGGTACGACTGTAGTGGTGAGGTCTCGGGTTCGATTCCAAGGTCAAGTAAAGTGATATTGGATTTTTTTACGTAGTATCAGACGGGAGTTTGGAATCTGTGCTAGCCCCTATCACCCACACAGTTAAGTGTATATACATCATGCTGGCCAATTCACATTAAGGCCTATAAAAGCTAGCAAATATTTACTGGCATTCCCCCTCCTCCTATCCTAAGAGATTTCCCTATCTCCCACACTGCCTTCCCAGCTATCCCTTCCCAGGGCCCTCTAGTCGCTAAGCCGAGTTCTCCAGTATCCCATTCGCAGGATTCTCCCGGTATTCACTGCGGAGTCCTATACTAAAACAAAGCATCTCTAATAGACGTATTTCTATCCAAATGCGAATATTTGAGCTCCAACCCGTCACGGAACGGAATTTGTTCATTCTTCCATCATTTATCCTTCAGGTTGCACTTAAGTATAATTATTAGCATGCTTGGATAATTGGATTTTCAATACGACATCCTTCTCTCAAACCCTGGATCGCTTCCTACCAAGTGTTTAATCAGATTAATCGATATACATTGCCCGTATTGCGTCATAACAAAACAACCGACCACTGACATTACGGCAATGGATAATGCATTAACAATTATCCTCGCTCCAATATTACAATCGATGATCATTACTGTGTCGTTTATGTACCATTTGTGGCTTCAATTGTCTATTGTGTAACATTAGTCATACTCTTTATATATCGATGAGTATGTTGATCTATAAACAATATTTAAATATCACAATGTCAGTAACAATAAGGTATTTGACTTATTTATAATTATAACCTATGTGAAATATGTACATCGTATAAATACTAAAACAGAAGAAATCAATCTGGTGAAAAATCTACAGGTTATACGCCATTGAAATTAGGTATAAAATTCGGTAAAATAGTTTTAGTTCAATGTCTAATATTCGTATAAACATAAGAAATCATTATAAAGACAATTATTGTATTAGAAAAAACCATCGAGAATGTCGACTTCCTATTTTGTTTTTGGATTAAGTGCAATAACAGTAGGTATCAGTCGACAAAGTAACAGTCACGCCTTTTATCCCCGAAGGGATAGGCAGACGCGCAACTGGTGCGAGCCTATCGCAATGTCTGGAACAAATTCCGGGCTCTGAGGTTGCTGAGTAGAAAAACCTAATAACACTTCCTGACCAGGGATCGAACCCGTGAACTCAGCAATGCCGTCGTACCGTAATACAACTACACCACCGAGGCATTCATTAAGAGTAAATTGAAGGAATATCAGATATCACCAAGAGAGATTTGCTGCTCACTATAATGTTGTCAATAGTAGTAACTTGTAAGAGATGATAAACTCCTTGGAACTCGGCCAAACTCTATGCTTACGAACCCTACAAATTACAGCAGAATAAAATCTCTATCCTCAAACCGTATTTTCCATTCTTCTGTCTTAATAATAAGATTCAAATTACAAAACTTACCATCATATGAGTCCGGTATGTAAAGCGGCTTGCCGACAAGCTTCCCCTTCTTCCCCGACAGCGGCACCGCCTCCACTCTCCGATGCGCCTCCAACACCCTATACAGCAGCACTGGCCTATCCTCCCCTTCGAACTTCACAACACGCGGCAACGAGAACTTATCCACAAACTCCTTGAGGCTCATCACTTCACTGCCATCGTCTTCCGGTTCTACTGACCCATTCCTCCTCCCTAACAGAAAGTTGTCAGACCACTCCGGCCCTCTCCTGTCGAGATAGTCAGGTCTTCTCTCGCTGCTCCGAGGCTTGTACCTTGGAGGACGGTCCCTCCGTACTAGAGCCTCGTTGGCTTCCGCCAGCCATCGCGTTACAAGTCTCTCCCGTTCGACGTCAAGATATCTTGGTTTCGAGGCGTCGCAGGCGAAGCGTGCAGCATCGAAGCAGTACTGGGGGGGTGGTGGTCGTATCCGCGGGGGAAAGAAGCGGGGTGGAACGTACGGGGGGTGCGGGGGGTGAGGTGCGTAGGCGGGCGGCGTCCTCGGCCCGGAGCCCTCGACTGACGCCGTTCTGAACATCGTGTCAGGCCATTGATGGCACTCCCGCCTCCTGGAACAAGAGATATTTATTTGTTAATTCTGCACAGGTTAAACATAAAGATACTGTAAGTTACAAAAATTGATGGTTCAGCGCGCATGTATGATAAAATGATGACAACATTTGAGGATATAAAGGTGCACAAGCGCGCACGAATGTTATTTGTCCTTGCAAAAATAAAATAGTAAAAAAAAGCCAGTTCAAAGTGGATGCATGACAAAATTGGTGCAACATTTGAGGATATAAAGGTTTGCGAACGGATGGTATTTGTGCAGTGCGTGAAAAAAACAAAATAGAAAAAGAAGCGTGCGGGCTCGATATTCTTGGACTCAACGTTACTTATGTGATTAACTGTTGAACATATATTATTTAAATACATACATCTATACAAAACACACAATTAACGCTCCATTAGACGCGCCTCTGTTTGCTACGTTGGTAACCGCGCTCTACTAATATAGAACACTGCTAATATGAGATTATTTTGGAAAGCTTCAGAAATAAATAAGTATTGAGTAAGTCTTTGTTACAAAACAAAAACAAACAAAACATAATTAATTTAAACATATTAGGAACTTAAAATTACTATTGAACACATTGAAATAAAAGTATTCCGTGTTTTTATCGCGGTTCTTTATTTTATAACTAGCTTTTGTTCGCGGCTTCGCCCGCGTTAAGGGATTTTTCTGGGATAAAAGTCCCACTATATATTTTCTCGGGATAATATTCTATACCTTTCCAGGGTCTTAAACTATCTCCATACCAAATTTCGTTTTGTTATACCACGTGTTATGTCACGACCCGTTCCCGTAGGAACGGAATAAAAAGTATCCTATGTCCGTCTCCTGGTTCTAAGCTACCTCTCCACCAATTTTCAGCCAAATCAGTTCAGCTGTTCTTGACTTATAAATAGTGTAGCTAACACGACTTTCTTTTATATATATAGATTTTCTCTCGACGTTTCAAAGACATTGCCTTCATAGAAATAAAAGATAAAAAAAATCGCGTTAAATCCCTAAACTATATGGGACATCTATATAATTAACGCCACGAGATGCACGACTCGATATTGAACTCTAACCCATTGACGTAGATCCTCCATCATTGGAATTAACTTTTCAATTAACCTTTACAATTGCATCGGGATTTACGGGACTGGCGACCTGTTGGGAATCGTTTTATGAGCGGAAAGGATTTTGTACTTGATAAGGAGACGAGCAAACAGCTCGCCTGACGCTTTTTTTTTTATTGCTTTATATGACGAGACAAGCTTGCCGTTAGTCTGATGGTAAGCAATACGCTCATAAACAGTAGAAGCACCATCCAACACCTAGAATTACAAAGTATTGTTCGGTATTCCACTACGCTCGCCATCCTGAGACATGAGATGTCTCATTATGTCCAGTAGTTACACTGACTACAATGTCCTTCAAACCGGAACACAACAGTGACTACACACTACTAATTTGTGGCAGAAATAGACATTGCGATGGTACCTACCCAGGCGGACTCTCACATGTGAAAGACCTAGAACCAATATTAAAGGATTTTCAAACAAAGCCTCGAGAAAAATGTAATATTTAAACAAATGCAATTCACGTTTACATTCTGCTGTTGACTAATTACGTTGAATTATCTGAGATCAAAAATTGCTGTAATTTACATAATTTGTTACGTGTAAACCACTTCCAAGAACTTGGATAATGCGATTAAAACAACGCTACGTACCTTCAAATGTTTATGCATTCAGATTCTGTGATAATTTCTTGATGGCCGACTGTACAAGGGGTTGTAAATTATTCTTTTATAACAAGAAATAAGAGCGACGATAGCCGAGTTGGGTGTGGAACGGACTGCTGAGACGAATGTCTGCAAGTTCAAATCACAATGGCACACCTAACTTTTCTTAAATTATGAGTGTTTTCTTTGTGAATTATTATTTGCCTTAACGGTGAAGGAAAACATGAGCAAATCTACATATCTGAGGAGTTCTCTATATGAATTTTCAGAGAGTGTGAAGTCTACCAATCGGCACTAGACCAGCGTGGTGGACTAAAGTCTAATACCACTCAGTAGTAGAGGGACCCATATACAGCAGTAGTATATAATACATGGCTGATATTGTTATATTTTAGAACAAAATTATTTATAAAAAGGTGTTGTTCACAATCCATAATCCTTTCTTGCTACAAGTCCCTAAAATATTACAGCGATTTATATAAATACGGTCCAATAGAATGTCGATTGTTGAGAGATGATTACAATTGTTAAATTTATTGTAGTGTTATTTTCACGAAAATATGTGGTTTCATTTACTAACGCAATGTCAAAATGACCCTGTATGCACGTGGTATGTCCTTCCAAAATTCTGAACGACCTAGGGATGTGACTCATATATAGTATTACAAGTAATTTACTTCAAGCCTGGGAACTAACATAATGGACTATTTGCGGAAATACAATGAAGGTTACATAATCATTGTGTTAATAACCATTATTTACCACGGACTTATTTTATTTGAATACTTCAGTAAATCAAATACGAAAACGTTTAACTAAAGTTATGATTATTCCTAGCTAGTTGACACAATCATGACGGCCTGTTTGAACCGTATATATACATGCTGGTAGTAGGATATATTAAAATATCCGCCCGGATAGCGACCAATTTACACAAGATGTTAAAACCAGTCATAGCGGCCCGCGTAAGTGTCGCGCTCCGGGATGGGCCTGTGTATATCTGTATCCAACAGGTCGGCACAATTGTATTGACTGCCGAGAGGTAATCATCTCTCGTCATTCGATTGTATTGGGCCCTACTCCACTTACCATCAGGTGTAGCAAAAATGCTGTTCTCGGAACACGACACATTTTCGTGGGCCACTATGGCTGCTTTTTCACCATGTCTAAAGTTAGTAATAAGAACATGGTGAGTACCACTGTAATTGTCTATTTTTACCGCCAAGCGACATTGTGACCACTTGTTGACATTTCCCTGAATCTGAGGGTTGTACCCGTTATGGCAATAGGCCCTTATCACATCACAGGACGGAATACACAGGGGTGGATGCACGAGTTGCTTCTCTACCTACCCTTGAGAAAAAAAGGCGTGACAGTGTAATGTCTGACACAGCTAACCTCATAGACCTAATCATGCCATGGTTTTGAACCCTGGACCCATCTAATAAGATATTTACGGCATCATAAACCATCTTAACCTCTTTACAACAGTTTTATGCGATTATAATGATTATAGTATAATATATGAGGGTACAGGAGGCCTATAATGTATAAGGGTACTAGAAATATGGAAGACTTACTCAAATGCATAATTTAAGTCATTAATACCTTATCAAAGAAATGCGCGTGCGCTTTCGTGTTGTCTACTTAAATTGACCAATCTAAGCCAGCTTCAAAAATAGAAAAATGAGGTGTAACAATAAATTATAATATTTTTTTAACATCCTAATCAGTACATAATAGTAATATCAACCCAGTATTGTATACTTTTCCACTGCTGCGCACGGGCCTCCTATACTACTGAGAGGGGTTAGGCCTTAGTCCACCACACTGGCCTAGTGCGGATTGGTAGACTTCACACACCTTCAAAATTCCTATAGAGAACTTCTCAGGTATGCAGGTTTCCTCACGATGTTTTCCTTCACCGTTAAAACAAGCGTAATTTAAAAAGAATACACACACAAGTTTAGAAAAGTCTGATATGTGTGCCCTTGAGATTTGAACTTACGGACATTCGTCTCGGCAGTCCATACCACACCAAATTAGGCTATCACCGCTCCTCAGTACATAAAAATAAAAAAAACAAAAACGAAAGTCAATTAACCTGCCAACCTTCAATATCATCATATGCCTATATTGCAGTACCATACCACTATCACTATTTAGCTGAAACCTTGCTAAAGTTGAAGTATCAATGATTCGCGACAATACAGCGTCTGCGCAGCGCCTTAGGAAGCTGGCAGCCGCCATCAGCCTCTATAATCACCACGGCCCAATTCCACGGCAATTTCCAGCCCCTTGGGAAAGAACCGTCTAGATTACATCCAATTTAGTGGCACCTACCAATTTTCCATCTAATCTGCATACAGAGGATGTCTTCGCGTAATAACGAAGGGACAAAAGTCTATTTACGATATTCGCACGCAGATAAAAATGTGTCGACATGTGAAGGGGCCTTTAATTATACAAGTGTTAGTATCCGATTTTCTGTATATAGACTATTATTAGTAGAGCTGAGGTGTTTTTGTTCCAATGTTGTATACGTTGCGCTGGACTGAGCTATTGAACTTAATTTGATGAAATTTGATAAAGGGTAATCTTGAAATCCAAAGAACAGGTAAAGGTTATCATATCTTACTTCTTGGTGACATAAATGCAATTGTTAAGATATCGTTTAGTGAAATCGGCAGTGGGATATTCATCAGATTCTGACTATTGTATAAAAATCCGGGTTACAATTTGAATAGTCGAGATATGTCATCACCCAATGTGCATCCAGTAAGACGGGCCGGCTTAATTTTGACAATCATCTACCGGAGTAACATGTCTTCTTGGCATTATGTTTGGACTACATTGTTCATTACTGAATGAGCATACTTTAAAAAAAAATACAAAATCGCATTAAACTGATATCGCTCCGTGTACGACCACTCATACGGACTGGAGCGATCGTTGAATTAGCGACTTAATAACTTATTAATTTAAGACATAAATTACATTTTAATTAAATCCAAATCAAACGGAGAACCAGCCAATCAAATCAGGATTCTATTCTCGAAGAACATAATCATCTCGTTCGTAGAACTAGTCCTTGGCTTAATGTAAAGTTAAAAATGCCGTCCGATTTATAGATAGAACACCATAATCCCTTAGAATAATGAATAATTAAGTGGACCAACGACTTTCGCAGGTGCAAAAACAAGTTTGCAGGAGATTTCGCACGGCCGGTTGTTTTTCTATAGATATACTTAATATATTTCCTTTTATTGTTATGTTAATCTGTTATTAATTCTATATGAACTAATTTAAAATAGCAAATCATTTGGACTCATAACGAACTAGCCTTTTCGCCGAAATCAACTTATTTCGTAAAAAAACAGGACATAGATTAATAACACATCATTATTAATGTTTTGTATGATTAAAGCTTGATGTACGATAGAGAAGTTTCTCGCTCAATAGAAAATATAAGAAATTATATGCGATATTGTACGTGATTTCTGGTTTTCTTTTTTATTTATAACCTTTAAGTTATAATAAATGCTGATAAGAAAAAGAGTATTATTGGCGTTGTATCGGTAACAAATTCAAGCCTCGATAAACTATCAACTAATACATTCCAAATGCAGTGTGCACTAAAATATGAAAATAATATTAATATTTGAACGAAATAAACGATGAACCTATATTACTAGCGACAAACTAATAAATAAGTACCCAGATTTCAATCATTTGGCTAGCTTTATTTAACTAATCTATACTTGACAAGAAAATCGAAAAGATCAATAGCTTTGAAACCAATTTAAAACAATTTGAAACCCAACCAAATCCAAAAATAAAAATAAACAGTTGTATACATATATTTTTTTTTAATTGTCTTAGCAAAATTTGTGACCTGTCCGCCTGATAGTAAGCAGCATCCATCGCCCGTGGACTTTGCAGTGCCATCGCACAGCCAAACCGTTGTCTACTGGGAGGTGAACACTCTTTTTAATCCTCGTTTAAAGAACAAGTCATAGCACTCGGAGAACACCGATGCATGGTCGTTTTAAAGTATAACATATTTTTAAAGGAATTTTATTAGTTTCAACAAGCCCCATTCATCAGCAGGTAGAACATTACATAAGAATACATAGTTGCTTTCATTCCGACAAATGATCTTAATTGCTAAGGTCGTGGCCGCACGGCTTCCAATTTTGTAATCGGTGCACGAGCAGTATCGACTCTCGACATACGATAACGATCGTAAAGATCCAACGATGCAATTATACCGTAATTAACCGTTAAAATGTATATTGAACTAGCTTTTATTCGTAGTTTAGCCCGCGTGAAAGAATTTTTCTGGGATAAAAGTCCTGCTATATATTATTTCGAAAGTAAAAGTAGCCTATGTCTTGATCAGGCTCTTAAACTATCTTCATACTAAATTTTATCGATATCTGTTGCGTATGTTCTGAGTTTACCGCGGTAGACAGACGCGGCAGGTGACTTGGTTTAATAAAGTGTTGTGCTATGTAAAGGTTGGTACCGCTTTCTATCTGATACATATTTGATCTGATGCACAGTATATGCCCACTGTTGTACTCCTAAAAGGATAGGTAAAGAATACCCACTGTTTAGTTTATTATTGTCCGATAATGGGATAACTATGCATCGCCATATTAGACACTAATTCATATTCTATGTATGGACGGTAGTAATCATTACCCATTTGATATTTTAAGTGTTTAAGCCACGATTAAACATCTTTATTTACAGCAAGATTTTGTTGCCTAGATCAAGGTAATGTCACTTTTGCTCGTAAAATCACTTAGTGACAGCTTGTTGTTCATTTTATGCGGTAAAAGGAATATTCGGAAACTCTCATAAGTCTGTTCTCATTCCTATCCCATATTTCTTTTATAAAAACGACAGCAAGATCTTGATTCTTTTAAATTGTGTTTATGGATGTTATATTACCTAGTGTAAGATGATCTACTTCTTTCCTTAACCAATTAATAAAAAAATGATCAAAAAAAGAATATTATTTCTCAACCAGTAGCAAATCAATCCAAATAAATCATCAGCCGGAAAATATTATATAAACGAAATAAAAAACAAATCAATGACCTCTAATATTACTCAGTTCAAAGGCCCCAATCAGATTCTATACATTCTAATAAACGAGATTCACAAAAATTGTCAAGGCTTTGTGAGAAACCAAATAAAAGGTACGATGCACGTGTTAGATTTCGTTGTTTTTATAGACAATCAAAAGATTTCCTGTGTATTGTACTAGCTTAGATACGCGGGTTTGCTTTCAGATTTTTATATATATAATTGAACACTGAGACTAGTAAGTCTCTGATTAAAGCGACATGACCGCCCAGGAACAATAGTCATCGACAAGAACTTTAAATGTTAAAATGCTACGAGACAGTACATTGCACAATACTCCTTTTTGTGTTAACTTATTTTTTTTTTAATTTATATCTCAGCAGTCAAGCTACTCCAATAAAGGTAAACGACGCGATAGCTTAAGAAACTAGAATATAGAATTAATCATATGTTAGATGTTAATTCACGTAATACTTAATTATCTAGCGAATAATGCTACATACAATATTACACATGATTTACAATTGTATATTCCATATTCAAAATTGGCAGTTTTAATTGATACTCATATACAGACGGACAAAAAGTTAAACAACTCCGACCTTCAGTTTACTTATATAGAATTCCTACGTGATGTATTCGATATGAACATAATAGTTTCCTTGACTGCTCATAATATATATTGTGTTGACTGTGGTTTTAGCTACATTGTTATAACTACAATATGAGTAATATTATTTCTGTAAAAAGGCACAAATTTTCAAAAAAATATATACGTTAAGAACATTATACTGTAATTAATTAATTATATTTTTGGTTTATATGTGAAATTTCATTAGAGACCCCAAAATATCACCCTCTGATAGTACCAATTATATCAATATTTATCGATCAGTCAATTACTTTTCCAGGCTACTTTTTAAAACTGTATAATTTTATTTATATTTCCACGGCAAATTGTATCCACTGCACTTGATGGTAAGTGGAGTGGAGTCCAATAGAATGTCGACTGACGAGAGATGATTACCCCTCGGCAGTCGAGATAATTATGCCGGCCTTTTAGAACTAGATATGCACAGGATGATACCGGAGCGCGACACACTATCGTGAGCCACGGCGGGTTTTAACACCTCGTGAACGGTAGTCGCTAGCCGGGCAAATATAAAATATATCCTACCAGGATACTAAAGGAATTGAAGACAGTTTTTTAAACTTTTTGATCTATAAGTCCATGCCGCAATAGCTATACATATGTATATATAAACCCCAATCAACCATTCAAAAAAGAACGCAACAAACGAACCAGACATCCCGACATCTCTATTGTGGAGCAAAAAATTCGAGATGACGTAACCATAGTTCTACGACCTCAAAGCTTCCAAATGCATAAAATGTGGGTTTACCCGAACAAAGGTAATTTGAAACGTGTTTTTTCATTCAATATTGTTTATGTATTCATGGCCGTGAAATATTTTTGTTAGTCGATAAGTCTTTGATGATCATATTTGATTGACGAAACGTTGGAATTCCTTCGCATACAGGAGTCATTCATAAATCGTCAATCACCGTCATCAGCCACAGACTCTTCCTTACTGAATGTAGATCTCTTCACGATTTTCAAGCCAATCTGTTGGAAATAGCTTGGTTACAGTAACAGCCTAAATCATAAATAATGAAAAAAAAACTTAAAAATCCCTTTGTCCAGTCATTAATGTCATATTTTAAATTTCATTGTACAGTCCTGAAATTTTATTGTATAAATACTAAAATAATATTATTAACTATGTTATTTCTTTTTCTTCCTGCAAAATGTTTTCATGATCTTCAAATGATGCAATGTTTTATAATCTAAATTACAATTAACCTATACTTATCATACTTTTCTTATATGTAGTTTTAACCATTCAATTTTGCTGGTTATAGGATATATTTAATGTTCACCCGGATAGCGACCACCATACACAAGTTATTAAAACCCGCCCACGTAAGTGTATATTCCGAGATTAGCTTGTGTATATTCAGTTCCAACAGGCCGGCATAATTGTGTCAACTGTTGAGGAGTAATCATCTCTCGTCACTCAACATTCTATTGGACGCCACTCTACTTACCATCAAGTGCAGTACGGTCACTTTGTATAAAAAAAAATAAAGTTTCATGAAAAAATTGTAACCGTATATTAATAAATAAAATGTAATTTTAAAACACGTATCCGGGCTTTCCAGGACGTAATCCGTTATAATAATACACAAATCTATACGAAATTATTGCAAATTTCAGTGAATTATAGTGATTAGACGCGGTCAGGATGAAATGCGATAGACGGTGGGTGGAGAGGTCATATTAATTTAAGAGATTGTGGACAATAAGGTTACATTACTTGATTTTAAGCGTAATGTCTTCGAATTTACGAGCACTGAGCAGTTTTTTTTCTAAAACATCCATTCAGGCTACTCTAAACTTAATATATAAGCATACCTCAAGGGAGTGGAGTCTTCATTTCAAATTTTGTTTACTTTAAGAAATTCTAAATTTTTTATATTAATTATTTTATAATAATTAATATCAGCCCTGTATTATATACTGTCTTACTATTGGACACGGGCCTCCTCTACTACTGAGAGGGATTAGGCCTTTGTCCACCAAGCTGTTCTAGTGCGGATTGATAGACTTCACACACCCTCAAAACTCCTCCTCCTTTCTCAAGTATACAGGTTTTGTCACGATGTTTTCCTTCACCGTTAAAGCAAGAAATAATTCACAAAGAAATTTAATTATTTCCGAAAATATCGAAAATAATATCAATCTTTACTCAAACGTCCAATATTTGCGAATCCGACAAACATTTGATCCACAGCGAAATTAGTCTGATTTTTTTGCTACTCGCCAGCTGAGCATAGGTCATAACAATATCAAATATAGATAATACGTGACGTCACGCAAATAAAAACTTTATTGTCTTGTACAAAAACCTGAACATCATTATAATATAAATAATATCAGCATGACTCATTATATCGGTTTGACATTGAACATATTTTTTGTCATAATATATACTCCTATTAAATATGTATTATGATTATATAAAAAATGACGGACATAATCGTAATGAAGTGAGTTTGACAGTAAATTAAGGCTGGTTGTACAGTAACGTTTTCCCGCTAGAAAGAGCGGAAATTTAGTTTACAAAATTCTAAAATCACCAGGCTGACTGGCATACATGATATAACACTGAGTCTAATGTGGCTTTAAAAGCATGAAAATTTGCTCTAAGTTTCTTTTCTTAACGTGAGCAGTATTGGATCACACGCTGAGTATTACATAAAAATCTCCAATATTTGTTTAAAATTACTTTAATTACCATTGAAATATATCGCAAGAATTTTGTGATATGGCCTTAAGATCGAATATTATAATCATTTATTCGTCCTGCGAGAATCCGTCATCGTGTACATCAGGCTTTATTATAAAAAATGCTTCTTAAATATCGCAATGCAATAGTAGATAGATAATATTATAGTTAATTAGGAAAAAACCGGGTTAAAAATTTTAATACTATTTTCATCCATCCGCCACAATATTAGGACGCTGATTTATGTAAGTAAGCAGCTATTGCATTTTTTCTAAAATTTATCGCATTCCAAATCTTTCATATTATTAAACAAATTCCCCCACCTGTCTGTGTCTGTCTGTAAGTGATAAATTCAAAAACTACCAAACAGGTTTCGATGAAATTTGGCATGGAGATAGTTTGAGACCCTCGGAAGAATATAGGCTACACTTCAGAAAATATATAGCGGACTTTTATACCAGAAAAACTCTTTTGGGCAAAGCTATATAGAAATATAACAAACACATAAAGCAAATACTAAAAAAAGCAGCTCATAAAAAGTAACGTCTGCATAACAATTAATTTTAAAGCGGTCACGCCGATCCCGGATTTCTCAGACTATCCTGTAACAAATTAACATTTTTTTGCAGACCGTATCCAAAAATTTTGTACGCCTTTGCCGACGGTACAAAAAGGCCGTCCATCAGACCATCTAGGTAACCTTGAATCCACGACGAAACGACGTGGGAGTCCTAAAAAATTATAAGGAAAATATTTTAGAAACTATACTTTAGGAACGGGAATATGCTGAAGCGAGAAACTTAAACGCATTTAGAATTACTGGGCTAACATAAGCTCACGCTTTTTATTGCTGAAGGGGTCAGCAGAAATAAAACCGGTACATACACTTTTTCATACGGGCGCGCCAAAGCTATTGCAATACCCGATGGTAAGTTGAGTAGGGTCAAATACAATGTCGACGGGCGAAAAATGATTATCCCTCGACAGTCAACACAATTATGCCGGCCTCTTGGAACCGGATATACACAGGCTGATCCCGGAACACGACACACTTACGTGGGCCACTATGGCGGGTTTTAACACCTTGTGTACGGTGGTCGCTATCCGGACGGATATAAAATAAATCCTACCACCAGCGAAACTTGACTAGTCGTTCTCGACTAGTCAAGTTATCACCTTCGGCTTACCACTATATCTTTGCTAATACAACAAGTTTACTTATACTAGGGGATAAACCTTTACATGTGAATACAACATTAACACGGTTTTTTTATTTATTTATTTTGATTACCAACAATTGGTACATTAAAACATTTACAAAAAGATTATACAAATTTGTAAATCCAGCTAAATGCACAACCACACTAAGGTAATCACAGCATGCAATAAGGCATGTCATTTTAGTATTAACTAGCGACCCGCCCCAGCTTCGCACGGGTGCAATGCTGACTATTTAATGGATGTTATTATTATACATACAAACCTTGCTCATGAATCACTCTATCTATTAAAAAAAATCGCATCAAAATCCGTTGCGTAGTTTTAAAGATTTAAGCACACATAGTAGGGACGGATGACAACAGTGGGAGTATATAATACAGGGCTGATATTATTATTATTTTACTCGTAAAAAAATGTCAACCAAAATGTTACTTACAATTAACACCTAAGAACCGTCGTTTTACGCATTCCTCGTTCGCAACTGACCAATTGTTGTGCCGGCAAACAATAAACAATCACACGTGAGTTCCCACAAACATAATTGTAAGAAAATCCTTGAGTTTTTACCAACCAGAGTTATGATATGAATCTAAAGGTTGCGTAGGAAATGAGAATGGATTTGTTTTTGTGGTAAGCACTGTTCATTCTTGTTTGTGATATAACAGTTGACTACTCGGCTGTTGCGTTAACAACTATTTGTATAATAAAACTGTAACAAGCCGATGTCTTTACATTATGATATATCTATATATATAAAAATGAATCCCTATTTCCCTTGATCACGCCGTCACACGTGAACGGCTGGACCGATGTTACCAATTTTTTTTTTGTTGTGTTTGTTATTGTCAGGAGAAGGTTCTTATGAAAGAAAAAATTCAAAAATTGCGCGGAAAATTAGAAAATTTAAGAAAACTTAACGTAAATATTAATTTTATATAACTGTCAATTGTTTGAAATAACTGTCAGCGATTGACAGAATGCGCGCTACAAATTCATAGTTAAGACGGGACAACAACTGCCAGCTAGTATTATATATATTTATTTGACTAGCCAACAATTGTTTACATACAATTTTAAAACGGACCAATCAATATAGAATATATGTCAATGGCAAATTATATTTAACTAATACATTGCACACCATTCTGTGTATACAATATATCTTTTTCTAAAGCTTAACTGGCCCTAATTTAATTCATTTACCTCCACGTAACAGATGAGTGATCCACGCCCAGTGTACAGCCAGTAATGACGCAAGTTACTGCACCATTAGGTAACTAGACGTTACACACTGTGCTGGTCGAGATACGGTTTTAAGATAAATAAAACTATGTAAACGTTGTTTTATTTTTTTGTTAAATATAATTCAAACTGCCAGTCACAATATTTAATGAAAATAAAATAAAAAACACATCACCAATGCGTAAATGGTTAAAGTTACGCAACAATTATGTATGACGGAATTATTTCTCTCAAAAAAATCTAAAAAATATATCGCACTCTTAATAAAATAATGATCTATTTCAAAATTGATAATTTGTGGCAGTCGTCGGAAAACTAATTTTTGTTTACTACCTTTTTTTTGTAGTCGCTATAAAATTGAAATTATTAAAGATAGGTAAAAAATGAAACCTATAACATGAAAAAAAAAGGAAGAAAACTAAAAGGTCGCAAACAGAAATTGGTAGTTGGACGATTCCCATAAATTGGCAATTTTGAAATGGGTCATTATTTTATTAAGAGTGTGATATTATAAAATAAAGTCCCACGCTGCATCTGCCTGCTAAATGATAAACTCAAAATCTACCCAACGGATTGCGATGTTTGATATGGGTTTCCATATCAAACATCGCAATCCGGTGGGTAGATTGAAACTGTTTAGTTTAAGACCATCGGAAGTACAATAGGCTCCTTCTATCCCGAAAAAATAGCAGGACTTTTATCCCGAAACAATTTCACGTGGCCAAATCTAGAACAAAAGCTAGTCTATATTAATATTGTTAAATATTTTTGCTTCTCAAATCCAGTTGTATGCACTATCCCTAATGAACCCACCAGGGAGCAAGCACCCTTTCAGAGCATTATGTAATAGAAGTTATAGAAAGTTTATGACAGGTCTAATGCATTTTAAGCCTTAAATTACTGCTTTTATGGTTCCTTCTACATGTTTATTGAGGTTTACATTGTTAGACATTATCGGTGGCTACATTGTAACATTTTGTCATCAATATGCTGTTTCTTAAAAACAAGCTTGTAACTTCCTTGATAGGAATTGGATTTGTTTTATTTTTGCTTGTATTTTTGTTTCGTGTATATTCCCTTATGATGTACAGACCAACGTAATTGAGATTTAAAAACATGGCTGCTTCTATCTTCCTTGATAGAACTTAGTTTTTTTTTTTGCTTGATATTTTGTTTCGTGTATATTCCCTATATACAGACCAACGTAATTGAGATTTGTATGTATATATACTAATATATAAAGCTAAAGAGTTTGTTTGAATGCGCTAATGTTGAACTATTAAACCCATTTTGATTTTTTTCATTAATAGCTAGCTACATTACTCCTGTAGGTATTCATTACATTACGACAAATTAAATTAAAATCTACTGGCATTAAAATCATGCGATATATTTTTCTGTCAAATTAATAAATTATCAACGTCTTCAAATAAAATAAACATAAGTACTATATCTGTGGCCTTAAACAAACATTAATAAACACATTTTTTATAACTGTTTCAAACAATTGAGCTATGAAAAAACAATGTCATTATATATATTAAAAAAATGTGCTGTTTTTCTTGCTTATTACAGCAATTTTAAACTACAAATGTTTCCTGGAAAAAATACGATAATTTTAGGCTTGACCTCTGACGAGCAAATTTTTGTACTCAAAAGTTTAAAATAACAATTATTAACGTCTTTATGTTCATAGTTTTAGGAATGAAAATTAAAAACAGTAATTTTACTTTCTATCTATCAAATACTAGGTTTTGACCTCGACTTTGCCCGGCTTTTTGCCCGTGTGAAAAGACATTCTCGCTATAAAAGACTCGAAATAAAGGCGTGAAACATATTTCCTTTACAAATCAAAATGTAAACATAAACAATGCTACATTTATAAAATAAGTAGCTCTACATGCTTACAATGAACACAGGTTACGCAATATCAGATTTACAAAGCTGTATCAAACTTTCGTTTGCATACAGGTCGTCTGCACACCTCACTGCGATTACTCGGACAATGCAAAATTACCCGTACCCTAAACATTTAACATACAACGATCACCTACTTAATTTAGTCGTGTAACACGCCTACACGGTTTACGACATTCATTTTGAAATATACGAAGCGTGTTCGTTATTTGTAAGTGTTTTGTTTCTCGTTGTTTATGCTTGTAATAAAATTAGACGACACTATCTAGTCTAGATCAATTTGCAATATCTATATTACTGGTTTAAGTTTATTTTCGTTATCTTGACTTGAACTAATGCTTTTTAGAGCCCATCGAAATAGCAATCTTCAACACACGTTCCTTCTACCGTATTTGTTTTATTAAACGAAGTGTTAAAACGGCCCGGCCGGTGTCATCATAATTAGGGTTTTCCGCTGATATACTCAATAAGTATAATTATATGTGTTGTGTTTTCTGGTCAATTTTTGTCTAAGTTTGGAACAGTGCCCGATAAATGCAATGGAATCGGTCCATGCAACATGGAACTTGCAATTATAGTATAACCGGCAATGAAGTCAAAATACCTCTGTCTACCTCTGAAAATGGAAAAAGCCGTGACATATGTACCTACATTCTAATAGGATTCTTATACTATAATCCAAGAATCCCTAAACCATATCTCACATTCGCGTCAGAATGTCACAGTTTCCACGAGCTGACGCAACACAATGGCCTGATGAGGAAAGTGATTCGTGTTAGCGCATTCTTAAGCACTTTAGCCTAATTCATTAATACTATTAATATGTGTACATTTTTTAATATTTTGTTTTTTAGTCATGTATAAATCACCAATGAATTTGGGTCAAATTCTTCGGCACTCTTGGACCGCTTCCTGGGTTAATAAAATTACTTTGATTCCCGAAAATTGCATTCGCGCATGTTTATACTTGAAGTCGGCAAAGTTTTTTGTCTATGATGTACTGTAGGCAATATACCATTTCGACAATCTAGCCTTAAGACTAATAAGTTATTTAAATTAACTTAAACATCTAATAAGACTAGGGAGGCAAAGTGACCGCGTAATAATGGAGTACAGCGTTTAGACAGATCGTCAATAGATGATTACTTCTCAAAACAAAAATTCACTTGCTGTGCCACATTAAACAACCAAGCATACGGATAGCCACTTCAGAATTCTTACATATTATAAAACAGCCCCCGTCTCGTTTGTCTGAACGCGGTAAACTCAAAACCTAAAAAACGGATTTTGATGATATTTGATATGAAGTTAGCTTGAGATTCTAGAAAGGACATGGGCTAGTTTTAATTCCGGATAATCTCTTTCAGCCGAACAAAGCCGCGAGCAAAAGCAATACTACTAATGAACTACGATATCCGTGTATTACTTTACTACAGACCAACATGTTTTTTTTTGTTCTATCAAATTGCAGCAAGCCCAAAACCTAACATAAATAGCCATTCCTTCACGCAAAGGTCGGCTCACCCACATGTGGTATTGTGGGTGTTCATGGTCTGTGATTATAACACATGACACAGTTGCTCGTTTGCTCGCCTTTTGTTTTGAAAACCTGATTTAATGCAATTAACTGTTTTATTTGACCAGCTGCTTGCTTGACGTTAACCGTCACTGAAAAAAATTTAAAGGAAATTGGATTAGAAAAACCAACGTAAATCTTGATGGGTATCAAACTTAAGACCTCTCAGTCCATAGTTCGTCTACTACTACTTACTAAACTATAATTGCACTAGCCTTTTGCTGTTTCTTCGCTCGTCTTTTGCAATTCCACATAAATCATTTACTCAGAATACCTATCAAGTACCAGGGTATCATAACAATAGAGGAAGTATCAAGATGAAACTTTCATTCTAATTACGGTAATGCAAAAACCCTAAAATTAGATCACAGACAATGCGGTGCCGTGGGAAACATCACATAATGCGTTACGTCAGTAATGATTGCACATCAGTCATTAATTGTTTTTATTTTCGTACTGAGTTTTATGGTGGTGGCCGATGCCTTCTTGGCCCCAGTGGGAGCAAGTATTGGATATGCTATAGGAGGTTCTGAATTCAATACCTAAGTCGAGAAACATTTTGCACGAATTTTTAAACACGATATACTTGAAATTCGTATGTTAGGGCCAAGCTACGAAAACGAGCTAAGGGAGTCGGGCGCGAAACGCGGCACGGCGCACCACACTGTTCTGTCTCCCCACACTGTTTTCTATATCTATATGAGTATTGACTATAGATGTGTAGATTATCAACCACAATTCGAGATTCCGAGTTTATACAGCACAAAAACTCAATATTACTTTATCCGACCTAGGATTCCAATCCAAGACCACAGCGCGGCAATTTTACAACTGCGGCACCGTGGCATTAACTTGCATTGTTTACATTATTTCACTAACTTACACCACTTCTACAATTTGAACTAGATCAACAACAATAGCAAATAACCGGCAGACGGTTCCCGCGCAGTTTCAATATGTTGCCAGACTAAAAAAATAATTGTGATTTGGTAATAATTTTGTAAGACAACTAATTTGTTTGTAATTGTGTAAATAGAACAAAATTACTAGTATTTTCTATTGCATTATATTATTTTATTATGATACAGGTAAATATACAATTTCGCTCTAAATCATATTTAAATTGGGTAACAATAGTATACATTATACTTCTATGCAAATGTTTCTCTCTTTTACCTTAACATAAGTAAATATATGACTACAAGCCGACTTCGAAGATCCAATTAGGACCTTTGCGTCTTGATTAGATTTATGAGAATGATGTATGAGCAACAATAATAATTTGTTATTGATTGCAAGTCCTTCCATTAATACATTGCTTTACCCCAAAAAAAAAAATAAACAATTATCAAGAAACGTATGAAAATTTAAGATGTACTTATCTAACTGTAAGATAAAAAAGTCACGTAGAAATGGGCTGGTTATATAATGGTCCGTTCAGTAGCTCCTGAGATTAGGGCTTTCAAACGAACAAACTCTTCAGCCTCATATATTCATAATGATTTACCCAAAAAAACTAAACCATGTTAAATAAGCAAGCATTCTCAAGTTTACAAACTCGTAATTTCACTTCCTTAATAAATAAAATTTTATGAAACTCTCAACAACAACGATTTTAAAGTGATAGTATTTCATGCAGTTTTATCGTGAGCCTGTGCCATCTTGTCTTGTGTCGTAATTTTGTAATAGCAATAAAATCGGACCCTATAGTGTTTTGTTTTAACTAGTATAGTACGGAGGCACTTTAATTGAATTATTTTTATAGGTAATGCTATAGGCAATAAAGTAGCCTTATTTGTTCGAAGTATATTTTTGAATTACTGTGCAAATGAATTAGTTAATTTTGCTAATGGCTGTGATTTCTGAGTTGAATATTGGTACTGGCATGTCTTCAGGATCGATAAACCCATCTTGGCCTAATTTATTCATAACCAAAACAATTACAACAATAATTACAACCAAAGCAGTAATTAACTAAAATTTGCTTATTACTGCATTGGTAGCGCAGTCGTTTTGCGTGCACGGTACGAATCGCTCTGAGATTCTGGATTGGAATCCCAGGGGCCTTATTCTCTATCCCGCACGTTATTTTGACAGTGCGTAACAAGCACGTAACACAACCCATCATGTTTAGTACTATAGAAATTCGGCTTACAGAATACCATTCCACACACATTTCTCGAAGATAACATGACATGTCCGCGTTACGCGTTTACACTATCATACAGAATAAGGGCCCAGTTGGGCGAAGTGGTATAGAATTAGTCTACTCAATATCAGCCCTCAGTTTGTGCCCGATTGTGATAGGTCACCTTCACATCATAAGTTTGAGCTCACGTGGTAAAGTAGCTGACCTAGTTGCACCTCCAACCTTCGAGGATTAAGGCATGACGTGTTTGATTAAATAATTACCTTCGTGAAACAGAATAGAGTCTAATAAACATTATCAAAAGCATCTGATATTGATCTTTCGACTGATAACTATAGCTCTATAGTCCTTTATTTTATATATTTAAAGAGAAAATTAAACTTTGAAGCCACCGAGACTGTTACATATAAAACACGTGTCTCGAATATTGATAAAAAATCTAATCTGACATAATATAAAACATCAGGTTTACTAAACGCTCTTGACGTGCAAAAAATATGTTATTGAACAAAAACACGTTTTAAATCGCATACTATTATAAATTTAATTTGATAGTAATGACAACACATCAAATGGTCCTGCAAAATATACAAAAAAAACCTTATCAAAATTAGCGGCGATAGCCTAGTTGGTTGTGGAACGGACTGCCGAGACGAATGTCCGCAGGGTCCAATCCCAAGGGCACACACCTCTGAGTCTTCGAAAATGATGTGTGTATTCTTTGTGAATTATCACTTGCTTTAACGGTGACAGAAAACATCATGAGGTAACCCGCATACCTGAGTAGTTCTCTATAGGAATTTTGAAGGTGTGTGAAGTCTACCAATCCGCATTAGGCCAGCGCGGTGGAGTAAGGCCTAACCGCTCTCGGTAGTTGAGGAGGCCCGAGCCCAGCAATGGGACAGTATATAATATAGGACTGATATTATTACATAAAGCAGGATCGTAATTCATGGAAGGATCTTAGGGAGGCCTTTGCCCAGCATTGAGACATTATAGGCTAATACAATACAATTGCAAAACTATAAGCCGTCATCAAAACTCACAAATATCTTAAAACAATCTACTAAGACATCCGGCCAAGACAATACGGTAGAAAATTACAAAGCATAGCAACACTAAATTAGCTGTCATTTGCGATCTTTATCAGGGTTGCCACTCTTATTTTTACCGGTAAGTGATGTACAAATTGTACAGCCAACAGTAAAGAGGAAACAGATAACTGCATTATAACAGTAATGTCAATAGATCATGCGATGATTTTAAGTTCCCGTAATGATGTTTCCTGCATCCGTTAATGTTTTTGCTATGGCAAAATTTTAGATAATTTATTATAGATTATGTCTATAAGACTTCAAGTTTTTTAGCATTTTATAACGTGTCAATTATGTTTTATATGCTATAGCTTACATACAGGTCCTGTCTGAAATACATTGTGTTTTATACGGGGACGGCAAAATTAGATTCAATAAAATGTCGACTGACGAGACATGATTACCCCTCGACAGTCGACACAATTATGCCGGCCTGTTGGAACCGGTTATACACAGCCTAATCCCGGAACGCGACACACTTACGTAGGCCACTGTGGTGGGTACTTATACCTTGTGTACGTTGGTTGGTATTCGGGCGGATATAAAATATATCCTATCACCAGCAAATTATTTAACCCAAAGTCCTAATTCAAAACTTTGTTTTGAGAAAATAAAAAATCGTAACGGTCATTGTCCAAGAAGTTAAATAAAGTAGCAGTAAGATTTCGGTTTTTCTGCTCAGTATCAGCCCGGAGTCTGCAATTTGCGCCCGATATGGCGATGGGCTCGCCTCCTATCACATCATGGGACGGTACACACTTGGCGAAAAGTGGGTGTCCTGGTTGCACCTCTGCATACGCCTTCGGAGATAAAAGCGTGATGTGTGTGCCAAATAAAATAGAAATTCTTTGATTAATGAAACCCGAATTTCACAAATAAATCAAAATGATGTATCCACCTTGATATCATTAAATCACAATAATATTTATATGCATTCAATACAATAGTGTGCAAACACAAAATTACTGCAGTAAAGGCAAGAAATACCGGAATCCATATGGGGCTTTAATCAGGAATCCAAACCGCGATACTCGGAGTCTCCTAAATCGATAACACACGCCGGCTGCCCATATAAATATGAATGTATTCTTGTTTATTTAAATAGGCTATCGTTATATTACTATCAGCACATATTTCAGATTGTTTGAATGTTTGCGGGTCCGGTTTTATTACTCTTAGTTGTATCTTCGGTAATGGTTTCAATTCCAGCTTAAAATTAAACAAACAAACAACAAATCACGCATTCATCCCCGAAGGGGTATGCAGAGGCGCAACCAGGGCACCCAGTTTTCGTCAAGTGTGTTCCGTCCCATGATGTGATATATGCGAGCCTATCGCCATATCGAGCACAAATTTCAAACTTAAAATAAATGAAGAACTAATAACTTGAATTATTTTTTGAATGTATTAATTCTCTTTTTATTTTATGTCATAAATATTTACTTTATATCTAACTATAGTATATATATGTTCATTTCTCTTTTCAACAGCCCATATTTTTTATAAATAAATCAGTTAAAACAACCTCAAAATATATCCAAGATCAGAAAAAGTATCAATTTTATTCAATACCTCTGCATTAAGGTATATACGTAGTACATATCACACTTTAGAATAATAATTACGCGGAATTATTCGTGTAATTACCGATAGTAGATGTTGCAACCAAAGTCATTGACATAGCACACAGGATTAGCAAACAGAAGTGGCAGGGGGCAGGGCATATCTGTCGAAGAACCGATAACCGATGGGGTAAACGAGATCTTGAATGGAGAACGCGGCTCAAACGTAGTGTAGGACGCCCTCCAGCTAGGTGGAGTGACGATCTGCGAAAGGTCGCTGGTAAGAACTGGATGCGACAGGCCGAAGACAAGGTAAAATGGCATATATTGGAGGCCGATGATGATAATGCATTCGATAGTTTGTCACTTTTCAAATGTTGTGAATTTTAAAGTCAGTTTCTCAGTTTTTTGTACTCGCGTCATTGTAATTCTAAAGTTGCGATTTATCAATGTACCCCTGCCGTTAAATTAAACAGATCAATAACATAAACACAAATACGTTTTCCGATCAGCCCCATGCTGATTTAATTAAATCGTCATATCTAAATAGATTCCGTTTATCCAATTAATTGTGAGTCCAATCGTTCCCATTTCATTGCAAAACGTCGCAAAAAAGACAAACCAATATTAATTAGCGATAGAAAACTAATTATCCGTCCATTGGTTGTCCCTTTTCACAATTTCATCCAACGAATTCAAAGTACCGTAATAGTACGCGCGTCGCATTTTTTTTTTCACACTTGCATCCGTCGGACCTATTTATTTACTTAGCTTTTATTTGGTTCATTGAACTTGTACGAGAATAATGGCTATTCAAGCGGAAATAGACTTTGTATCTATCATTATAAGTACCACAATGACCGCAATGAAAATCTTACATGGACTAATTCATACCAAGATAGCGTTGCGGTTTGATTCGATAGCTCTGCAAGCTGAATTGTGCTTTAAATGAAATATATTAATGCATAAAATTGAATGAATAAAAACAGATTTTAACAGTAAATACTTCTTTGCAAGATTATAAGAAATTTACGTACGTGACATTACGATGAATGGTTTCTTTCAATTGGATATCATTCACAAAAACTGGATTGATTTGACACTTGACTTTGAATTGTTCAATATTGTGTAAAACCATTTTGGATTGCATTTTTTATGACTTTGACACAGATAAGCAATGGATGCAAGCAAAACAGCTGCTTTGGACTATTTCATTACTTTTTTTTCGGAATATGTAAGGCTCGGTATGAAATCCATTACTTTAAGCCATGCGATTTCTTTCCAAAGTAAAATTTATTAACCATGCATATTGGCAATTCTTCAACGTAAATTGGACTTAACATCGAAGGTCATTAAACTTACAATAAATTGTGGGTAGTTTTGACTTATGATCAACTAAGAACATTTTTACAATCGTTCTGAACTGTTGTGAACAAACCTCTTTCATATCATCTTCCCTCTGTTTAGTTATATTTATGAAGAGCTATGACAACGGTTTATTTGAGAAATTAAACATTGGTTCAAGTTCAATATATGCAAAAATGCTACCAAAGATATTGGGTTTTTCTATTAAATATCAGCTCGGGGCCTGAAATTTGTACAATTTAAGCTCCCTATCACATCATGGGACGGAATACGCACGACGCAAAGTGGATGCATTAGTTGCGCCTCTGCCTACCGCTTGAAAAGGCGTAAGAGTGTCTATTCGTACGATCAAAACATATAATTGAAGATCATAGTATTTAACAAACTAAGGACGTTCAAACTACATGACTGGGAATACATCAACGATCTAAAATCGACTTAAATCAATGATCACTTTTTTTATATATAAAAATGTGTTGAATTATACCAGAATACAGTTGTATCCAACTATTTTTAGCTCCAGTCAACTTACAAGAATTAGGCACACTATAATAGAATAATTAGCATCGTCATTCTTAAAGCTTCTACTGTGAATTTAAAAAAACATGACCTTAATAAAAACAACTTTACAAATTAATCAAAACCATCACACCGTTACTTCAATAACACTTGAAAATACAAAAAAACTAAATAGTAGTTTTGCGGTTACGCTGGCAACCCTAATAAAATTATGACAGCGAACGTGCCAGCGATCGTTACGCAGTGTTGCCATAAAAAATCTACTGTTTCGAGTTTATTTGTGTAATGGCGTGCAGACCTTTGGTCTTTGCTTTTATCAACATTCAAGTACTTTAGTGTAGCAAGTAAAGAAACATCATGACGTTAATAAAAACTACTTTACAAATTGATCAAACATTCACACCATTACTTCAATAACACAAATAACAATAAATCATTACTGGAAGGGAATGCTTTTGGCATTAAATTCGCCGATATACATTGTATATAAAGTGCATAAATAAATAAAAATAAATGAGTAAAAAAAACATACAGTCAGATTGAGAACCTCCTCGTTTTTTTTGAAGTCGGTTAATTAATTTAGGTTATTAATAAAATAGAAAGGCGTTTTGTCGACAGCGGTATATAAATGTAAGTCTTGTCATTAATTCTGAAGAACTCTCTAACTGTTCATAGCCTAAATGGACAAATACAAAAGACACTCTCATTCAATTCTCCTGGTGGTAGGACTCTCATATGTGAGAGTCCGCCTGGGTAGGTACCACCGCAATGTCTATTTCTGCCGCCAAGCAGCGGTATATCAGCAGAAACTATCTCTGTTGTGTTCCGTTTGAAGGACATTATAGCCAGTGTAATTACAGGTCATAATAAGACATCTCGTATCTCAGGATGGCGAGCGCAGTGGAATACCAAACAATACTAAGTAATTGAAGGTGTTGGTGTTTCTACTGTTTATGGGCGGTAGTATTCTTGCCATCAGACGAACGGCAAGCTCGTCACCTCATTCAAAGCAAGAAAAAAGACACGTGTTATAACAAAAGTAACATCTGGAAACAGATGTGAATATAACAAAGCATCGGGAAGGCGCGTGCCGCAAATGTTTGCGATTGTAGCCAGCTGGGTACAGATTCGGTTCTAGGGCTGAGACTAATGTATTTTTTATTTGTAGGGGCAGATTTAGAGAGACTTTTGGCTAATTCTTGTTTGGGAAAAGACTTATTAAATAATTGCCATCTTGTCAAAATACGATTTTCGATAACGATATAGGTACAGAAAGATATGATAGTGAAATATCTTACTTATTTAATATGACAGAAACACAATGTAAATATTCGACAGTTGACTGTTATTATTATTAATAATAAGAGTGAAAGTTGCTTGACAAATGTGAAGCGATGACATAAACTAGTTTCCATTAAACCATTTACTTAAAATGTAAATCTAAGTAAAGGAAATTGTTATCTAAATCGGCTTAATAAATATTCAATGAACAAACAACAATCACCAAATATGTACACATAGATACATTGAAGTACCGTCAAAGATCAAATATTTTGGTAACATACCACACTTAATATTTAACTCTGACATAATAACAATAAGGTTTAAATTTCCGTATCACGGTTATGCAGCTGTAATGCCAGCTGTTGCTTCGTATGAATAAATACATTCGATTCTTTTGTTATATTGAAATTATTTAGAAAAATAATACAATAGATTATAAAATGTTAATGTAATGCTAAATAATCTAAATTGGTACTTCAATGATAACCTTTTGCGTATTCCAAATACACTACTTAATGACGTTTGAAAGTGTGTTCAAAGTACGCAGAAACCTGAACGGATTTGGATAAAATTTAGCAGACGGATAGACCATGCCCTGGATTAGTATAATAGGGGTTTTAACTTTTTTTTTATAACTTTAATATATGTACGTCGTGTAAATTCTAAAACAGAAGAAATCATTGAAACCTAATGAAAAATCGACAAGTTATAAGCCATTGAAATTGAATTGACCGAGTGTCAAAAAACCGAAGAGACGAAATGCTTGCAAATGACGTCAGCGAGCGAAAGAAAGTACCTCCTGCACGTAGCAACATTTGAAATTTGAATTACTGCCACATTTCTTATCGAATTTTAGCCATTTTTCACAGAAGGATTTCATTTTGTACTTATTGCTGTTATATATTAAAAAAATAATAAAATCAAACATAGTCTATTAACGAAACCTCACACTACAATCAATATTTGCAACTTCAACTGACTGATTCTTAAGTGTTTCTCGACACAAGACGTCTGCGCAGCACTTAAATACTTTTACTAACGAGTATACGCAAACGGAAAGCGAACACAGGATGCTGTTAGTTAATTAACTCATACAAATGCAACATAACGGTCCGACCCAAAATCATTTCGTAATATTGACATTGATCTTCCTGTCTGAGACATTTCAGATACATCACGCCTACACTGTTCGGGGTAGGCAGAAATCGAACGCACGTTTCGCCCGCTACCTTAAATATTGTCAAATAATTCATTAGTGCAATTTAATAATTGTTACTTATAAAATTATAATTATCTATAAATATTATAAAACAAAATCCCCAAAAGCTGTCTGTATGTGATCGATTTTCTCAAAATCTACTGAACGGATTTTTGTGTGGTTATTACTAAAAGATAGTGCAATTCTTGAGGAAGGTTTAGGTTAATAGTACATTAGGGTTTTATGTAAATTGACTGTAATATAACGATTACTGTTAAAAAGGTCGCATGGTTGTAAAAAAATCTCGTGGGTCGTGATTTATATAATAATAATAATATTAAACTTTTTTAACACACTGATTTATAGCGGCGATAGCCTAGTTGGGTGTGGAACGGACTGCCGAGACGAATGTCTGCAGGTTCAAATCCCAAGGGCACACATCTCTGACATTTCTAAAAAAAAAATCATGTGTGTATTCTTTGTGAATTTATCGTTCGCTTTAACGGTGAAGGAAAACATCGTGAGGAAACCTGCACATCTGAGAAGTTCTCTATAGGAATTTCGAAGGTGTGTGAAGTCTACCAATCCGCACTAGTCCAGCGTGGTGGACTAAGGCCTAATCCCTCTCAGTAGTAGAGGAGGCCCGTGCTCAGCAGTGGGCAAGTATATAATACAGGGCTGATATTATTATTATTATTTATTATAACACACTGATTTCCACACAGGCGACGTCGTAGGCACAGCTAGATCTAATAAAATAATACTCTAACCTAAACACAATAAGTGCTTGTATACTCTTTCCTGTTTACCGGTATCGCATTCCAATACATCAAACAGATCTCGAACATAAAAAGCTAAGGAAATGAGCGCGTTACAGACGGACAAGTCGCATCCTGGCTAACCTGTCCCGAAGGAAACATTTAAAAGGACAGTCCTTTTATGTGCAAAACTGATTATAATGGTGACGGTACTTGAGTTCCCGTTTTAGAGTCCAGGAATTCTAAGAGATAGTATTGAAACGAGTAATGAGTAACAATTGCATTGTGTTACTTAATTATTCGCAATTGGTCAAAGTATTGATTTAGATTTATCGAAAATTATCGATTCTGACTTATGTATGGTTTTGGTAAAATCTGTCCAATTGATTATAATAAGAAGGTTGTTATGAGGTATTAACTAAACGTAAAATACAAAATTGAAAAACAATAAATAAATTTAAAATCATAGTGCAATAACTAAACGCAACAAATTCGAAAATCGAACACTAAACAGCACACGATCACGTGACATGAATACGCCATACTATCCACAATACTGGAGATAATAGGGAGCATTGCCCCTCCGCACCAGGCGTATGTATTTTTAATGGAAGTATCCTTTAAAATGCATACCCATCCTGGCTAATTACCGCAGCATATTACCGGCCGGTAATAGTACATGATGAATTTATAATAACTTAATCGCTACAAATAGGCTATAGGTTCTTTGAGCCTGTGTTTTTGAAACAAAATGGTGGAAGGTAAGGAAATTTCAACACAAAAAAAAGAGTGTAATTTTAAGTAATCGAAATGGGTAGTAGACTTGAAGGTTGTTGGTTTAATTCCCAAAGTCGAGCAATGTTATTGATGTACCGTGAACAAGGAATCAAAGTTTGAACCTAAATTTCAAAGTTATAGTATTATGTCACAAATCAGACATACAGTACGAATTAATACGTTTTTAATTAACCTATGTCTACTTATAAAAACCTACTTTAAATATGCATAGACATATTTTCTGCTCAAGACTTTCCCACGCGATGTCAAAATACACTGTCGCAAATTACTGTAATTAGAAATTAAAATGTGCTTTAATCCTGGCAACATTACTAGGCAGGTGGCCGGACAGGATAAAAATTAAAAAGAAAAACTGCCAGCCAATAGCTGTTTAAAAGATCTCGTAAAATTATTTTTCATACTTATAGCGTTGACATTCGTAATTTGAATATAAATTATCTAGAAAATTGGCTTTTGCTCGCGGCTTCGCGCGTAAATTAGTTTTTTTGGGATACACGTCCCGCTACATATTTTCCCAGGATAGAAAAGAGCCTATAACATCCCTAAGGTCTCAAACTATCTACACACCAAATTTCATAAAAATCAGTTCAGTAGATTTTGAAAAAATCGATATCAAACAGACAGACAGAAATGGGGACTTTGTTTTATAATATCTACACATGTAGAATAAGAAAGATGGCATAGATAAAAAGATGTAGATTCAATGTTAGAGAGAGATGGCTTGACAATATCGATGTCATTAACATTAGAATGAAGTCTGATAGAAATTTGACAAAAAATATATCAAACACTTAATAAAATCTAGATTGTCTATCGATTTATTCCGTATTATTAGACTTGCTGCTAAAGCTATCGTGGCTGAAGTTACTAAAGCAATTCTCATATTAATAACAGTGTAGGACCTCTAGTCAATATGCCAATTTTACATAAAGTAAATGTTAAATCAAACAAATCTATTACCAAACCTAATTATGGGTTAAAATGAGTTCAAATGTCTACAATATATAGCAGGTCATAGCAAATAGTTAACAGATTCAGGCCGAGGTCAACGAGCGGATTTTTTTGTATTCAGCCGTCTTTAGAAGCACGCCATTGGTTCGAAGTCAATAGCCAAAAGTTTAGTATAGCTTCAAAGATATTAAAGATATTCATAATATTATAAATCAGAAAGTCTGTGAATATATTCGAGTGTTTGTATGTTTCATTTTGAAAACGAATGAACGGATTTGGATGAAATTTGACACACACATAAATCATGTCCTAGATTAAGACTAAGATATATTTTTATTCTTGTAACTTACTCCCGTGGGTATTACCTTATAAAAAAAAAAAAATTGTGTGCGCAGGCATGTAGATGGCGCTTTAGATCAAAATATTTTATGTAATTTTTCAAATAGATAGCGCTGGCATCGTATAGATGCGCTTTGGATAGGTATAGTGATTGAATGGGTTTGGTAGATGTGAACGAAACCGCAAACAACACTTAGTAACAATGTGTTTCTCTACTTAAACAAGTTCATTTAAACTTTAAAGCGAATGCTATTGCGTGTTGCGATTACTTTAGTTTCGTTTTGTGATCTCTGAATGTGATTGTTTGAACGTTTTAATTAAAAATATTTGTTATATCAGATCGTCTATTTTTAGGTTAAGTGGGGAACTTGTATTTATATTTACTTTTCGAAAGCAAAGATGAAATTATGGAGATCGTAATTACATATTAACAATAAATGAAAGCTGCAATTTGGAAACGTCGGCAGTCAAAGTTGTTTACTAAACAAAACATTGCGAAAAATCCGTAAATTAATTTATTTTAATATCTAACATTCGCGTGCACAAAATATCATAATGTTGACAATATTTTACAATGAATAAGATAGTGGAGCTAACAAATATAAAATAATTACTTCTAGCAAAGATTAATCTTTTAAAAGGAGTCATTTATACTACTTAATCTGCGATAGCCAGTTGGTTGTGGAACGGACTGCCGAGCCAAATGTCCGCAAGTTCAAAACCTAAAGGCACACACCTCTGAATTTTCTAAAAATTATGTGTGTATCTTTGTGAATTATTGCTTTCTTTTCTATTTCAAATGATAGTAAAATTTATAATTGTAATTATTTATTCATACCAAAATGTACACAAAAAGGTTTTTTTTAAATATAACTTTACATAAATGACTACCGTTTCTGACGTCACTCTTCAAACCTTTTGCGGACATTGTCATTATCATAAGTTCAAATAAAGCGAAAGTTTCATTACCGGACACAATACCTTTAATGTACTCCCACTAAAAACCTTCTTACGTGGTAGTTCACGCACTTTCTATGTTACGAGAGTGTCATGTTTGTGACAATTTTGTAAATGGCCAGCTTTCTAAAGACATATGTTTATATTTGTATCCTTTCAACAAATACTACTATGCTGAGAATGCGAAACATACCAGTAAATCTTCAATTTTTTAGTGAAGTTGCTAAATCTAAGGGAAGTTGGAAATCCAGCGACCTGATTGGTGGATTTCGCACGCATAGTACACACTGTGCAGAGAACAATATAGCTGTACAAATTCACTTTTAATCATATGCAATAAGCATGATGATTTTCCTATCTAAAAACGTTAATCAATTTCGATGAGGCATCACTACATAATGTTATCAAAGGTACGAAGCCCCTAAGCTTTAGGGGCTCCTCTTAGACTTACACCATACTTAAGCGAGCACCCAAAATATTGCAGAATCCCTTTCAGTCACAAGCAATAACCATAATTTATTTCTATCTAAAAAACAATCCATTTCAGTGAGACAGTAATGTATAATGGTATCAATGACGTGGAGCCCCTAGGCTTTAGGGACCCCTGTTAGACTATACCTACGTTACACTTAAGTAGGCACCTAAAATACACACTGCCAATAATACATAACCCGTAGGCTTTAGGGGCCTCTCTTAGACAAAACCTACGTTACACTTAAAGGGACGCCTAAAAGTGCGCACTGCCCTGAAGACTCCCAACAAATTTTGATATAGGGCCCGTCTGTGGAAAGCTACGGCATTATTATTAAAGATTAATACAGTGTTTAATTCCTTATCTAAACTTCGACTAACCATAACAAAATCATAATAATTTATAAACAAACTAATGAATATTCCCAACATGCAAATAAAAAATCACAAAACGAATAAATACATAATATTATAATTGAAAAACAAAGAACACACATTAGCATGCGTACCGTCTTATGCCCCGTGGCACAAAACTGCAACTTATCTATTTATCCCGCGCGTAAAAAGCGAAAAAAGCGCACCACTCAACGTACAACTAGACCGTTTAGCGAGCGAAAAAAGCGCATCGCTCGGGGCGGGTAAAACAATGAGTAAGTGAGAGAAGCACGAAAACCGACGCAGTGTGGAATGCGACACAGCCTTAGGCTTTTGTGTTACACGCATACTTATGTTAGTAAATTATTTTATAAAGCCCCTTTCACTATGGTCAAGTAACGTTAAATCGACAATTTATATGTTACTTTATTAGCGTGACTCACATCTATAAGCTTGTACATTAAAAAATTATAAATAACCGCATTAAAATCAATAAATAGGTTTATTTTAATGACTTACATTCGCGTAAATATAAGAAAATATTGTAAAAAACTAAATCCAAAAATAAGCCAATTACAAATTAAGTTAAATACAATTTATTATGCTTAATTATATTAAAATTCATAAGGAAATAAATTATGATAAAGTAAAAAAATAAGACAGTCCGGCATGATGTTAGCAGGCGAGAAATAAACATCTCTCGTGCAATACTCTATACCTATCTTTATCAAAAGCTGGATCCCTTAACTGTCTGATTTTTTTTATACCAATAAGTGTATAAACGAGCAAACTACTTGCCTAATGGTAAGCGTCGCGATAATAACTAGCAATATCACAGGAGTTTGGATTGCGAGCGTCTAAAGCGCTCACCCAAAAGTCCAGTCTGTTTGTATAAGCCGGCCTTTGCCAGGCTAACAAAATCAATAAAAAAATAGAGTTTCATACAATTCTTCTTTATTGCCGAAATACACAAAACAGCTACTCGCAAACGAAAGCTGCCTAGTAACTTACAGTTAGATACTAAGTCTGTGTAATGATGATCATTAAATGCCAGCTCCCGAGCCGCTTAGCGTGATGATACATTACATTAATGTATGTAATGTTGCGCGATTTATGTAATGTATGACGTTTCCCATTTCTGCAAAATGACTAGAGTGGACCAAAGCTTCTTTGAATTACATATTTTTTGTTTCATATCTTACTAATATCATAATTTTATTTTTAATATTTGAATGTTGGGATGTTTGTTAGAAGTGAATGCAGACACAGAGTTAGATAGATCATGCCCTGGATGAATTTATTTTTTATCCCACATAATTACATAGGAGACATTAAACCAGGACTTTTATGAATGTGAAGGGTACCACTACATTAAAACCAGATTTTTTTTTTTAATATGCAGGGTGTCGCTATCACCGAGAAATTTATATAAGGATATATCCTAATATATGTCCCAGAAAGTCACTGTTAAAAGGCATCGGAGAAAGACCTACGAATTCACGGTTACAAAAAATAACAGTTATTTAAAATATTTATACTATTAGGTTCCCAACAATATAATTTCTTTGTTGAAGAAGCCATTCCAGATTAATTACAGTTCCGAAGGTACCAGGACTCCATAACCATTCAAGAGATTTAAATAGATCATATTGTACTGGATTAATTTACTTTTTATCCCAGATAATTAAATAAATGACATATTAGGTTCCCAACAATATGATTTCATTGCTGAAGAATCCATTCCAGAATAATTAGAGTTCCGAAGGTACCAGGACGCCATAACCATCCGAGAGATTTACATTATAGCTAAGATAATCTATATAAAAAGCCTTGTCCACGATCCGGTCTTGTTACGTGAATGATAGACTTTTTGCAACGATATTACGTTTAGTGTTAATGCAAATTCGCTGTTTGTTTTCTGCTTTTTTTTCTCACTACATGGCCTAGCGGAGATGAGCTCGCTTGCCCTTACCACTGGAACTCGATTGTATAGACGTTACAAATATCAGTACCTTCATTATCTCACAATTCCTATACACTACGTATAGGGATTGTGAGAGTTTCCCGGGATAAAAGTCCCGCTCTATATTTTCCCGGGATGGAAAGTAGCCTATAAACTTTCCATGATTTTAAACTATCTCCACACCAAATTTCATAAAAATGCGTTTAGCAGATTTTAAGAAAATCTATAACATACAAACAGACAGAAAAGGGGACGTACACTATTTCTTCTCCCAGATTTCTATTCTACTTATACCAGTGAAATAAAGCTATACGTTTCAGAGACTGCAGCCTTCATGGTCACGGGGAGGACAGGTGTTGGTGGATCGAAAAGAAAAAAATAGAATTCATTTTACTTACAGTTACAAAAATGATCATTTCATATTTTTCGCAAAAAAAAATGTATAACACAGCATGTTTCAAACATTAATTCACACATTCCTTTCTCATTTTAAAAAAGATATAAATGTACTGCGTCAAACGTAAAACAAACTCGATACGAACTGACAGCAAATCGAGTACCCTTAGTACCGTCAGTTTTATTTTAATCCCCATACCTGGGAGCCAGTGTAAGATAATTTTATGACTGGCCAATGATCCGAGTTAACTAAGTAGAAATAATAGTTAAATACATTATAGGGGACTATAAAACTTCGCATCGAACGCATAAATCTTTCATTATAACTTTATTAATGCAAATATATAATTAATTACGATGTTAGTAGGATTCTCCTTTTATTCCCGAAATGTTTTTTTTTAATGGTATTCCTGCAGTAAACACCGAGGAGTACCTGTAAATGGGATCCTGGATTCCCCTGGCTTAACGACTGCAGGGTACCGGAAATGGGGAGGGATTGAAGGAAGAGTAAGGGAGGAATGAGGGAATCCCCGAAGGTGTAGGCAGAGGCGTAACATGTTCACCCTTCGTGTGTATTCCGCCGTGATAGGGGCGAGCCTATCGCCATATCGCGAACAAATTCAAGACTCTAAAAGAACAAGTCAATATCACTTTGCCCGACCCGGGGATCCAACCCGAAACCTCACTTCAGTATCAGTCAGCAATCAGATTGATGGGAGATATTTTTTTATGAAATTAGTATTTCGGACTTAAATGCTTGTCCTATTAGTAACATTACTTGTCAAGGTGTCTGTGTAATGATTTCTTATGTTTACGCGAATGTTAGACATTAATATTAAACTATTTTTCAAATTTTATCGTGGTGTTTATATATAAATTCCGCGAAAAAATCAAAACAATAGCTTAATTTTTAAGTTTTCTGTCTATCTGTATTTTAAGGGTTCCTTCCTTTAAGGAGTGTTTTTATGAACTAACATTTTCACTTATTGCTCTCAAACAAATTCAACCCAACATCGAAATCAAACCAGAAGCCACACCTCAGTAAAAATGAAGTCCCAAACCATAAAATCAATAACAATAACTTTTTAAAAAGTTTAATACAAAATAACATTAAATGTTAAAAATAAATGAACTCACAAAAGATTGCATCGGAGGTACAGTTAAATGATAAAAAATCGCAAGACCACTTGCACCCAAATTTTGTACAATGGCTTAACTGAGCAATGTTGGGGACGATGCAGTTCTAGAACTTTCTAGACGGGTTGGAAACTTTAAATTAAGAACATGAAAACCTATACTAATATAGAGGAAAAGTTTGTGAGTTTGTTTGTGGGGATTAATCTCTTGAATTACTTAAGCGATTTATAAAATTCTTTCACTAATAAGAAACTACATTACTCCTTAATGCCATAGGCTCCTTTTTATCACAGAAAAACTTTTAAACACGGGTGGTGCCGCGGGCAAACGGTAGTTACTAATAAACTGATTAAAAACGTTTTAATTATGATTAATATTAATAAGCCAACAAGTGTTTGATGGCATAAATAAAAAAAACAATGACTACTTTTAAAAATACTTACAATTCTCTATAACAATAACAAGTAATTTTTTTTCACAAAACGAACCTAAAATCTTTAAACAATTCAAGTAATCCACGATAAAAAGCTAATTTGAACCCAATGCACGTTACTTTAAATAGTAATTTACCTAATTGCCTATTTCGTACGTTTGATCGCAACACATGTCACTTGTCACGACTATAGTGCAGTGACCCGAGCGCATTGAAAAAACCGGAATTTTACGATATTTTGCTGACGATAAAAATATACGAATATCGGTATTTTACATTTTGTTACATAATACTCATATATTAAGATTAAGGCTTCTTCTTTTTAATTCTTTACTAGCTGTGACCGTGGCTTTGCCCGTATGTAAATTAATGTGCCAAAGTTTTCCCGCGTAAATCACGACCTACGAGATTTTTTACAACCACGCAACCTCTTTAACAGTAATCGTTATATTTCAGTCAATTTATATAAAACTGTAATGTACTATTGACCTAAATCTTCCGCAATAATTGCATTATCTTTTAGTGAAAATCTTAGAAAATCCGTTCAGTAGATTTTGAGAAGATCGATCACATACAGACAGCTTTTAGGGACTTTGTTTTATATAATGTATAGTTAGATTTGCTGCCAATATCGATAGATTGATCGTATTGTTATTATAATTATGTAAGGAAATTCCAATATTATATCTTTTATAAAAGGCCTACTAATATGTAAATTATAAATATGGCGACGTTTTGCAAATTACGATAGACTAGCTTTGTAAAACTGGAAAATGAAACAGGGTTCATCCATTATGTTGATAAATATTTACATATAAGTGTTATCTATTTAAATTATGAAGTGGGAGGGAATAGTTAATTATATAGTCTCGGTATCGTAGTTGTAATGCGCGGCACGAATATATCGCGCCGAAGTCCTGGTTTAGAATCCCGGGTCGGGTCAAAATAATTGTGACTGGATTTTTCCATCTTAAAAATTACTCAGTCGCAGCTTCGAGTCAAGAAATTGGTGGTGTGATACTCCCGCGCCTCTGAAAGCACGTAAAGCCGTTGGTCCTGCGCCTGATCTCTCTCCGATCATGTCGGATTGCAGTCTCACCTGCCTATGATAGCGAAGGAACAGAGAATGCTTGTGTATTGGGCACACACTTGTACCCTATAGTATCTCCTGCATAGATCTCCGCTGTGGTGGAACGCCGTGGCCCAAATTCGACTAAAAGTGATTCATAGCTTTTAAAATTCAATACTATGTTACATACCAGCATACTTACTATAACGCCACGGAATAATAAGCGAAATGATTACTTTTTCCAGGCATCTCGATTTTGAGTAATCACATTCCCCGAGTCGGATTAAATGATATTGAGATTTTCTGCTCAGTATCAGCCCTGAGTCTTAAATGTATGCTCGATATGGCGATAGGATCGCTCCTATCACTTCATCAGACGGAACTTACACAGCGAAAAGTGGACGCCTGGATGCACCTCTGCTTACCTCATTTGGAACCTCGTTTATAATTTTTTTGACACCAATGACATAACGGACACCTACGGCCATTGTATGCAGCGCCATCTATCTTAATCTCCTGCAAATTCCTTATCCAATATGGCGGAAGGTCATTCGTATTCTTATTTGCATTAATTTATATCAAACGTAACCACCCATCCATAGAATCACGAGTTTCTAATGCTATGACCCACAAACCCAGCAGGATGTTAGTAAGGTCGATACAATTAACATTTAATTTTTTACAATTTATAACTTACAGGAAAACACGCAATAGCATCCTAAACGTAATATTACATACATTATTTAAACGAAAGTTGGTCATATGTTGTAGGTTATTTGTTAACTATCACCATAAATAAGTAGCGAAGGTTTTAACACGATTTCTACCAATTTCCCTTTATGTAGAGTTTATGTAGAATCTTATTATCATTAGAACGATTTCTAGACCACAAATATGCGTATTAGTACCTATATTATGTTATATATTAAGAATTGAGTAGTATTATTGATAATATTTATGTATTCAATTAAATAACAAGAAATACGAGAGATTAATAAAAATGTAATATTTCAATAATTAATAAAGTACTTCAATTGACTGTTTTAATAATTTTGAGAAAGTCAATTGACTAGGTGGGTACAATTTATTTTTAAAAAAAGAAGTGTTTTGACTCGACATGACTATATAGCACACGGTTGACACGGAAGTATGCTGTGTTCGAAACTCGTAAAGAACAGTCGAATTGAATAAGAAGTTGCTTCAAGATATTGCATTTAATTTTCAATGCCTTGCTTCTGGGTTTAATTATAATTATGTCGGGTTCTCTTACGGAAACTGTTACCTTTCGCCACTGCTGTACTCAAGAATTAAAACCCGCCATAGTGGCCCACGTGAGTGTGTTGCGTTCCGGGATCAACATTGTATATCGGATTTGAATAGGCCAGCATTGTGTCGACTGGCGAGAAGTAATCATCTCTCGTCAGACGATACTATATGGACTCTACTCCACTTAGCATAAGGGGCAGTTTACGGCGCGTATTAAATAAAAAAAAAAAACACATTAAAAATAAACTACGAAAGAGGTCCAAGTCGCTTCCGAATTGATTAACGAATATCGACGTCTGACACAAAGGTTAGGCATCTCATTCATTCAGCTCTGTGTTTTTTTTTTATTTAAAAAAATAAGATTGTACGGCCTCGCATGTCCGAAAAAACTCAAAGAATAAAACATTAATGCCTAAAATATCTTTTATTTTCAATGACCTGACTTCAATTCAAATTCTATGTTGCTAATTATTGTTAATTGAGTAATATAACAACTACATACAAACACATTTAAAATTGTTCATTAAATAATTAAAATATGCAGCCAACTGCATCGCCGATTTTCGCGCCAAAACTCGCCAACATTATTAACTGCCAGTTTAAATTTTAAATACTTTATTTGCCATTTATATTTCTTTACAATCATGTCTTATTCATAAACATTTTTTAAAAAAAGAATATTGTTAGTAGGTACATGAATTCTTTTTTCAAATCAATGTTAACTTTTAAATTTAATATTTGACATAGGCAAAGATCATCAACCCGTGCGGCCTTGTCTCGACCACGCCGTCGATTAGTCACGAAAGGTTTTTAACTACCGATTACTTCTTTCGTTCTATCTTTATGATCGTTGACGATATTTGTCATGGATTTAAAAGTTAATTGAATGCGATGTATCAATATCGCGAGTTAGCGCTAAATTTGATACCTCAAAGCCATATTTTTTATAAACATCACAGCCTCATAAAAACTTTAGGTAGAGAGAATCTAATAATTTTCCCTGTGCGATTGCTTGAAAATCGTGCAAGAACACCTGATAAATTCTTAAGAGATTTATGCCCCTGTATATCATAACAAGCCAATTAAGGTGATTCATTTATTCTTTGGATATATTTTGTCTATGGCTCTACCAGTTCAAAATTTGAAATTCGGTATTTTATTTTTAAAATATTAATATAGCTTATTATTTTTTGTTGAGGTGATCACAATCCTGTATTTGCTCACATTATTTTTTGTGGTTGCATTGTCCAGGATGTTGGATGGTTGGGGGGTCGAGTTAGAGCTTAAGCTATCGATCAAATATATCCTTAGAGGGACTGAACTAATTTCAAAATTAGAACACCAATATTCTCTTTTTAAAAACTATCCATAGTGTAAATAACTTTGTCTAAAGCAATCTCTATCAATTTAAAAAAACCAATCAGTATTCTATTTTTAAAAACTATACATTAAAGGTAAATATTGTGACGTCATCAATCCATTGTGTATAAAGTAATAAAATCCATATTTACCAAAAGCCTAAACGTATCGTCACGCAACTTGCATCCTTCTGCACGCAAGAGTCTGATTACGCGGCAATTAACTCAACCAGTTCTGGTAGACAAATAAATGTTAGGTAACTTAGGTTACATAGTGAGCTTAGACCTACATATAGCCTGTTTATAATCAATGACAGCAGTCGCTTCATTGGTTATATGGCAGAATATATATGGCGATATAATGGCGATTTGATGAAAACGAATAAAAAGATTTGATAACAATATAAAGCTGTGATTTGAACGGTCGTCGAAAGCGAGAATCTCTGTTTCTATTTTATAATTTTGTCTTTTTCTCGACATAGGGTTATAGAGAATGCTTTGGATGGTCATCTTTTTTAACAAAATCTGAATATATAACTTTTGAGTTAGGTCACTTTACCTTTAAGGGTACCGTATAGGCAGAGGATTGTGTTCCGAGTTCCATTTTCAAATCGAGAAACACTTTTTTACAATTTATCCGAAACTAGATCACACGTTTCCTAAAACGAATCCAAATCCTTTCTAGAAAATATTTGAGAAATATATCTTACATATCATTAAAATAAGAGATGAGTTGAAAAATATCACGAGCTATCTTTTAAAAGATGTTAATGTCAAGGTCGATTATAAGAAACTAATTCACTGTACCATGCACATTATCTTGTATCTAGATTACAGTAAACCATGTTAAAATTCTCCAAACTGACCACTACACTTATCATAATGCTTACTCATCCGAAATCCAACAATTAAATTCATTTTTTTCAGTCCATTGTACTAGTTTTCTCAAAATGGCGGACAGGTGTAATGACTCATAGATGCAATGATAATGCCTGCCCAAAAATAATGCCCACATCAAATACTTTCATGCGACAGAATATCTCTTAAACGATAATATTCTTGAAACTCGGAAATCTAAGGCATCGTGCAAACGCTATGAAATTTACTTATTTATTAATAGACAACGATTTGTCACACAAAAATTACATGTTAAAGATCCACAATAATAGGCTCTTATTCTAGGTGACAAACCTTTACAAGTGTATAGAACACAATTGGCAATTGTTCCCGAGATAATTTCTGAAGAGTGTACGTTATGACTTACACATCTTTTTTCAAAGATTCTTTATATTGCTTGATTGACTTGAGGATTGAATGTAACATCTATTAGATTTATAAGTAAAGGACGATATTTAAAGAAAAAACAAAATAATTAAACAATTTAAAGACCATTAAAAGCATTGTCGTGTACATAACCTATATTGACAGTTTTAAAACAAAATGTCGATAAAACTAATCAGTAATTTGATATTGCTTGGCAACTGATTATTATCTAATTATTTCTAGTTTATAATTGACCACAAAACTCCAATTCTATCATGTAAAGGACATAATCCATAATATTTTTTCTTATTTGTTATATCCTACGTTAATCAGGGACGTACTTAGAAAAATATTAAGGGGATTATTGCCCCCTATAATATTAAATAAGGAAATATATAAGCCAACGTTTTTAGTTTTCTGTATGTACATCACGTGTTTCCGTCCTCATTTATTAGCTTACTATATGGTAGATCCTTATTATCTAAGAATCCTTGTAGGAGGTAACAATGTCTTGCATTTCCTATGAATAACACTGTACAAAGTACAAACACGATTCTGGATTGAAGGATAGTGTAAAATTACTCAAAACTTTGTAACAAACTTTGTAAAGAAGCCATTATCGGAACTCAAGCAATTCAAATAATTTTAGTACAGAATGGTAAGCCTTGTAATTCGGAATTCGGCGGAGATCACTTAAGGTGAGTAAGCCTAAGTTACTTTATATGCTTCAAAACAATAAAGCGATGACTCAGCTACGTTTTCCAAATTCCACATACCTAAGACCACCAACTTCCAACACAAGGTGTTAAAACCTGCCATACTAACCCTCATAAGTGTGTCGCGTTCCGGGATCAGCCAGCCTTCCAACAGGCCGGCATAATTATTTCGACTGTCAACGGATAGTCATATTTCGTCAGTCGATATTCTTTTGGACGCCACTCCACTTACCATCAGGTGCAGTGGAGTTACTATGCCCTGCACGTATAATAAACACCTATAAAATCTTTTGCCCCCTACTAAAATCCTAAGTCCGTTTGTTACAAATACTTCAACGATGTGTAATACATCCTGCGTACTGTCTCAGCAGGATATAACCTTGTATACGATAGTGACATATAAACGTAATTATTATATCTTAAATACGTCTATTATTTATTAATTAAATTAACGTTTTAAATTGTAACCCACGTTGTTAATTGCACTGGTTTTAAAGTATATTTTCGCTTGTATTTTGTAACTCTAAATGTTAAAAGTAAAATAATACATTTTGAAGTATAATAAAGCATGTTTTATACACTGAAATTTGAACACACAAAGCGACTAGTGCATACTTTTTAAAGTAGACATGGTATGGTACAATTTATCCAAGTAATTTTAATCCTAAGAAATGATCGGTAATTCCATAAATACAATCCTGGGCAACATGTATTTTGCAAACAAACTAACATTAATTTTGATTTACCAACTTTGAATCTAACTTTACAAAAGAACCAACACTAAACAAAATACATCCTCACTTCACCATAACATCCTAAGAACCTATATACATTGCTATGTATATGCTTATAGGTATTGTATCCAGACATTATCCTAATTCTAAACGCTCCCACGTTGATTTTACATAACTCCACATAACCGAAAACTTAGGCACGTAAAATGCACTCGTGAGCGCAAAACTGATTTTAGATAAACATTACATAAATGCTTACGAAAAAGCAGCTCTATCAAAACCGACACATTTGACCACACGACTAAGATTTTATGGATTGATATAAAATTGTAATAAAATTTTCTTTATTTGAGACCACATACCTACTTATTTTCCAGGAGGCAGAGTGCTAGACTAAAAAAATAAAATTACTTCTGTGTACTTGCAGACGAATTTTATTTTTCGTTTAAAAAATTTATAGTAGTAGTAGACTGCCTCAAAACTTTTTGAGTTGGTATCACGCCATTTTGAAATAGGCTCACACCCTCCTCGCTCTATATAGGTACGCCTATGTTCTAGACTATCACGCCATCCACTACACCTGTAAGAGAGGGTAGGCAATGACACTCGGTCACACCGAGCGATGAAGCTCGCCTACTCTCAGAGAACACTAATCTGTCTTGCACGCAACGAAATTAATCAAATAGTTATGAAGGAGTTAGATATATTAATTATCCATTTCCACAGCAAAAATTGGCTTGGATGTGAGAGTTGGGTAAACGTTGTCATGTTGTAATATTTAATGTTTGAATCAATTCTTCAATAGAAACTATTTTATTTCAAAATAAATTAAGTATTGATTTTGTAGGATCAAAGGTGATCCAACACGAATTGAGATATTTTGATGCTTTAAATTTTTTAAGATCATTTAATAGCAAGCTGTTTTATTCCCAATTAAAATAACTTACGGATTAATTTTGAAGGACCAAAGGTGATCCAACACGAATTGAGATATTTTGATACTTTAAAATTGTTAAAAGCATTCAAGACATTTAGGTTATATGTGTAATAAGAAAATGCTTCCAGTGATGTTAAAACACCTGAACTAATTGAGGCCATTGACAGATGAGAATGACCAAATAGCATTATGATTATTATACATATTCCCACGCTGTATCTACGGATTTCAATTTGAAAAATAAAATACACTAATTTAAAAAAAAACAGCAATTAAATTAACCATATTTTTATCTAAAATCCAAAATGTAGATGATAGAGTTAAACTCAAAAACATACAGATCACACAATTGCACTTGCTTATAAGTCAAATCTATCTACGTCAATTTGCAACTAAGAATACAAAAATATAAAAATCACTGATTTAAAAAACCTGCGATTAAATTAACCATATTTTTATCTAAAATCCAAAATGTAGATGATAGAGTTAAACCCAAAAAATATACGCTTCAAATACAATTGCAGTTGTATATAACTTAAGTCTATCTACGAATTCTTTAGCAACAGTTGGCAAACACATTACACACTTGCAACTCTTATATTTCTTCTAAACCAACAGGAACAAACGGAACATAAACAGGAAAGGTATTTAAGCATTCTCTATCGTCAGGGCCACACCGTGATATACTTGCACAACACTTGACAAACGTTTTTGATACCTTGCAAAAGTTACAATATCAAAATAATAACACTGGCTGAATTGGGTACGATGACCTACGTAATTTTACAGGGTTATCTTACCTTTAAAGATTCCCGTGGAACTGCGCGCATTTATCCATTGACCAGGGCACAATTTTTTAATATCACGCCAAATTGTTAGACACATACACTGTTTCCACACGGCTAAGCGGACCACCTCTCCCCGCAGAGGCACACGCGTAACTAGCAACTATTGAGTGGCGGTTCAGAAACTTGTCCGGTAAGTATGCGCCCGCGCACCCAACGGATCGGCCGGTTCTACCTTCGGTTACCTAGCCTTTTGTCACACTGAATATATACAAAAATTATGTCATTTCGGTTTGATAATCTTTTGTGGCTCGTGAATTTCGCTGTCAATTTTAACTTTGTAGTTTCTTTAATAGAATGTGACATTGCACATTCCTATAGAATGAAGCTATAAGGTCACTGTTGTAAACATAGTTTTAAACCTATGAATAAGCTTTACTAGCATCAGAAATTACGCAGAACATTGGTCCTTCATTGCCTATTTTTTCTTATTAAATGGTCGTGAATCATGTTACTTTTTTTACCTAAGGTTATCATTGCTCTACCATTCATTAATTAAGCTCTATGTACCTTATTGATTTTGTACATTCCGTAGAAGCTTATTGCATTAATAACTTGTACATATACATAGATCTAAAAACTATTCCTTATATCAGTAAGTATGAATAAGAAATTAAGATTTTATTTCAAACTCTACCTTTTTAATTATACAAAGCCATTGAAATAAAATGAAATAATTTATTAAACCCTTTAATATGTTATACATTATTTAGATTCCTTCAATATTAACTCTACCACCAGTTCATAAAGCAGTTCTCACCAGAGAAGAACGGGCAAAGAAACCCTGGTGTTGCTTTTTTAAAAATCAGTTTTAATTAAAAACTACAGTACAAAATAGAGAAAAAAATGCATTTTTTTTTTTATTATTGTTGGATTGGTTTCAGTCATTCATATTGATCTAATACTTCTTGAAACCGAATTTGTCATCGTTCTCAGAAAAATGTCTAGTCGTTTTGTGTATTCTTTATGATGTTTACATAATTGTTGACCAACCGGTTGGGGAATTAGTTGTAAATTTTGTCAGTCATAAATCAATTTAGTTTTATTCATTTTATTTGAGTTTTGACAAAAAATAGACTACTAGTGTTTTGATATAAAAAATCTTTGATTCTGTAGAATCCAATAATCAAGTAATCCAGTTTCTAGATAATTTTAATGATTTTAACAACTTTTGTGAAAATAACGAAAACCATTATAAATTGTAAATGATTGTAATTTGAGCTCTACATAATTATAAACTCGTCATCCCCATCATAAAAAGAAATTATTGACAATTCATTTCACTCCAATCTACCCATCGGAGATTGAGGCGTGGACTTATAAATACTATATATAGTGACGGTATTTAAGGCCTATTGAAATAACGCATCCATCGCAGGGCAGAGGACAAGTGCCATTTATCAGATGACAACACTGGCCTAGCATTTGAGATGGTAATTGGGGCATACTGTCAGCCTAGCCACGTATTATGGGTAATAATTAATGCAAGCTGGCAATACTGCCCAGTGTTTATAAGTCGAACTAAACATTTATACACTATATTATAAAAGTAATGTAAATATTAAGATAATTTAAATATCTTTTATTGTCGCCTTCACTGGAATGAAACCCCGCTGTAGAAGTCTCACTGTGTATTTTTTTAAAGTAGTCTACATTTATGACTTGGTCTATCTCTGTGCCAAATTCCATACTTTATTCAGTGTTTTCTGCATATACTTCTAAAGTAACATATTTTTTTACTTAATCCCGCATTAACAGGCCGACTTCTATAATGAGATCTCATGCGGCTGAAGCCGACAAGTCTAAGTAACATTCAGAAATGTATTTACATTACCTTTGTAATTTATTTATATTTAATCTGAAGTCCTACAGGTTACATAATGACACAGCTTAGGAGCTATATTGCAATACAATCACCCAATAAAAGGTCTTCACTTATAGTAACATAATATCTAAAAAGAAGTGATGATCATGCTAAGTTTAAGTATAAAGTTTTAAGTTTTAAGTTTTTAGCCACATTGACACGACCTGAGCCCGCCCGAATCGAGCAGATCCGGATCGCGTCAAAATAAGTCTAAGTAATAAGTTAAAAACATTATGAAACAGGCTTTAATCATAAATATATCAAAACACGCGTGAACAAACATACATAACCATCGGAAGAATTTCGAACGAATAGAAAGCATTCATTTCGCATAACGTATTTTTTCAACGCTAATTATAACGTTATTTATAACGCGCTAACCGTGTTTGTGGCGTGAAATATGACATTATGTAACATACATTTGCATCAATCGGGGTCGAATTTGGCCAGGTCAAGATCTATGATGACTCAATATAGTAATAGTAAAATATTTTATTACTAATAAAAAAGGTCACATTTCCGGTAGTAAACAATAGGAACCCCATTTTTGATTTATACTGTACTAGCTTTTGTTTGCGGGTTTGCTCGCAAGAATTTTTTTTCTGCAATAACAGTAACACATATTCTATTTGTATTTTGTAACACGTTAAACTACCACTTGATTATTCTTTTTATCAAATTTCATACAAATTTAAAGTTGACCTCTTACAAACATACAAACATCTTCATAAATCTCGTAATGCCCAGTATTATAAACTTCGATCTAACTTAAGAAAGGCATTAAAGCTACGTTTAATTTACAGAGCAGTGGCGAAGCGTGAAATTTTGTGTAAGGGACCCCGACACAACTTATAGGTATGGATGAATGCGGTCTGCAAATAATTCTAATGGTAATTAGATATTACATCAATTACGAAAGGGAAGCATGCATTAATCAGGGTATGGAGACTAAAAATACATGAAAAAAAATAAAAATTTAGTTTGTTTACCAATCAATCTTATTTAAAAAAGTCTATCAATTTTCATTAAAACTCTGGAGACTAGAAATACATAAAATGCCTAAAGAATATAGTTCCATTACAAATCCCTGATTAAAAATAATCATAACAATGTCGATTTATAAATCATTTGTATTACATACGTACTACCTACTAACGTTACGTATACTTCAATAATGTTCCGACACCTGTCATGTTGATGTATAGTAACACAATGAGTTAAGATTTTAGAATGTACTTAATTCTTACGAATATTTAAATACAATTATGTTTGTATATTTGGATGTATATTAGAGGAAAATTCCGGAATCCCTAGACCAGTTTAAATTATATTTAGCAAACAGATAGGATCGGTAGTGGATTAACAAATAAGCTACTTTTTAGCCGTGAGAAATACGCAGTGGGAATTTTAATTTGCATAAACTCTTCAAATAGTCAGAGGTGGGAGAAACGTCTTGCAGTTATAAAAATGGTTTGATCACGTCATTTAAATAGAAAATATTTATTGCAATCCATAATCGAATGATTTTCTAAAAGTCAATATATTTTAAAATTAAAAATATTTAGTAGAGCAGCAGAAGCATCATAGTTCGATCTCAGTTTTGCACCAGATACGACTGGAAGGTCAAACGACGTAGCGTATACTCGGGACTTCCCATGATTCTGAATGGCGTATCAGGTAAAAATACCTAACATAGAAGAGCTCCTAAATAAAATTACAGCTAATATTCATGGAAAAGTTTCAAGGGACAAATTTTATCTGACTATCTCTATTACCACCAATTTTCAATGTAACTGTAAAGCTGCTCTACATTTATTTACTGAAAACAGTAACATCCTGGTAAATCTGACCCGTCTGAGACATTTATAACTGCCTACCGCTCTATTCTAATAATTATCTGACAATATATCACCCAGTGGTCAAGTATTTTAATTCCTTCCCCAAGATGAAGAAACTCTGACTGATCTTCTCCATGACTCTATCCTACATAAAAATCTGCTATATAAACATTTCACAACATACGCATCAAGTGAAATTTCAAACGAAAGAAGTGTTAAAGAAAGCGTTTAATATTGCCATTTCTTGTTACAGAGAATAGGAATCTCTAGAAGTGATACTTTGGTACTAACTTTTGCTCTCGGGTTTGCTCTCGGAGTTGTAGCTTTCAGACAAATAATTACAACCGCGTATTAAATGTTTTATTTAAAAAATAGTATTTTAAAGAATCAAATAGCATCTACTTTCCAAAATTTTAGTATATTTAAAGAAACAATTAAAATTCATAAACCGACATGAGCGATATAATATGCCTTTCAATTTAATAAAAACTAGTTAAAGAATGTTCAATAGACCTATGTCCAGCAGTGGGCTGCGACGAGCTGATGATAGTGATAATGAAGAAAGAATGTTCCTCCCATCCACGTTACCTCATTTATCTATTTATTACACAACTATATTTCAAATCAGTTACTTCAATACATTAATAAATCCGTGATTTCAGCCAATGAATAGTTTTCACTCGCATCAAACGCGTCACGTCGCCAATGGTGTAATGTTAGTTTTTAAATTGGAAAATTAACCACAATTTGTGGCTGCGATTGACGCTCAAGACAATGCAGTGGTTTACGTTTGATAAGGTAAAAAGAAATGTACAATAGCAATAATTCGTCGACAACTAACTAGAAAATTGGAATGTATATAAAATACATATTGGTGATAGAAAAGACTTAAACGAACTCGATTTTTGGCAATTTTCCATTTTGAATACAGCTCCATCTGCTGGCCAATAGTTTTAACTAATGAAGAACATTCAATTTTATGTTGTAAGTATAATTTCATAACATAGCAAATATTTGTAAAATTATATTACTATTTTACAGATAACATAATATATTTTTCTTGAAAATAAAAACGAAAATCATTTTATATACATCATTTAATTTTCTGGTCACACCAAGACAAACTGTCATTAATTGGTCGCTATGACAACATGGCGTAAATAAACATTCCAAAACAATTATAATTTCTAGAAACATTTTCAAATTATAATTCTTTTCTAGAAACATGTCGGAAAATACGAAAGACAAAAGTGAACAAAGTACAACAGTATCCAGCCCCGAACCGAAACCGCTGAGTGAGAAAGACATAAAAATCAACAATGATTTGAAGAATCGCTTGAGAAAGTACATCAAGAAATTAGATGGTATATAATATAATTTCCCTTAAAGTTAAGGAACTAAATATATTAATTAGGTTATATTACATATAAAAATGAAATCAAATTTTTTTAGCTCGATTCTTTATATTGCTTTTTTGGTTTCATGACGGCATATAGGAGCTGTGACTTCATGGTACTCTTCACGATGCCAAAGATAGTCACAGGTGGGATAACTTAATCAAAATAAAGTTTACTCCTAGTTCCTCCAGGACTCTCAGCAATAAGGAAAATAATGCTAAGAGGAGGATATAGACTGTGAACAGTGTGGTCCTGTATTATATTTGCAGGCTCAACATTAAGGGCCGTATAAACACGTCAATCTTACCTTAAATTAAGTTTTCTAGTAGAGATTTATGTATGAAACTATTTAATAAACAAAACTGAAGTTGTCACTCAAGATCTTGTTCTCAGCTGGGTCAGCAATATTTTAAACATAAGCAGTCAAAATCCGTCATATGCTTTGACTTAAGATGTTGATTTTATTAAATAGCACATCTTAAATGCTGACTTTAACATTGTTTCAGCTGATATTACCCTTCAGAGTTAAACTGAGTTGGATCTAATGATTCAACCTTGCACCAAACCCCCATTGGAATAGAATAAAGACAACTGAACATCCAAACTCATGAATGTAACATTAAGATTTGAAATGCTTTGTACTCAAAGTAAAAAGGTTGATCAAAATAGGGAATTGCATCTCAAGATTCTACATTATGTTTTCTTACATCTAAAACTTATATCTGGATGTTATTTACAGAAACTAATACAAGCATAACAAAAGAAGAGAGTGAGAAAATAGAAGCAGACACATTCAGACAACTTTACAAACCAAAACTAGATGCAGATGCAGAATCGTACAGGACAATACCGAAGTTCTACTACAAACTACCACGAAACGACGATACGCTTTCACAAAAACTCAGAGAGGAGACAAGAGCCCAATTCCTACAGAAAAAAAGCAAAGAATTGCTCGATAATTGTGAATTGAAACAGCTTTGGAGTTTATTGGAGAAGTCTAATGGGAGTTACAGCACAGCTAACAATGATGAACTTGTTATAGATTATTTTCAATTTAAAAAGATTAGAGATGAAGCTGGGCCTAAATATAGGTATTTCTTATTTTATTATTATTATTTAAACAGTTGAAGAACTGTCTAGCCATGAGCAGAGAGAGGTTCACGGAACTGACTGCGAACCTACAGTAATGGAGGCATCTGAAGAAGATTATTATCATTGGTTATCAGGCAGGCAGTTTGTTTAACTGATATGCTTGTATACTGCAATTTATATTTTTAACTTTCTTACAATTTACTTTTTTGTGATGTTAATATTGTTTCCCATGTAGTTATTATTTGGCGTTATAAATTATTAACAAAACGTTCAACTTTATCAAAGTTCTAATACTACAATATAAAATTACTTTATTTAAGTACCATAAGTATCAGAATCTTTGAAAGTGATCTATTGATCCCATAACACTTATTTTAAACTGAAATTATATATTTTAAGAAATGCATCCATTTTTTTATACTAAATAACAGTGGTGAAGGCTCGATATACCTGACTCGAATAACCCGATTCCTGCCAGCTTTATGTAGAATTGATGTACAATTTAATTATCATTACAATGATTTGCAGACTGCATTTATGCATATTAGCGTCTAATTCTTGCGTCGGGTTCCCTATCCAAAAATTTCATCTTTCAGCAATACTATGTAATAATCAAACACCTTAAATATCATTTATTATAATAACAAAAAAGGAAATACAATTTCTCTAATGTTATTTTTTCAGACCATACTTCACAGCAGAAGTATTCGGAAGGCTGCAGGCCGCTGAGGGCGGTGTGGGCAGGGTTCGTGCTGTATCCCTGTTCAACTATGTAATGAGACGAGTGTGGCTTCAGCAGACCAGGATCGGCCTGTCTCTGTATGATGTTACAGGCCAAGGGTATCTAACTGAACATGTAAGTTAATAATTATGTATTTTCTATAGTAAACATTATTACGTCTGCTTTGTATTATACAGAGTGTAAGGTATGTCAAAGGGCAAGCTGATAATAATGTTACCGGTGTAAAAAAAAAAAATATTTTGATTATTATTATATTTCTCTTGCAAAAATTCAAAAAAGTAGAAAATTATAATAAGAACTATTAAGAAATGTATATATATATATTGCTATCAGAAATACAGGCTATTTGTATTTGTATAAGGTAAGTCCAGTGTAAGGTAACTCCTATTGAAGAGAGATATTCAGTGTTTGCTTCTCATCCTAGACATATAATATACTTACTTATATTCCTATATATATATATAGGAGTGGGGCTCTATAAATATGAATACTAAACCCTCTCCAGAATATCTACTTCTAGAGAGTTTAGCACTCAGTCTAGCACTAAGCATTCTCACCTAGTAAAGTTTGGCAAGTATTAAGTAAATAATTTTTTTTTTTTACAAGCCGATCCCCTTCATCAACTCTGTTCCTTTCATGTGAGGCTGGAAATGCCACCATCTAGTTGAAATTAACATCTCGGAAAGTAGTAATATGCACCTATTATATCTAGCCCCCCCTCTCCCCCCTGAGGCAATTCTTGTGCGCTCGGTCTCCACACCGAATGCACGCCCATGCACGGGGGGACATTTGTCGCGGCCCTAGGCACACAGTGCAGTCTTGGGTGCATAACACATTGAGGCCTATGAGGGACTCGTGAACATTTCCTCTCCACTTCACTGCGCCCATCCTAATACTTCCTCTTTCTTCCCCGTCTTTCCTTCCCTATTTCTCCTCTTCCTCTCTTCCTCCAGGGCCCCGCAGTCGTTTAGCCGGGGGGAACCAGTATACCGTTCGCAGGTTTCCCTGGGTGTAGACTGCGGGGTCTGTAAATATATATATATATATATACATACCTAGGCGTAGTTGTATTTACACAATGCATAATACATAACCTACCTGTCCATTTGCCATAGGACCTGGAGAGTTACATAGCGGAGTTGGTGCCGTCCCTAGCGGCGCTCGATGGGCTGGACTCTTCCTTCACGTCGTTCTACGTGTGCACCGCTGCAAGGAAGTTCCTGTTCTTCCTGGACCCGCTGCGGATCGGACGAGTCAGGATAAGGGATGTGCTGTCCTGCTCTTTCCTTGATGATTTGCTTGAGGTGAGAAAGGGAGCGTCTGCTTTTTTTTAAAAGAAGAACAATATAATCTGTACTAATACTATAAAAAAATATATATGTGAGTTTATTTGTAGGGGCTAATCTCTGGAACTACTGAACCGATTTCGAAAATTCTTTCACTAATATGAAGCTACATTACTCCTGTGTGCTATAGTCTTTTATCCCAAATCGGCAAAACTATTTAACGTGTACAGAGCCGCGGCCAAAACCTAGTGTCCTATAAATTTGACAACATCAGTGCGTGCACACTGCTGCGATGGTCCTACAGCGCATGCAATACAACTACGCCACTGACGTAAACAGACCGATAGAATATGTTGTTAATTTCATTGACGCATATATTCTATAGACACGAACGTCCATATAAACTATTTGTTCAAAATCTGAACTAAAATGACAACCAAAAGTCACTGTTATAACATATTTATTCACTTGAACAACAAATAATATTTTTTATTCAAATCCAGGTTTACATTTAGACTCGAGTTCCTATATCATGAGCGCCACTCCGTACATAACCACAAGCTGTCAATAATGATCATACTAAAGTCAGTTTGAATGGATTGCAGTTCAATACAGTTGAACACAGTGAATGTTCCGATCGCCAAATCTAGTACATAGTACATATATCAATGGTTAATATACTTTGACAGTTACGCGAGGAAGATCTCCCAATGGAGCTGCAGGAACAGAACTGGTTCAGCGCGGCGTCTGCCCTGCGCGTGTACGGACAGTACCTCAACCTGGACAGGGACCACAACGGGATGCTCAGCATCAATGAGCTGGCCGGGTATGGACCTTGGAGACAAAAGAAATCTCATAAATTTCTTTCAGTCATTTCTTCTAGATAATATTTGTTTCACTTATAAGATATCTTGACAGTTATGTTGTTTAGATAAAAAGGAAAATTGAAACGGCGTAAAAAAATGAATTTCAGAAACATTTATTATTTTCTAGGTTTAGCACACAGTTTAATGTGTTAACGGAATAGAAGGAAATCTATTTAAATATTGCTGGATATTTGAAGGATAATGTGTTTTTAGAATGTAGATATTTTAATAAGTATCGACATTAAAATAATATATTATAACAAGGGAAAAATATAGAGACACAGATAAAGGCACAAGTCGTGAGCACACTTGTGATTGGTCAGTTTCACGTCCAACACGCTGATGACACAGGCCATTAGTTTCTTACCGCTGTTTACAATAATCGATTCCAAATCCCTTTTTTCGATCTGTCTCAACAATGGGCCAATCATTTCTCTCTTTCTTGTGCCGTACTATACTTACATTACAACGATATGTTTCATATGAAAAAATTTGATAACCAATCATTCTCGCCCATAGATACGGCTCAGGCACGCTCACCCGTGCGTTCCTGCAACGCGTTTTCCAACAATGCTTGACCTACGACGGCGAGATGGACTACAAGACCTATTTAGACCTAGTTCTGGCACTAGAGAACAGGAAACAGCCTGCAGCACTAGCGTACCTGTTCAGAGTGCTGGATATCAACTCTGTGGGGTATTTGGATGCGTTCACGCTGAATTATTTTTTTAAGGTGAGTTCTTTGGTATTTTATTATTTATGTGGTTAAGATGTTTATGATTATTTTTTATAAATGGATGTTTTATCTAGTTTTGTATAAAAATGAATAATTTATTTTTATCTATCGACAAGTGATTCCTTCACTCGCGACTTTAATAATTTGCTATTAATTATGAAATAAATATGTACTATTTAAGATATTAGACCCCAAACAGAAAAAATACTCAAAACTTGTTTAGTTTTAAGACGTCATGTTTTAACTTGCTTTTAACCTTCACAACACGCCCACCCCAAAAGTACAGACCAATGTTACCAATCAAAATAATTTATCAAAACTCCAGCTTTCCGCCACAGTTGCCAATTGAAATGTATAATTTATGAGATATGTAAAGGACAATGCCCAAAACCAGGCTATCTTTGCGTCAGTCATGCGTCTCAACCAAATATCCACAAAAAATCATCATTTTAATTATTACTTTATTTGTATTTATTTCAGTCATAAGCGAATGGGGGTTTAAAAGATATGAAAAAAAAAGTTGTTTAATTGTTGCAAATGAAACATCCGATAATTTACTGCCAATATGGCGAAATGATACCAATTTATAACAAATTCCCATCTTAGATGGAATAAAAAAGTAAATATGTACAAAAAATGTGCTTGTACTTGAATTATTAATATATGTATATTATTTTATAACAATATATTTATTCATCTCAAATATATTGTTATAAAATAATATATTTTACTTAATAATTATGACCAAATAGCTGGAAAAAAAGAGAAAATATTAATCGTTCCAAAAACAAACAAATGGCGACTTGTACTTGCATTGACAGAAATACTAAAGTCAGCTAAAACATGTCTGGACTTTATTTTTAAATTATGAATATATGGGTAGAGATTTTTATTCCACTGGCAACTGAAATCAATGACATTTTGACATTTCAGATTTGTTTGAATGTTAAATCATTAAAATATTATAATATTTATCTTATTCAAGATCGGAGTGTTTTTCTTATGTATTTTAATGTTGAGTCGAGAAATCCTCTGTTAAAAAACAACGTGTATAGTGTGTGTTTCGAACTTTGAGACGGAAGGCTTTTAGTTAGCAACACAATGTCGTCTAGCACCTAGACCCAGGACAGTTAATCGAGACGGCATATCCCGGCGGTGTATTAACTGCGCCTTTGCGGTGCCACAGCAACGACACGTATATTTCTTGGACGAGCTGTCCCGTTTGTAAGTTTTGTAGATTATTATTAACATACCCACAATGTGGGAAACATCTTGCCAAAGTTAAAGAAAACAGTTTTACAATAATAATAATCTGAACATGTTTAATCAACTTTTACGTTATATTTTAGATTTCAAGGCGGGAATTAGTTTGTGCTGCTTGTTGGAGATCAGCTAATAGAGAGGTTCACAGACAACAACATGACATGACCCGACCAGCGCTGCAAGAAGTCATGCACTCACTTCAGGAGTATATATAAACATGCTGCAGCTATATCAAATTCTTGTTTTTATTTTAGGAAGCCAAGAATATATACCTCGAATAAAAATATACATCTATATAAAAATATGCATCCGATTTCGTATTTCTCGTTTTATTTCTCTTTCCCTATGATAATTAACTATTAGCGTAATCAGGCTGTGAAGTGAGTTCCTGGGTTCAATTTCCAGGCCAAGCAACATTTTATCTCGGTGTTTCTAACATGAGTTGCCTGGGATCGGAATCCTCCAAAGAGGGTTGGCGTCAGGCATAGGCCGGTCATAAAAACTAATCTGAATCTATTCTACAATATGTGTTGACGCCATATTGGAATGAGATAATGGTAGGGGGAATTAAAGATTAGGTAATCCATGTAATAGAATAAGTCGTAAGTCAGAAAAATATATTAGTACATAAAAGGTCAGATAACATAATATGCTCCGTGGAAAAACTAATATTCCGTCATACTATCTTTTTAAGTTTTATTGGAGTTTCGTCTTATCAGATATGTTAGTATCTATCAGTTTCTTATGATGGCAATTAAAGCTGGGTGAAAAGAATGTCCAATAATTGCTTATAGCAATAACAAGTAGGTTCTGCAATATTGAACTTAATTAGGCACGTAGTTACTTTCTGCCGTACATTATTGCAGTCCATACTTAACCTCAAAATAACTGCGTTATAAAAATTCTGAATACTCCGAACTCCCATCGAATATCCAATTGTTTTCAATTTGTATAAGAATTAGGATATATTCCCTATAGTTTAGTGAAGGTTTTGTACAGACGCAAGCGTAGCCCAACTTTCATACAAAAATGGGAATTCTCCTTTATGATTTGTATAATAATTATTATAAGTTACTTGAATTGTAGATGTAAAAAAAATAGGTATAACGAACAAAATAAATTACATCAAGTTCTTATTTTACACGCAATTGTTGAACAATGAATGCGCGGTCAATATACTATTAGAGAATTGAAATATCTTATGTCAATATATCCCCACAGGCCATACAGGAACAAATGATAGCGCACGGCGCCGAACCGGTTAACTTCGAAGACGTGAAAGACGAGATCTTCGACATGGTGAGACCTGAACATCCAGCTCGCATCACGCTGAAGGACCTCGTCCGCAGCGGGCACGGGCACACGGCCGTGTCTATTCTGCTGGAGCTCCACGGATTCTGGGCGTATGAGAACAGGGAAGCGTTGGCTGCAGCTGGTGACCACAACTCCTGACACTTGGACTTTACTGCCAAGAGGAAGATTGATTGAGCGTCCTCTTGATTATTATAATAATAATAATAATATCAGCCCTGTATTATATACTTGCCCACTGCTGAGCACGGGCCTCCTCTCCTACTGAGAGGGTTTAGGCCTTAGTCCACCACGCTGGCCTAGTACGGATTGGTAGACTTCACACACCTTCGAAATTCCTATAGAGAACTTCTCAGATGTGCAGGTTTCCTCACGATGTTTTCCTTCACCGTTAAAGCGAACGATAAATTCACAAAGAATACACACATGATTTTAGAAAAGTCAGAGGTGTGTGCCCTTGGGATTTGAACCTGCGGACATTCGTCTTGGCAGAGCGTTCCACACCCAACTAGGCTATCGCCGCTTTTTTTAGTGGTATATTATATCAAAGACAAATCATCGCTTTCATATCAAAATGTACGTTGAAATTCACTGTTTCAGGAAACACTTTTTTTATGGTAATATATAAGGAGTATTTTTTTTTCGGTAAAGGCATAGTTTGCTGAGTCTATTCAATCATAATATCCTTAAAAACTGATTGTAATTATTTATATGGTAATGAAACATATGACTGTTTGCATTTTTTAATAAAAACCAAACATACGTTTTGATATGACAGCTATGAAATTTTAAAACAGCATTTTAAAAATTTTGAAAGTCGGTTATGTCATTGGCTGTTTCAAAGACGGAATGTAAAGCGTGTTTTCCTTTTGGTCGTTTCAAATATGGGCTCAGAATGCTCGCATATGATTGGTTACTTGTATTGCTAAGAGATATTGAGTGTATTCTTGATGTTTTAGTATCCGTATAAACAAAAAAATAATTGAAAGATGTTAAGAGTTAATAAAAAAATAATATGGCTATTTCAAGGTCACGAAATGCTTGCTTCCTTATTGGCCACTTGAGAAGTAAGTTAATGATGCTCGTGTGTGATTCGCTGTTTCAAAAATGCGCTATCAATTTAGACTTGGTATCTTTATAAATTTATATAATAGTAGAATAATTGTGTAGAATTTAAAAGTAGAGTGAAGTATAAGGTAAAAAATAAGCATTGAGATATTAAGTAAGGAAAGGTTTTCGAAAATTAAACAATTTTTTGTTAAAACAATATATTTTTATAACAATAGCTCGAAGAAACGATTCCATCCAAAGTTTAAAGTAAACAATTGTCGAGTAACAATAAAAATATAAAGTAGAAAGTAATATTTAAAAATATTTGATCACTTAAAATTATGATAAATCAAAATAATATTAGAAAAATCACGTGATTCATTTGTATATAGAGTATATTTAAAAATTACTTTAAAATCTTTTGACTCATTGTTCCTATTTTTTAAAAGAAAAATGTAAAACTGGGTATTAAAAATAAAATAGCACCAATATTGTAACAGTATTGCGATTGTATACAAATAATATTGCACCTAAAGCTATTCAAAATTTGTGTTTTAACAATATTACAAAGATTACTGACCACATTTTTAGAGTATGCAATAATGCAGATATAAAAACATTAGATGTTATTTTAACATTTCTTTGTTAACATAAAATTAACATAGCAATGTCTATATTGTACTTAAAGGTAATATTATGCTTTTAAATCACGTAAATTGGCAAACAATTTAAAATTAATGATTGTAACAATGAAATTGGGTCACTTATGACCCGATGACTGTTTTTAACACGTAACGGGTCATTAGTGACCCGAAGCTTATGATTATAATTTAAAACAATTTTTAAATATTGCCATGAGGATATTTATCTTTGTTCCATGCTGTTTTACTCAGTTTTAAGCCTGATATACTTTAGAACGGATATCTATGTGAAACTGAATTTGATGTTTCAACATTAAGATATTTAAATATAGCACCAATTATAATTATGATTAAATATTGGATTTCTTAACTTTGTTCTTAATTTCCTTCACCTTACATCTAAAGTTATTCAAACAGACTCCTGCGCACTTCTGTACTCGTAAATACTGCCCCTTTCTACAAATCCAGTGAATTGCTTGTCTGTTTGTTCGTCAGTTTGTTTGTCTGTTGCAAGCCCGTAACCGCCTCCGCTGGGTGAGTTCATTATGTATTTGTCCTGTGAAGAAAATATTTTATGCGTGTATAATAATTGTTTAAAATTACATTATCGATGTTGTTCTTATAAACCAAGAAATTTCTCAATAAAGTTGAGAATATATTTTTTATGAGCGTATTTTGCGACGTTTTTTTATGTCCGCGCTGACTAATGTTAGAATATCATTTTTATGTACGTATAGTATGCGATATTTTTTTTTATGTCCACACGATCTTTTCTCACTGCGGCTCATGGTAAGTAGCGTGTTGTCCAGATAGAGTATCGACTAGCATACATACATATCCCATAGTAGGCAGAGACTGTGGATTACCACATTGTACAATTCAGGCATACTTCTCGTCATCTTCGAATATCGAGAGGTGATCCCTCGAGATAAAAAAACTCATAATAAAAACCATATATACATTATAAATACTGTGAGGATATAAATATTTTTGTGAGGGTATTTGATACCTTTTGCTATAAAACACATAACGTTTGACAGACCGAAGCAGTCGTCAGTCAGCAGCGAGCAGTTGTTCATTACCAATTGTACCGGTTGGTCGGTTTGTGTAATATTTGTGGAAGTATATCCTAATGATATTTCTCTTTATTTTAATAAAAAATTTAAAATGAAAAGAAATAGCACTAAGATGTATTAGTGATATTTACTCACAATTATTTAAGTGATATTTCTTTTTAATTTAATAAAAATCGCTTCATTTCCTAACAATACAGTGATCGAGTCACTCACCCCTGGGTACGCTTCTACAGACGCCTTCCCGCCTAGATTGATGAGACGTCCATCCGTTCGTAGTAACAGGTTCAAACCACGCTCGCCTGGCTCGCCACCTAGAATTTTTTTTTTTGCAAAAATGTATTTTTTTTTTGACTCAAAAAGTTTTTTCGAGATAAAAGTCCGTCTTTATATTTTCACGGGATAGAATGTAGCTTCAATTGAAAAACAAATTCAACATCGGTTTAATAGTTCCCGAAAAAAGCGCGTTTTAACAAATTCTGCAGATTCATATTATGTTTTTATAGTATTGTTGCTATTGGAAAACAGTTTCAAAACAAGAAATTACTATTTATAGTTATTAATTATCAACTAGTCAGAAATAACTCATCATCTATATATATATATATATATATATATATATATATAAATGAATCCCTATTTCCCTTGGTCACGCCATCACGCGTGAACGGCTGGGTCGAAGTCACAATTTTTTTTTGTTATTGAAGGATCTTATGAAAGAAAAATACAATGAAGTTGAGCGGACGTTAGATCAGCGATTGACAGCAAATTCATAGTTGACAGGACAAAGTCTGTCGGGTCAGCTATTAGATGATAAAATCTCATCTCACCGTTCATTCCGTACGGTTGGAAGGCCCTTCGCTCAGTGAGTACTGAGAGCTGCACCGTGCGACGGAACACCAGCTCGCGGACCACACCGTTACCTCCTAACCAACGGCCTGAAAAATTATATACTTAAAATTATAATTATTTTTGTTTACACATTAATACAACGTACAGCGGGTCTCGTTGGACCCGGTTTAGGGCTGCCATCACTTAAATTGCCGACGCCGGGCAAACACTGCAAAAATCACGGACATTTGAGGGAAATATGGGTTTTTCCCCGGGCACCTCTGAAAAAATATTTTTTGCAACGCACGGGGCACAGGTGTGGATGTTCGATCGTCGATTATTCTGCCGTGCCTTCTAGAATTCGGGTTATTATTAAATAATTTTTAACTAAGATTTATTTCAATTTATCGCTTATCTACAAAAAAAAAAAAAAATCCACTGATAACAAAAGTGTCCACTTTTTAACAACCCCTACCGGACGGCTCCCGGATGCCCTTCAAACTAGGACGAATTCGGGGAATTCCGGACAGATGGCAACCCTAACCCGGTTCCACTTGGACCAATTGGACCCGTACTCCATTATACATCGATTCCATATTTTAAGTTTAAGAGAAATACACTTTAAGTTACTCTATTTTAAGTCTAGAGTCGTACCTCGTCCCCCCGAGCCGTCCCTGAGCGAGAACTTGGTGACGAGCATGGGGTACCGGCGCTCCACAATCTCGACGTCGGTGATGCGCGTGTTCGTCATGTGTGTGTGCACGCCGCCGGTCCCGTGCCAGCCTGGACCCTGGGAGGACATGGATTATATAATAGTGTGGGATAAAATGCCGAGACAAAACACCATCTTCATACAAATCACTATAATTAACTCAATTTAAACTACGTCTTTTAATAAAATCACGTCCTCCTCCCCTGACTTATTCCCACACACGCCATCTTATTTCCCTATCCCCTTACTCCCTCTTTCCCATACATCCCTCTCACTCCCACAAGTCACGTTTCGTTTCCCACAGTAGTACGTTGGGATGATATGATTGTATTGACCATTTCTGGTATAGTAATGATGATTTAGTTGGTAACTTTACAATAGGGTATGTGACTTATTTTTATTTATAACTTTTAAAAATACGTACGTCTTATTCTGAAACACAAGAAATCATTGAAATCTGATGAAAAATCTTCAAGTTATAAACCATTGAAATTAGGTGTAAGGGTTGAGTGTAAAAAACAGAAAAGGAACGCAATGAGTGTGTACGATAATATACATAACATTACTAACCAGAGTATTATCCATGTTCCATTTTTAGAGGCAAAAGTGTAACACGCATGTTTCACTTACTATATTACTAGCGACCCGCCCCGGCTTCGCACGGATGCAATGCTGACTAATGGATGTTATTATTATACATATAAACCTTCCTCTTGAATCACTCTATCTATTAAAAAAAACCGCATCAAAATCCGTTGCGTAGTTTTAAAGATTTAAGCACACATAGGGACAGAGAAAGCGACTTTGTTTTATACTATGTAGTGATGTCACAAGTGCCTATAAAAGTAAATGTATACTTACTGCCCCGCTGCCTCCGGCGACAGTTTCATAATAGCCCCAATCAGTTTCACCGACCGTCAAGTTATTCATACAGCCTTGTGAAGCCGCGCACACCTAGAAACAAAGGGTTATAATAATCAATATATTTATGCGCCGTATTATTTTCAACAGAAAATCCTACTAATATTATAAATGCGAAAGTTTGTGAGGATGTACGTATGTTTGTTCCTCTTTCACGAAAATAATACTGAACGGACATTTAAATTATTTTTTTACGGTTTTATCGCGGTTTTAAAATTTTAGTTTTCTCCCGACGTTTCGAAGATTGCAGCATTCATGGTCACGGGGGGGACTGAGGTGTTGTTCATCCGTAAAGTCAAAGTTATAATATCTACCAGTGGCGAAGCGTCCATACAAGCCGATTCCCACCGGCTTCCCTTTTAGGTTTTCGGTAATACTAAACAAAATATTTAATAGGCAAATATAAATTTACAACATACCAGACAGTGGACAATAATTATAATAGCTTAACTTATTAATTAATGATCACTTAATAATGACATCTATCGGCGAATAGCCCATTGTTTGTTAATTTAATCGATATCGATTACCTATTTTAAATAACGTTAGATGGCGCACTTAGTATTTAGTTCCCCAGAAATTCCGTTACCAAAGTGAAATTGTGACGCCACTGGCGCAAGGTAACCCGCTGTCAAGCGGCTTAATGTCGTAGTATGTTTTTTAATATAGATGGCAGCACTTTGTATGACTTTCTATGCCAGTGTTTGTCGGAATCGCGCGGAAGATATGGGCAAAGGTAACCCGAGCATTTTCGGCTTCATGTTAACCGACTTTGTATAGTTGTCACTTTTTACGTCCATTAAACATCATAATTTATTATGCTACTAAGTTGCGGTGTTTGTAAATTGTCATGTTCATTTTATTTTTTGATAGTTTTGTGATATTAAGTAACCAGCGCTTTGTTTATTTAGAAACTACAAGTAAATGTGTATTATAATGGAATTAACTACCTGTGATCAGTTTAATGTCTACCTTTACGTAAGTATATTATTAGTCTGTAATTTCACATATTAGTATTTAGATGGTTAAATATTAAAAGTAGATCTGAAAGTTTTTGATTTTAGACACAAAATGTGTGTTAGAAAAAATAAGCACTTACTTATTATATTTTACTGAATTTAAAACGATAGAAGCAAAAGTTAACGAATAACCTTTCTTTATTATTTTAATTGATAATTATATACGTTTATCATGAAAGTATCTTTAAACTGTTGGTCTGTTTGACGATCGTGATACCTATTTCTATATGGGGTAATTACATTTAAAGTTTTATTTTGAAAAAAAATAACAGATATTTATTTGGAGGTAGTGTGGTTATAATTTTAATACTTACTTTTGTTGCTTTTATAACAAATTAATAGGTAAGTACTTATGTTTGTGATTAATGGAAGGAGAATTATCTACATTTATTGTTCGATTTTATAAATTTTTCAATTATTTACGCATAATAGGTAATTTAGTAGGTATGTCAAAGTTAGACGATTTCGAAGCAAGACTAATGCGTTGTCTTAGTTTTTGTTTTCCCATAAATTGCTCCCGATATCTTAACTGACGCCAAATATTTCACACCGGGTTACCTTTTGAAAAATTTCACCCTTCGCCACTGATATCTACCTACATTTCACAAATATATCTACAACTTTTTAAATTTTTTAGCTGTTGGTGGTCCGATCTACGAAGAATGAGCTCACAGTAAGATATTAAAACCGCGATAAAATCCTTAAAATAGTTTAATTTAAATGTCTAACATTCGCGTAATCATAAGAAATCATTATACGGATTTGGATGAAACTTTACAATAATATTGGTTATACATCAGAATAACATAGGCTACAATTTATAATGATTTTGTATACTTTGGTCATAATATAACGATACATATCAAGTCGGATTTTTTTTCCGGAAAATCACTTCACTCGGGTAACACCGCGAGCAAAAGCTAGTATAAAATAACAGAGAAATTCCTCATGCCTAATATAACATTATGATATTATTGTCACCTGGAATGCTTTGAGAACGACGTCTACAATCCTTTGTGATGTGAGTACGTTCCCTCCAACCACTGCCGCGCCCTCCGATGGGTCCAAAATGGACCCGGATGGAATTATAACTTTTACCGGGTTCAGACAACCCTGTAAAAAAACACAAATATATGGTCAGCCCAAACGAATGTACTAATTACAAAAATACGATCCTTATTAATTTATATATATAAAAATGAATCCTTATTTCCCTTGGTCATCGCATCAAGTGTGAGCGGCTGGACCGATTTCACTGTTTTATTTTTGTTGTGTTTGTTATTGTCAGGAGAAGGTTCTTATAAAAGAAAAAAATCAAAAAATTGCGCGGAAACTTAGAAAATTTAAGAAAACTTAACGACAATATTGATTTTATATAACTGTCAATTGTTTGAGATAACTGTCGGCGATTGACAGAATGCGCGCTGCAAATTCATAATTAAGACGGGACAACGTCTGTCGGGTCAACTAGTTACTTATAATTCGTACATCAATTTTGGATATACGTTGTCAATACAGGACATATAGAACCTTACTGATGGTAGGATATATTTTGTATCCGCCCGGATAGCGACCACCGTACACAGGGTGTTAAAAACCGCCATAGTGGCCCATGTTACTGTGTTCGGGATCAGCCTGTGTATATCCGGTTCTAACAGGCCGGCATAATTGTGTCGACTGCCGAGGGGTAATCATCTCTCGTCAGTCGACTCTATTGGACCCCACTCCACTTACCATCAGGTGCAAATGGGTCATTTTATCGTGCACATAAAAGAACTCTCAATCCGAAAAAAAATTCTGGTTCTGAGGCATAGAAATCATCATCATCATCATCTCAGCCACAGGAAGTCCACTGCTGAACATAGGCCTCCCCCAAGGATCTCCACTTCGATCTGTTGGAAGCCTGCATCCAGCGACTTCCTGCGACGTTAGCCAGGTCGTCCGTTCAACTTGTAGGAGGAGGCATAGAAATAAATTGTATTAAATAATTTATAGTATAAATACCTGGTTGAGTGGCACGTCGTGTCCGACCATACAACGCAGGCAGTATATGAGAGCCGACATAGTAATAGCTCTGGGAGCGTTCAGGTTGCCCCACACTTCCACACCGGTGCCACTGGAAAATACAATAAATATAGTATTTTATTCTGGTTATCTATTAAATAATAAAAGGTTTTGTTCGCATCTTCCCCTTTGTGTAAAATGTTTCCCAATATAAGAGTCCCATAGCGTACTCCTTTGAGTTAATAAAACAGCTAATAGTTAATAATAATATAATCTATATTAAATAAAAAAAATATTTCGTTCACATCTTCGCCTGTATGTAAAACTTCTCCCAATATAAGAGTCCCATAATGCATTGTTTTGAGTTAAACAAAACAGCCAACAGATAATATAATCTTAACATGATAATATGTCCTTTAGTCTGATTAACATCGAAATAAAATCAGCGGTTTTGTGCTATAACTTTCAAACATACGACCCTTCACACGATACCATTTCTATTCTACTTATAAATACTTTAATATTATAAAGGAAATTATCTTAGAAAACTTTGAAACAATTGAAGTTTTGAACATGTTGAAACTGAACCGTTTTTTTTTAAATTGTCACACGGAAGGTCTTTTACGGAAATAGTTTTTTACACAAGCGCAGCTGCGGGAAATAACTAGTTAAAGATTTTATCTTACGTGAAATCACAGATAGCGCTGCCCAGCTCCTTGTCCAGTGTTACGGTGAGTGTTATAGGCGTCCCATTGTCCATATATTCAGTGGCTTTTAAAACTGTTGTACCAGTCTTCGCTAGAGCATTGTTTGCTATCTCCTTTAATAATAATAACATTATGAGGGTACTCGGTTGTGAAATTTAAAAAAGGTATACGTAGTTGAAATTTATTATAGCGACATCTAGCGGTCATTTTAGTAACCTTTTAGATACATGTATTAATATTTTTTTAAAAACACGCATATTTCTCTGTTCTTTTTTTTAAAACTTTCTTGTGAACGGCAAAGTAACCCACTGCATTTGATGGTAAGTGGAGTGGGGTCCAATAGAATGTCGACTGACGAGAGATGATTACCCTCAGCAGTCGACACAATTATGCCGGCCTGGAACCGGATATACAGAGGCTGACCCCGGAACGCGACACTTATGTGGGCCACTATTGCGGGTTTTAACATCTGTATGGCCGCTATCCGGACGGATATAAAATATATCCTACCACCAGGAAAAAAAATATTAAAGGCTTGTCTGTCTGTATGCCGCTTCTATTAAAAATTATTAAATTCAATCAACAGAAACAGTGCTAATTAAATTGACCTGTAATCACAAATACATTAAGAAAACAAAGTAATTAAAAATATAATTCGAATATACCTTAAGCATATCCCTTACAGCAATTTCAGCGTTCTTCTGTATATGTGACATGTAAGCTTGCACCACGTCCAAGCCGTACTGATCTATCAACTCGCCCACTAGCTGTATACCCTTGAATATATAATAATATTAATTTGATTTTTGCAAATTAGATGACAGGATAGTTTGAATGGTTAAAAATGAGTATTTTTTATAACGTATTGTTGGCGCCGTAATTTAATAAGCTCTATGCGGCCCGCTATTCTGCCACACGGCGGGCTGCGCCGTGACACGGCGATCAACGGGCCGCACCGACGACCTTGCAGTCGACGCGGCAGTTTAAAACAACGAATCACCGTCGCTTCGCGGGCATCAGTTGAACCGACGCGCACACAAGATTGGCGAACCGGTGATGGCCAATAAAACGGAGCGTCGGCGCGTCGGGTGTGAGGATCGGCCGGGAACCCCCGTCGCAGCGTCTCTTTGGCAGCCAACAACGGTCACGAACACAATAGCACTGTTTTGCATTCCAACAAAACAGATATTATGTGTAGAATAAAACACACAGCGTTGATGTGAAGAAGCTGTCTATGGTTATGCTTTGTCTATAGTTATATACCTGTATAATCTGTGGATTCTGTTTACTTACACCTTCTTCTCACCAGAGGCGCCACTGTCGTGACGCTTGTGGCGAGTTGACAGTTATTTGAATCATACGTGTCTTCACTCACCTGCAAGAGTCTTGCTGCAACGCTGTGTGTTTTATTCTACACATAATATCTGTTTTGTTGGAATGCAAAACAGTGCTATTATGTGCCTTCATAAAACACACAGCGTTGATGTGAAGACCTGTTTGTTATCTGCTGGTGAGAAGGGAGAAATTAAATACCCAAACGCTATGTGATTATTATATTTACCACAATTATATATATATATATATATATATATATATATATATATATATTTTATTTAAGTAGAAAATATAAAAATGAAAATCATATAATTCTATCATTTTGATCACAGTTATAAATTCTATTCTCATTATAAAGTAAAATAATCAAACAAAACAAAAGGATAATAATAAAATAACAATTCCTTATTATAAGGTAAAATAATCAAACAAAACACAACAAAAATAACAATAATAATAAAATAATAACTATTGTTTATATAACTGAGAATGTTCTCTGCAACAAATCTTCAGAATGATCATTCCGTCTTTGTACTCTGCGGCAATAATGATTGGTGAATGTTGACATACTCCTCCAATTACCTCTGTCTAATATTTCTTGTACAGGTCTATCTTCTACCCAACTCTTTGATGCTACTGCTGATCGAATGCTGCCAGGGGTGCATCTATTTTAACTTCCCTGAAAATGGACCTGATCCATCCAGCTATAATTGTCCTAGAAGCTGGTTTAATGACTCCCATAATGGAAATAAAAAGGCTTATTATATTACCACCACTGGCTCGACGGTTCTTGGAAATTTTTAAGAGTTTCATGACATGTCGGACTGGGCAAATATTAACATTCTGGTTCTTTAACAAAAGCCAACCTGATTGTTGATGTGTTCCTGTGTCAGTTTTTGAACCAAATTTAGGCCACAAAATAATCTTGTCATTTTCAATAACAAGACTTTCCTCAGTCACCTCTAGCAAGGTTAGGTCATGTATTCTGCGACCAGATGCCAGAAGCAATATTAAAGCTGTACGCCTTGATATGTCAAAAGTGTCTCACAATGCGGAGTAGCTAACAGCCAGTCAAATAATATTTTAGTATCCCAGATAGGCGTCTTTTTAGTTGGTATCCTAGCCAGCGATATGGCTTTTAATATTTGCTGAATAAAAAGTTTTTATTATAATTTTCTTTCCACGGTCTACAATGAGTAAATATGGCTGACTTGTGTAGAAGAATTGTATTAAATGCTAGGTTTTCTTTAAGAAAAAGGTTTGCTAAAAATCGAGCAATATCTTCACCCTTTGGAGATTTATCATTAGTGTCATTTGATTTACACCAGGATTGCCAGCGCTTAATCGGAGCCTTATATGTTTCCAGAGTTGAAGAACGCCAGCTGCTATTTAATAATTTTTGTTCATCTACACTCCAATGCGAGATGTGTTCCGACCACCCCCAACCTTCCAAGCCTGGAGATGTATCTTGTCCACCTGGGTAGGTGGTTGCCTGGTGGTCTGATCTATGAGTACCCTCTGCAGGTGCAATATGGTTATTGGATCCTCTATTGCTCGAGTTTGTAGGTCTGGTAACCAGTAACATTGGGTCCACTGGGGTGCTATCACTATGTAAAGACCCTTCGCGGTATTGAGGTGCGATAGAACTCTGGGAATTAGATTGGGTGGTGGAAACACCCAAGCAAGATTGTAGTCCCACTCGCGACTGAATGCGTCGCAGTATACTGCTGATCCATCTTGTGAATCCAGCGTGACGTAACTGGTAACGACGGCGGTGCTTTCGGATGCGAACAGGTCTATATCCGGAACTCCCCATTGTCTGAATATGGCTTCCGTGGCCTGGGGTAACAAGTGCCACTCGGGTACTGGCCGACCCCTCGACAGGCGGTCTGCAATGCCGTTTAGCCTCCCCGGGAGGTAACATGCCGACAGCGTTATGTTGAGCTGCTCGGTTAGCTCCAGAAGCCTGCTGGTGAGATTTAGCAGTGCTATTGAGCGAGTGCCACCTTGATTGTTTATATACGCCACTAGTGTACGATTGTCTGACTGCACTAGGATATGCGCATTTGACAAATTTACCTGCCGACTCTCTATGGCCGCAAAACTGCGTACAATTCCTTTACGTTGGAATGCCAGTTCCGCTGGCGTGATGTCCACCTCTTGGCCAAGAACACCCCATTTAGTTGGGCACCCCAGCCTGCATCCGATGCATCTGTGGTGAGGAAATGAGTAATTTCCTTTCTTTGAAGAGAGACCGTACTGTGCTCTATCTCTTTCAGCCACCAATTTAGGTCTTGTATCACACAGGGGGTTAGTAGCCTTCTCTCCCGAGGTCTGGTCTGTTTGAACTGTCTGAGAAAAACCTGGAATTGGCGGCAATGTAAACGGCCCTTGGGTACTGTATGGTTGGCAAAATTTAGTTGCCCTAGCAAGCTCTGAGCCTGTCTTAAGGTACAACTCTCTACCTCTAAAATGCCCCGAATGCTCGTTTGTATTGACTGAACTTTTTTGAAGGGTAAGTTTACTGTCTGGACTTGAGTATCCCACCTGAGACCCAGATACTCTAACTGCTGGGTAGGGATTAGTGTTGATTTTTGGTAATTTATATGCCATCCTAGAGACTCTAAGAGAGTCACGGTTTCCGTAACCTGTTTGGTAAGGCTGAGACAATTCTGGTGGGCCAAAAGGTAATCGTCTAAATATACTATAATCCTGATTCCTCGAGCCCGAAGGATTTCCGCAATCCAATTTGATAGGGCTGCAAAAATTTGAGGAGCAGAGGATAGACCGAAAGGTAAGGCTGTTAATTGCAAGATTTCTTGCTTGTATATGACGCGCAGAAAACGCCTGTGTGTTTCCGCTATGGGTAGATGAAAATAAGCCTGCTGAAGGTCTATCTTCGTTAACCAATCCTGACTTTGAAGGAAATCCATAACGTCCACCTGAGAAATTAATTGGAATCTTTTTGTAGCAACATAACTGTTGAGGTTCCGGAGGTCGAAAATAGGACGTACCCCCCCATCTGGCTTCTGAATCAAAAACATTTTTGAAAAGAAACCAGAATTTATTACCAATGGTTTCTCTAGAATATTCTGGGATTTTAATTTGATTATGACCTCTGACATTTGGTCCGTTGTCTTGGTTGTTAAAGCTCTTTGTATATGGCTGTATGGATACTGCAAGGGGGTTTTCGTTTGAAAGGTATACGGCCATAGGTTATAATCTTTTGAATAAATGGGCCTGCGCCCAATTCCTTCCAAACTTTTAAATGATTTCTTAAACAACCCCCTTCGAAGTGATAGTCACTTTTGTGATGTCTTTGGATTGTGCTTGTATTCTGAGCCTTTTTTACTGTGACGAAAGGGCTGATTCTTCTTAAAATCTGGCTTATTCTTTGGAGTGCGGTGGAACTTATTATCATGATATTTGTTCTTCCTAACATCCTTATTATGTGTAACACGGTTAGAATAAGAAGATGTTGATGGTTTGTCCTCTTTTATGTAGCTTGGAGTATTTAACCAAACCTGTGTACCACCCAAAGACTGTATGACTGGCAACAATTTCTCACGTCCAAATAAATACTCAGAGCTTGGCGGGATTCTCTGTAATGTGGCTTTTAAATTGGGATTGGCTATCTCTTTTAAAATTCTATCACGCCTAGTCTGTATACATTCTCCCCGCTTGCCACAAATAACCTGCATTATAGTCTCCCACTTCTTATTACTCTCTGAGTTAGGTCCAAAAGACCCGTTAGTTTTTCTACCAAGGTATTAGAATTTATATTTTCAGGGTTAGCGGCAGCCCAATTTACCAGACTCTGAAGACCTGTTTGTAATAGCTGCCGTTGCTCCAAGACAGAATTTGACAAGCCTGCTAACACCTGTTCTGTGGACTGCAAATAATCTTTCTGATTGTTGAAATGACAGAGTTCCTCATTAACTTTTAATGCTGTAAACCCTGGGCTAGCAACACACGTTTGTAATGCCTTTTTTATAACGGATCGATTTCCAAGCCGGTGAATCAAACATTTGCAACTGTTCTAGATTCCTGAGACGATCTTTATCGGCTACAGGAATAACCATCTTACTATCAAAATCAACGTGAATTTCACCCAAACTAACGTCCGTCTGAGTAGGATTATTTAAAAAGGTGTTTGTGATGTTGATGGAGTTCCTATTAAATTATCCGAAGGTTGGTTTGCAGTATGTAAATGGTACGGTAAATTCGTAAGATAATCTGATATACAAGCTACCTGAGTCATTAATGCGTCTATTCGTGGATCATTGACGGTAGATGAGCTATGTCGGTGATCGTGTTTTGATCGCTTATTCGGCGGTGGGCTAGCGAAACCCTCCTCATCTTCCGAAGATGAGGAAGAAGATGAACTGTGTAAATCTTCACGCGAGCCCGTAGCCCTGTTTTGTTCTCCCCTCCGGAGCAACAAAATCAGGCTTATCTTGGTCATAAACACGATTATCACTCATCTTAAAATATGCTAAAGACTTACCGAAGTAAATGATGAATAATTTGGACTTGATGCACTAATTTTGCACATAAAGTTGTTTGCAATTACTTTATCACTGAAACTTCGCGGCAAAACACAGCAAAACCACAAACGCTATGATTCAAATAACTGTCAACTCGCCACAAGCGTCACGACAGTGGCGCCTCTGGTGAGAAGAAGGTGTAAGTAAACAGAATCCACAGATTATACAGGTATATAACTATAGACAAAGCATAACCATAGACAGCTTCTTCACATCAACGCTGTGTGTTTTATGAAGGCACATAATGCACAATTTTTATAAATTCAAATTCAAATAAACTTTATTTTCAAGACGAACTATCATTCCCCAACATGCTGGACCTTCGAGCCGAACATTATTAATCGCAAGAACCGTCGTCGAGCCGAACAATTCAAGAGTCAAGACTGCCAAGTATCAAAAAGCCGTCATCGAGCAGCCCGATCACCTTCACAGCCATACATACGGCCGGCCACCCATCCCATCACCTATACCCGATCAGTTTTGCTTCATACTAATCGCAACAATAAATTGATTCCAGCGGTATTTCCGGGTTCGGGTTGCCGAGTGATCGCAGCAGCAGCTCGAAACGCGGTGTGTTTGCTGAACTACGCGTGCACATCGCGAGGCAGCTCGAGACGCGGTGTGTTTGCTGAGCTACGAGTGCGCATCGTGAGACGCAACCAGGAATTATCAACTCGCTCACTGTAAGAACTTTGCATTATCCTTACTTAGGCCGCCACAATGGGATTGTCCGGTGAATCACCCCAAAAATCTACTGATACTTATGACGCCATACCCCGGGAACTCATTAGAAAGCGTGGTGTTCTAAAGGGCAGGTTAACTAAATTCACTAAATTCGTAAACTCATTAGACTCAAGTGTCGCATTAACGGATCAAAAGCGCGAGGACCGAAAGTTGCGTATTCAAGGTGCCGCGAACTTATTTTGTGAATTCAACTCTGTTCAGTCTAGGATAGAGGAATGTGCACCTGAATCAGACATAGATGAATAGCTAACACTTAGGGAGTCATTTGAAGACATTTATTACAATACCGTAGCTATAGCCGAATGTGCGTACAATTTTAAAAGTGAACCCATTATTAATCATGACGAGGGTAACAATACCAAGCACACAAACTCACACATCAAAATGCCCACAATTCGCACGCCTACCTTTGATGGTTCATGTGAGGACTGGCTCGAGTACCGCGATACATTCGTGTCTCTAGTTCACAGTTCCAAAGATATTAGCGACATTCAAAAGTTCCATTATCTTAGATCATCATTAAAGGGCAGTGCAGCATTAGTTATCAATTCAGTACAGTTTTCTAGTGACAACTACAATGTTGCCTGGGAGTTACTATTGAACCGATTTAACAATAGCAGGTTACTTACACAGAGTCATGTAAAATCACTATTTACTATGAATGTATTGAATGAAGAGTCACCCGTCTTAATTAAAGCACTCATTGACAATGTTCTCAAAAATTTACGTGCCTTAAGCATATTAGGTGAGCCCACAGAACACTGGGATACTCTATTAATATATTTAATTGTTTCTAAGCTTGACATAACCACTGAACGTGAGTGGGAGCAGAAAAAAGGTGATTTATTGTCTAGTAAAAGTGACTCAAAATTAAATATTCAAGATTTAATTAATTTCTTAAAAAACAGAGCAGACATGTTAGAATCATTACAGCTTTCTCATGGTAAGCAGAGCAATTATAAAGTTATTATGCACAATAACAATAAAATTCATGCTCATGTTACAAACACCAAGCCGCAGCAGTATTGCAGTTATAATCAACACAAGAAACTTTGTTTAGCATGCAACTCTAATCATCCTATTTATTCTTGCCAAAAATTTCATAATTTAAATTTAGAATCAAAGTTGTCATTAATTAAGAAAAACAATTTATGTATTAACTGTCTGCGCTCCGGGCACACTGTCAACAACTGCAAACTTGGGTCATGTAGGCTATGCAACAAGAAACACAACACACTAGTACACAATAGCGATGAGTCTACACAATCTGTTTCCAATCATTTAAAGACTCAACACAGTCCTGTCAAATAAAATTCAAATCACACAATCATCAATTCTCCACACAAACACAATGTTTTGTTTTGCCCAACATTACATCTACACTACCAGCAAATACATGTGCACGGTCTATTGACATACCCAACAATATTCAGTTGGCCAATCCAGAATTCTATAAATGTCACAAGATAGACTTATTGTTAGGCGCAGACTTATTCTGGGACCTATTAAAAACTGATAGGATAAGATTGTCCAGCGGTCCCATCTTACAAGACACACATCTAGGCTGGATTATATCAGGCCCAATAAAAAATTATTTACAAAATAATCACATAAATTGTAACGTTTCACAGTCTATTGAAACACATTTAAGACAATTTTGGGAGCTGGAGGAGCTTCCCAGGTCAGGTGCTGATAAGTTTACTCCAGAGGAACGTGCGTGCGAGGAGCTTTACGTCAAAACTACAACGCGTGGTGATGATGGAAGGTTCTCTGTACGTATTCCTTTAATAATTATCAGCTGACAAGTTAGGCGAAACATTTTGCACAGCTAAGAAACGTTTTTTATCATTAGAAAAACGTTTAGAGCGCGATCCTAATTACAAAAAATTGTACACAGAATTCATAAACGAATACATTAGTCTAGGGCACATGACTCGTGTAGAGAAATACGGAAATGATCATTATTTCATGCCGCATCACGGCGTATTACGCGAACACAGTACCACCACTAAGCTGCGTGTAGTATTTGATGCCCGTTGTCCTTCCAGCACCGGCATCTCATTGAATGACTTGCAAATGGTAGGACCACCCATTCAGGGAGATTTAGTATCCATTTTAATACGTTTTCGACAACACAAGTACGTTGCTTGCGCAGATGTCGAGAAAATGTACCGGCAGTGTTTAGTTGATAACGATCAACGCGACCTGCAACTTATTTTATGGCGAAATCATTCATCAGAGCCGTTAAGCATTTATCGCTTAAATACAGTCACTTACGGAACCGCGTCCGCGCCGTTTCTTAGCTGTAGATGTCTAAAGCAGCTCGCATGCGAAAGTAAAGATCCTGAAATTAAGCGCGTCATAAATCAGGATTTTTATGTAGACGACATGATCACGGGACATGATAACAAAGAAACTTTGTTAAATAATTGTTTGGCAATTTCTAAGCTACTACAGTCTGGTTGTTTTCCACTACGCAAGTGGATGTACAATTTTGATTGCAATACAACAGAAGTAGATTTAGACTTATCAAGTCATTTGAAATCATTAACATTAGGCGAAAATGTCAATGCAAAAACCTTAGGTATAGGTTGGCATAACTCAAGTGATGAGTTATATTTTAATTCACATTATATTAACACTGAGCAAAAGATTACAAAGCGCTACATTATATCCATAATATCACAAATTTTTGATCCACTAGGCCTACTTAGCCCGTTGATTATTACTGCCAAGATAATGCTTCAGAAATTATGGTTACTAAAGTTAGATTGGGATGACGAGTTACCCAATGATGTTACTCAAGTATGGCATAGGTTTGCTAGTTCTTTGCCTATGCTAAACACCATAAAGATACCACGACATGTAGTAAGTTCTAATCCCAGTTATATTGAATTGCATATATTTACAGACGCTTCAGAAGCGGCATACGGCGCATGTGTCTATGTACGCACCGTTAACACCGATTCAACTGTATCATGCAATTTACAATGTTCTAAAAGCAAGGTTGCTCCTTTAAAACCAGTGAGTATACCTAGACTAGAATTGTGTGGGGCCTTACTCGGGGCTAGACTTTATGACAAGGTACGCGAATCATTACACACCGAATTTCGAAATGTAGTATTTTGGTGTGACTCCACAATAGTATTAGGATGGTTGCGTATGACCCCTAATTTATTAAAGACATTTGTTCAAAATAGAGTTGCTGAAATTCATGAAATTACAAAGGAACATCCATGGCGTCATGTTCGTACCACGGACAATCCTGCCGACATAGTTTCTCGCGGAACGCGAATTGAGTGTTTAACTTCTAACCATTGGTTGCATGGTCCATCATTTTTAAGTGAGCCTAACATGGATAATAATTATGAATATAATAATTCTCAATTATGTCAGAGTGAAAATTTACCAGAGCTTAAATCAAAAGCAACAATTTCATTAAATGCCAATGTGAAATTACCACAGTCTCTGTTTCCTTTCTCTAGATTTTCACAATACAATCGTATGCGACGTGCTGCTGCCTATGTACTTCGTTTTATATTCAATACACGCCACAAGAACAACCGTCTCAGTGGCGCCATCTCTGTCGCCGAACTAAGAAACTCTGAATTAATGCTAGCTCGATTATCGCAATTAGAATCATTTGGTACTGAACTTACTTCGAAATTGAATACCAACACAAATAATGTAAACAGGGTAAAAGGCAATTTGTCAAATTTAAACTTGTTCGTTGATGAAAACAAGATACTGCGAGTAGGTGGTCGTTTAGCCAACTCGCTTGAGTTTATGTATGATAAAAAACATCCTATTTTAATTTTTTCCAAACATTGGTTTACAGTGCTTTTGTTTCGCTTTGAGCATCAACGGTTGAAGCATGCAGGGCCGCAGGCACTTCTGTACAACGTGCGTGATTCATACTGGCCGGTTGCAGGCAGAAACCTGGCAAGGAAAATTGTACATGAATGTGTCACCTGTCGTAGATTTAGAGGTAAAACACTGACTCCTATAATGGGCAATCTGCCAAAGGATAGAATCACACCCAGTTTTCCATTTTTGCGCTGCGGTGTTGATTATGCTGGGCCAGTTCTTATATTGAATCGGAAAGGTAGGGGTGCTAAGCTCATCAAGGGTTACATATGTCTGTTTGTTTGTTTTGTAACTCGGGCTGTTCATCTAGAGCTGGTCAGTGACCTTTCCACAGACGCTTATTTATTAGCTTTAAAACGATTCATTTCACGTCGGGGTAAGCCCTCTGATATATACTCAGACAATGGTAGAAATTTTGTAGGTTTAATGACAGAATTCACTAAATTCATATCAACCTGCTCAGCTGATATCGTTGAATACGCAACTACTCAAAATATTAATTTTAAATTTATTCCTCCATATTCACCCCATTTTGGTGGCCTCTGGGAGGCTGGTGTGAAGTCATGCAAACATCACCTGCTGCGATCATTAGGCAATTCGCATTTAACTTTCGAAGAGTTAACCACATTATTATCACAAATTGAAGCAATCCTTAATTCTCGTCCTTTAAGTCCAATGTCCTCAGACCCATCCGACTTTGAGCCGTTGAGTCCTGGCCATTTTTTGATTGGACGACCAGTCACCGCACCAGCTGTGGCAGATTACATAGATACTCCGACATTGAATCTCAACCGTTATCAACGAATCGAAAAAACTCGGCAACATTTCTGGGCACGATGGGTGCGTGAATACATTTCGGAAATGCTAATTCGAACTAAATGGAAAACGAAGAAACCCGACTTGAAACCTAACACACTTGTCGTTTTAAAACAAGATAACATTCCGCCCCTCAAATGGAGTTTCGGGCGGATTTTGTATACTGTTCCAGGCAAAGACGGCGTGAGCAGGACAGCCGTCATAAAGACCGCGTCAGGAATTGTACGGCGCTCGTTCTCTACAATATGCCCCTGCAGGACTCAACATTGGAAGAGGGTCCTTCCAAGGCGGGGGCATGTTGGCGCCGTAATTTAATAAGCTCTATGCGGCCCGCTATTCTGCCACACGGCGGGCTGCGCCGTGACACGGCGATCAACGGGCCGCACCGACGACCTTGCAGTCGACGCGGCAGTTTAAAACAACGAATCACCGTCGCTTCGCGGGCATCAGTTGAACCGACGCGCACACAAGATTGGCGGACCGGTGATGGCCAATAAAACGGAGCGTCGGCGCGTCGGGTGTGAGGATCGGCCGGGAACCCCCGTCGCAGCGTCTCTTTGGCAGCCAACAACGGTCACGAACACAATGCACAATTTTTATAAATTCAAATTCAAATAAACTTTATTTTCAAGACGAACTATCATTCCCCAACACGTATCAAGTTTCAGGAAAAAGGAAATAAATTATTTATACTATTCGTGACTTACAGATTTTTTTAGATTTTAACCTTAACAGTTATTAAAAAACGTAAAAAAATATTTCTCGAAGCAGCTGCATTTATTATTATTACTTTTTTCATAAAATAACTCTAAAATTCTGTATAGCTTTATAAAACAACTTTTTTCACATCCAATAATTGCTATACTTTGCAAAAAATCCCTTGAAAATACTTCACCCTATATATTATTTACTATTATATTTTTAAATAGCTTTTGCCCGCGGCTCCGCCCGCGTTATAAAGTTTTTCGGGCTAAAGTTTTCCGTTATAAAAGTCACGCTATATATTTTCCCGGGAGCCTATGTTCTTCCCAGGGTCTCAAACTGTCTCCATACCAAATTTTATCCTAATACGTTGGGTAGTTTTTGAGTTTAACACGTTCGGGCAGACCGATGCAGCGGGGGACTTTTGTTTTATGATATATTTTTGTAGAACTTTTAAGAGGAACAATCCCGTCATACATTATTGTTGCATAACTTTAACCGTTTACGCAGCGCACGCAACAGAAGCTCTCAAAACTAATAAATTGTCCCCGTTTTTGCATCATGTTTCATTACTGCTCCGCTCCTATTGGTCATAGCGTGACGATATATAGCCTATAGCACTTCACGAACAAAGGGCTATCCAATACAAAATGATTTTTTTAGGTCGAAACGGTAGTTCCTGAGATTAGCCATTACTGCTCTGCTCCTATTGGGTATAGCGTGATGATTTATAGCCTATAGCACTCCACGAACAAAGGGCTATCCAACGCAAAAAGAATTTTTCAGTTTGGACCAGTAGTTCCTGAGATTAGCCATTACTGCTCCGCTCCTATTGGGTATAGCGTGATGATATATAGCCTATAGCACTCCACGAACATAGGGCTATCCAACGCAAAAAGAATTTTTCAGTTTGGACCGGTAGTTCCTGAGATTAGCGCGTTCAAACAAACAAACAAACAAACAAACTCTTCAGCTTTATATAATAGTATAGATAAAAGATACTCTTGTCACTTACCCTTTGATTCGCAGCAACTTGTGCTTTCAAATCGGAGAGGTTGTCAGCCAAATTTCTGGTGCCAGTACATCCTGGCTCCTGGCCAGGCCTCATCAGCTCTACAGAAAAAAACCAAGTCAACTAAAAACTTTAGCGTACAATTTATTCATTAAACATGTGTATGTTTGACCACACACCAATGATCATAATAAGACTTAACATCTCATGTCTCAGGATGGCGAGCTCGGTGATTACCAAACATTACTTTGCAATTCAAGGTGTTGGTGTTTCTACTGTCTATGGGCGGTCGTATTACCATCAGCCGAACGGCAAGCTCGTCTCGTCATTCAAAGTAATAATAAAAAAAAAATCCTTGTATCAGCGAATTCCCTGCTTTGTTATAAACGCCTTTATCGACCTACCTTCAACAAGCTCCTTTTCATTAAATACTCCCCCATTGACAAGCAACATTGACTTGAAGGCTGCGCCCTCGTGCGCCAGCCGCGTGGAGTGCGGCGGCATCGACCCTGGGGTCAGCCCCCCGATGTCAGCGTGGTGGCCGCGGCACGCCACGAAGAAGATCGGACGGGACTGACTTCTGTATAGGGTGTTTCGAAGTGACGGGATTTAATGATAAAACCCGGGTGTATACAGAGTGTCCTAATATAGAGGGATATAAGATAATATTGAACTTGCTTTAAAAAAAATACGTCTTAAACTCAACATTTCTTATAATCAACAGCGAAATGATTGACACCGACACTCTGTTGAAAAACACAAGTATAAATTAGATTATTAACTTCTCGAAAGAAAATAAATAATTAAAAACTGGTATAAGACCCTAATAATACAAAATTTGGATCAAAATAAACTTACTTATGGAAAACAGGCGTGATGACGGTCAAGTCTGGCAGATGAGAGCCGCCAGCCTTCGGATGATTAGCAAGCAACACATCACCTGGTTTCAAAGAATCACCGCGGACTTTCATCTAGAAATAATAATAATAATAATATCAGCCCTGTATTATATACTTGCCCACTGCTGAGCACGGGCCTCCTCTACCACTGAGAGGGATTAGGCCTTAGTCCACCACGCTGGCCTAGTGCGGATTGGTGGACTTCACACACCTTCGAAATTCCTATAGAGAACTTCTCAGATGTGCAGGTTTCCTCACGGTGTTTTCCTTCACCGTTAAAGCGAACGATAAATTCACAAAGAATACACACATGATTTTTTTTTTTAGAAAAGTCAGAGGTGTGTGCCCTTGGGATTTGAACCTGCGGACATTCGTCTCGGCAGTCCGTTCCACACCCAACTAGGCTATCGCCGCATCTAGAAATAAAATGGAGATATTGCTTTAAACATTACCAAAACATTTATATAGATGGTGATTTTTTATTAGGTGTAATTAGGCAACCCAACTCCAACCCCCGTGATATTGTTGAGTATTATTTATTCTCTGACAATTTATCCAGCTGATAATGTGAAAACGAAGCAGTTATTATGACTTCAATTTTCTATAACATAATAATTAATTATGGCTGCCTATTTTGAGGTATAGCTCGTGTTTTGGTTTAATTCTTCAGATATACTGTTCCAAAAGTATTAAAGATGCACAGGATATGTACCTGGTACTGCACAGTGTCCTGCATAGCACCGAGATGTACTGGAATGTGCGGAGCGTTGGATACCAACGCGCCATCGGCTCCAAAAAGCGCACAGGAGAAGTCCAACCGCTCTTTTATGTTGACCGATATTGATGTTCTTTGGACCACCCTGTATATGAAAATTTAAAAAAATGTAAAATAAAATATATATACATTTTTTAGCATAATACGTGTGTAGTTATATCACTCAGACTCAGATATGCTTTTTTCGTAACTTTTTTTATTATTTTTTTCTTTTTTTACACGATTACGGCAGTGACTAAACTGTACTCGATGGTCAATAAAAGGGCGTCTAGATGAAGTATCGACTGATAAAAGATCTTTCGCTAATCAACAATGCTGGCCTCTTCGCAGCCAGATATATGCCAACAGACTGATCCCGGAACGCGACTTACGTCGACCACTGATGATACTGATGGCAGGTTTTATACGTCGTACACTATGGTTAGAGTTGCCAACCGTACTAAGTATATATTATATATGTATATTTTATTCTATATTATATATTTCAGGTCTACGGATTATATACTGTTGAATAAATATACAGTACGAAAAATACGTGAAGAAATACATAGCTGGCAATCCTAACTATGGTCGCCATCCGGGCGAATACAAATAACCCACCACTAGACAATGGTTTAATTGTCCAAAAACACCCAAGATTTGATTTAATAGGGGTCGTCCATTAATCACGTGGGACTCGAAATGAGGGTACGGAAATAAAATCACGAAATGTGGGGTAATGAGATATCACTTGTATATATTTTTCGTTGATATTCTAAAAAATTCAATATACTTTGTACCAAAAAAAAACACATGATTTTGGGTAGGGGTAGTCTAACACCTCACCACATACCACCGAGGGGGAGGAAGATTAAAAAGTCACTAATAAAACATCACGTGATTAATGGACAACCCCTTATTAAAAAGTAAAATGATATTTTATTAACCTGCCCATCTGCTCAGCAATCGACATGAAGCGATGCGAGAAAATGCTGAGCTGTATCGAGTCAAGCTCTGTTGTCACTTTCTTCGCTTGTCCTGAACCGATCGTGATCTTGATGTCGCCGAACTTTGTTATTTCAGCACGACAGTCTGTAAATGACTTACTTCTTTACTGTTTTTTTTAGCTAACAATTTTCTGGATACCTTAATTAAGTGTTATCATAAATAAACTTTTATAAAAAAAAATCCTTGGTAACTACCAAGGAAAAATTTATTTGTTGGTCTTAAATAAGATGCTACGTAACTTCAAAATGAATTGTCTATTATTCAACGATGCAAAATTTCGTTACTGTTTTCTTTTATTATTTGGCTGACAATTTAAGCAAGTCGTTTAAAAACACACAAACATAAATCAATTGATCGATCACAAAAGCCATGCTACGTAACTTCAAAACTAATTGCCTATTATTCAACGATAGAAAAATAATAAAATATTATTTAATTTATTACCCTAATAAATTATTGATATTGAAATAAAACACATTCAAATTCCGTATTATGATCTAAAAAAAATCCAAATTTCCTTTCGAAACTTAATAAATATACCTTTACAGCTTTTTTATATAACAATTCATATAAATTACTTAATGGTGTTTAAACTTACCAGGCTCAACCAGGATAGTCGATAAGCTATCCATGATGATAGCAGGACCTGGTATGACCTGCTCAGGCAGGAGCTTCTCCAACAAATATATACTTGTGTCCTGATACCCTCCCTCGAAGTACACTTTCACTGACTATAAAGAGTTAGATTAGTAAGACATGACTGCCTTCAGGCTGTGGTGGCGTTGTATTTCGGTAAGACCGTATGCTGAGGTCTCTGGTTCGATACCCGAGTTGGGTAAAGTGATATTGGATTTTTTGACTATCAGTCCGGCGTCTGGAATTTATGCCCTATATGGCGATAGGCTATCCCTATAATGTCACGGAATACGCACAGTGTGAAGTGGGTGTGCCAGTTTCGCTTCTGCCTACCACTCCGGGGATAAAAGGCATGAGTCCGTGTGTACATACATTTACAGTCTTACTTATAAACTTGTTTTAACGTTGAGAGGTGGTTAAGAATTGCTCAAATAGCTGTCAAAAACATCACCGGTTACTAGTTTAAACATTATTAAGAAGCAAGATGGCGGGTTTGACTTACAGCTGATCGAGTAAATTTGTGTTTTAACTAAGCATAGCTTTGCGAAATTTTTATAAGACTGTTAATATCCATACATTTAAAGGCTGTAAACTTTCGAGAAGTCAAAAATAAAACCACGACAAAATCATTAAAACTAGTTCTAAGGTAATCTTCAAACAAAAATGATTGTTTACCTTCTCAGACGCCGGTTGCGTCCCTTTCCCGCTCGGCGGCGCCACTTCTGCCGGTACCTCGCTCATGCCAATACCTCTCACGCGCACGTCGTCCACGATAACATCGCGTTTGGACAGAGTGAAGCCAAACTCGTTTTTGTATCTAAGAAATAGGTATTTAAAACAGTATAAATACAGGGTTGTCGAAAAAAATCGACAAAATCGAGCCTACTATAAAAAAAACTACAAACAATTTAGAAATCCTTTATTGTATATTATATTTACTTAAAATATTGAGGAATTTGGTCCGGGTCATACGAGACCCGTTGCAGATTTTAACGGGTCATTTTAGACCTATGAAAATACTAATAATTAATGCATTTTTTACATCACTAATAAAGAACCGTCTAGAAATAAATAAAATTTATTAGAAACATTAATTACTAATATTATTATTAATGCATATTTTTTTTTACCAACACTCATATGTTAATTAAAAGGATCCTATAGGCATATAAAATAAAAATCAATTTTACCTATCAATAAAAGCAGTGTAAAAGTCGCCATGCTTGCAGGCGGTGGGCGACTCTCCAGCTGCAGGCGACACCATGAGGGCGCAGTCGGTGCCCGCGTACCGCAGGTGGAGGTACGGCTCCAGTACTATTTGAGCGTCTGGAATACCCTACAAAACAAAAATATAATCTTCGTACGCTTGAGCCTACACTGTTTTTCTTACTTAATGCTGTAAAACTGGTTTTTAGTGTATTATAAATCATATTTGGAACTCAGTGGTTTGGCATAATTCTCCCTGCCCCGACGAGGCACTAAAACAATACACCCAAGCAATAATTCATCATATTTTAAGTAAAAAAAAATACTTTTCAAAACGAACTTTAACAAAAACGCAAACTTTTACGAAAAAAATTAGATTTGAGAAATACTGACCTAAATAGTTCAGTTACTCATGTAAAAATTACAGATTTAGTGACAGATCAATCGAATCAAGGTGACAGAATTTTTCGAAAGATATATGATAAAGTCTAAATACAAAAGTCTTCCAACCGGTTTGGTTCAGCGTGATGGACTAAGGTCTAATCCCTTGCAGCAGTAAAGGAAGCTTATTCCCAGCTGTGACTTGGATCATCTCGGTCTCGTATCCAGCAGTGGAAGTATAAAACAAAGCAGTTATAAAAGACTAACCCTTCTTTCAGTCGACACTCACCTGCGCCCGCAGTTTGTCTCTACACACAGCTCCCAACACGTCCAACTGTCGGTCCAACTCCGCGTAATTGTCTGGGCTGTACACGCATGCGCACGGCTGCTGCGCTTCGTGCACTATGTGGGCTAGGGCCATGCCGTACGCTGATAATATACCTAAGAAATTTTTTAACGGTATTTTTTATACTGGTGCGGCCATTGCACCTGATGGTGAGTAGGGGCAATGGAATGTCGACTGACGAGAAATGATTACCCGTCGATAGTTGATAAAATTATGCCGGCCTGTTGGAACCGGATAGACACAGGCTGATCCCGGAACGCGAGACACTTATATGGGCTACTATGGCGGGTTTTAACTTGTGTACAGTGGTTGCTATCCGAATGGAATCCGAAATGGATATAAAATACATCCTACCACCAGCTTAACAGACATAGTTGTCTCGACTATTTTTGTCTTCTACTTTCTTCACTCGACATTCTATTAGCCCCCAGGGCCGTAGCTAGACTTGAATTTAAGATTGGACAGCAGTGGTTACAGCTAGGGCAGAAGTAAAAATGTTACTAGATATGATTTGGTTTATCGATTTTTGGCTTTCTTGAGTTGTAACTTCAGGTTAATACTTGCAACAACTTGTAACAAAATTCCTTTAAATATCGAAAGAGAGTTCTCTTACTATGGGACTTCCAAATCGTAAAATAAAAAACCCGCTAGTCCATATATTTTGATTGAGTAATTATGTATAATTTTTTTGATTATTAAGGTAGGAAATTAGTATGTTAAGGTTATAGCTTAAGGTCAATTTTCATACATTTTGTTTCACCTTTAATCTGGGTAACTAAACAAGTATTAACAAGTAAAGAATTTAAATTCACGTCTAGTTAGTGATTAGTTCTCGCAGTTGAAAGAAAAACGTAAAAATAATTAATATGCATGGATATTTCGGCCTTTAAAATTTCGTCATATTAAATTTTAAAGGCAGAAATATCCAAAAAAAAAATCCAAAAATATCGAAAAATGGATCTTAAGCTATAACCTTAAGGTAGGGCATTGTCCCACAATGCACTCCCCTCGCTACGGCCCTGTAGACCCCACTCTACTTACCACCAGGTACAGTGAGGTTACTTTGCCGTACCTCATAACAAAAAGATAATCGAAGCCATAATATTAAAGACTAGCGACCCGCCCCGGCTTCGCACGGGTGCAATGCTGATACTAAATACACTACAGAAAAACTGTGAACGTTGTATATATAATCGGGTATAACATAACAAAATAACAGTATTTCTCCACTATTTAATGGACGTTATTATACATATAAACCTTCCTCTTGAATCACTCTATCTATTAAAAAAAACCGCATCAAAATCCGTTGCGTAGTTTTAAAGATTTAAGCATACAAAGCGACATAATGACAGAGAAAGCGACTTTGTTTTATACTATGTAGTGGAGTCCTCACCGGCGTACTTGTGTATGAGCACGGTGCGGACGCCGAGGTGCCGCGCCACTGCGCATGCGTGCTGCCCGCCCGCGCCGCCGAAGCACGCCAGCGCGTGCTGCGCCGCGTCGTGACCACGCGCTGTTGTCAACGCCCTGGGAACACATGCTGTTATTATCGAGGAAGGACGGGACTCAGACTTAGAGGGATTATTATAAATACTATTTTAGCGGCGGAAAGGTGAAAGAAATTCGGAGGTGGTATATATGCTGCACGTCGCGCAAATTGTGCAAGCATGATTCAGGATCGATGTCGCCATCGATGTTGAGATGGTATACATCGATTGTACCGTCACACAATCTTAACACTTTCGAAGCGACGCGGATTTTTATATACTTTCCATTCCTGCGGCACAACGCGTTTTACACCTGGCCTTGAATCTATAATCTTTTCTTAGTTGCTTTGTTAGTAAGACATGTGCAAGATGTTTCGGACCTGGTTTCGATCACAATCCTACTGGACTGCTTCGATGGCGTAGTTGGGTACGTATGCGGTTGCACACCGCTCTGAGATCTCAGATACCAATCTCGCATAAGCAAAGTCATACTGAAGTTAACTGGCATTGAATTTTTGAACTCCTGCCTACCCATTCAGGAAAAAAGGTGATGTGTGTCTTGTTATATAAACCAAAAGAATGATAACGAATAAACTTCTGATATAATTTTCCATTTCTCTCTTGTTAAACAAACATTGACAAAATATAAAGATAGTTTAAAAAGTCAAAAAACACAAACTCTGCCATGTCATTACGTAAAACTTTACGCCTCTCATTTCTTATGTAACTTTATTTACTTATACAATAAGTGCAACATGGACTAAAACCTAGGAAACAATACTACCACAAAGGATCTTAAAAAAAATCGCTCAATAAATAAAAAAAACATACCTAATAGGACGACACATAGCTTCGTTCGCAACATTGATAAATCCCATTGCCACTTCTTCCATACACATCTGAAATTCAAATAACATAGACAATTATTTCATCACAACTCTATAAAACCATATTGCTTAATAATAACAAAAAAAAACCATATTATTTAAATTGCCTCAAAGGACCAATATCCAGTCTATAAAAACTAAAAAAGTTTTACCTCTTTTCCGCCATCTTGTTTTAAAAAAGTGTTTATATCATCGGTCATTTTATTAAACGCTGCGACCGTAGCGTCCTTATCTAACGCTTCGTTTTCATTCGGACCGAAGATTTTCGGGAAATATTCTGGGAGAAGTCGACCTGTAACAAAAAATCCGATGACTAATTATTCAAACATAATTATTGCTAGCATTATAACAAAAATACTTATAATCGCCACAATCGCCAGTCATTGTCTTGATCGTAAACAAACTTTAATATAATATAAACTCCGTCATCACAATGATTAATAAAATTAAATACCATCATGCGCACTATCATTACCGTCATCATGACATCATCATTATTGTTATATTCGTTATCAACATTACCACCAGCATTTTATTAATAGTCATCTGCCATCTACAGTGAACAATATCAAAACTAATTTAAGCCCAAATCATTGTATAGATAAATTCCTAATTCGAATTAAAGGTTTCATATAGTACACGCATAGAACTAAAATTTTGAAATAAATTCGAAATTTGACGACAATAGAGTACCGGACACATTTTTGTTCTTTACTATTATGAAATATTTACCTACTGTATATAAATTATAACACAGAAGGAATTATTAAAATCCAATAAAAATCAACAACTTATAAGTCTTGGAATGTCGGAGGAAGGGGTAATTAACAAGAAACAGAAAAGAGACGAAGTGCCCACATTTGACGTCATCGGGAATAGGGGACCGGACTCATTTTTGTTCTTTATTATTATCAAATATTTACGTTATATAAATTATAACACAGAAAGAATTATTTAAATCCGGTAAAAAATTAACAAGTTATAAGTCTTTTAATTTCGGTAGAAGGGGTAAGTAACAAGAAACAGAAAAGAGGCGCAATACCCACGTGTGACGTCATCGGGCATTGCGACGCATGCGAAAGATAGAGATGAAGCGATATCCCTACTTCGCGCCCACTTCGGCACATAGTAATATTTGAAATATGAATTACTGGATCATTTTTTAACCAATTTTAATGCAGTTTTCGCAGGAGGGTTTCTTTATCGTATTATCAATCATTACATATAGAATAATGTACAAAATCGAACACAGGCCGGTCCCCTATTGCGACGCGTTCGAAAGAAAGAGATGAAGCGATATCCTCACAACGCGCCCACTTCTGGGGCTATATTTTCTATCCCGCACGTTATTTTAACCGTGCGTAACAAGCACATAACACAACGCATCATGTTTAGGACTATAGAAATTTGGCTTACAGAATACCATTCCACGCACATTTCTCGAAGATAACATGACACGGCCGCGTTACGCGTTTACACTATCATACAGAATAAGGGCCCTGCACGTTACAATATTTGAAATATGAATTACTAGTCCATTCTTTAACCAATTTTTATGCAGTTTTCGCAGACGTGCTTCTTTTTCGTATTATTAACCATTACATATAGAATAATGAACAAAATCAAACATAGGCCGGTTCCCTAATACACTACATATATCTTACCTAGAAGCAGGTTAGCATCAGTAACAGCAAGCGGACCCCCCTTCCTGTAGCAAGCAGGGCCGGGCTCGGCGCCGGCGGACTCGGGCCCCGCCACGAACAGACCCGAACGAAAGAACAGCATCGAACCTCCGCCTGCTGCTACTGTGTTTATATCTGGAAGAGAATAATTAACGTCATTATTTCTTGAGTGTCTTCTTGGTATATTTGTATTGCCAGCACGTTGTGGCACCCCTTTAAGATCCTAGGCTTGAATTTCAGGTCGGACAAAGTGACATTTGGATTTTTCTATCTACTACGAAAGGTTCGCACTTCGCTCCCTATCACTTCATTGGACGGAACACACACAGTGAAAAGCAGATGTTCTGGTTGCATCTCGGCCTACTCCTTCGAGGGTAAAGGCGTGATATGTGTTTCTTTAGTAACCAATGGAGTGAATTTCTTAAGGCTTACCTTATGGACTTTTACAATCAAACTCCAAGCAATCAAAATCAAACCTTTTTTAGCTGAAAACCATCGAATCATGAATAAATAGTGAGTATTACTGTAGTAATTAATGCAGTGCTGCTCTATGTAGTAATTTCTAAGTGTCTCTTCATAATACCAGAAAAACATTGCACTTTCATCAAAAACAATACACCATTAGTCATTCAGTTCCATAAGAAACATTATCTATTACTATACAATAAATAATTTTGTACACAAGGCTTATATTCCTTACCCAACTGCGGTGCCTGTATGGTGACTCCGGCTGTTGTAGCCTCGTGTACATGCTCTAGCGCACCAGCGTATCTTGACACGTCAGTAGACGTACCACCCATGTCGAAACCTAGAATATTTGGTACCATAACTTCTAAAACACCTCTAAAAAATTTAATAAACATCACTCCTAGTAAATTATCTAAGTACGAAATAGGTATGCAGCCCACCACTATACGCTACACTGCAAATCTGGTTAGCCCGGATCGTCAAGAACTCCCTATTATAATATTATCAGGAACTGAATTTCTCAAGTTAGAAAATTATGAAACTACCTTTTTAACTCTTGTGTTGCCACTTCTTACTTGATAGAGCTATATAAATAAACACATACTTTAATATAGTTAACTAAATATCAAATTGTAATTACAAATAAAAATTATGTGTATATTGTTTGTGAATTATCGCATGCTGTAACGGTAAAGGAAAACATCGTGAGGAAACCTGCGTACCTAAGGTGTTCTCTATAGGAATTTCCAGGGTGTGTGAAGTCTACCAATCCGCACTAGGCCAGCGTGGTGGACTAAGGCCTAATCCCTTTCAGCAGTAGAGGAGGCCCGTGCCCAACAGTGGGACAGTATATAATACAGGGCTGGTATTATATTATATAATAATTACCAATAACCGGTAAGCCAGTCTCCTTTTGATATGACGTCATAGCATAACCAACTACGCCTCCCGCTGGACCAGACAGAATAGCTCTAGATCCATTAAATCTAAAAATAAAATTGTGATTACAATAAGCATAGTTATTTTCATGTGTAAATTCTTAAATATGTGAATCCCTTCGAGCCGAACTTCGGCCGCGCCGGCCAATCAGTACGAAGATCAGCCAGGTACCCAGGAGATATAGTGCACAAGTGTGTGCGTTAATGATTCTGATTTACATTATAATGATAATAACGGTAATATAGATATTTATGACCAGACATCAATGGCTGATAATAATAATGAAGGTGATGATTATTATGGTAACAATAATGACGATGATAAAGATGATTATGATAGTAATGATGAAACATCTTTCAATACATAACTCACAAATTCATAGGCGTCAGTCCGCCATCAGATTGCATGAACAGCACATTGGCTCCCTTCAGTCCATCTGAGAATCCATCAGCGAAGCTCCTCACGTACTCTTTGATGTGAGGAGTAAGGTAAGCATCTGCTGATGCTGTGAACCCTCGTGGCACCATGCGGACCATGGAGGTCACGGAATGTGAGAGGGAAACTTGCTTGAAGCCTGGTAGTAATATTTATATCAGTAGATAAGCGTTTTGGTTTTTACATTGTTTAGTTCTTTATCAAGAAATATTAAGGTTTCTACCTATGTGTACAAAAAAGGTAGTGATTTTTTTGTTTTATTTTTTTCCAGCAGGGCAGCCCATCCAAACTGCTTATAATACTTTACTAAACTCTCGTGTGATTAGATATTTAAAATAAAAATCTGTGGAATTGGGAGTCCATGTGTGATATTTTAAATTTAAATTATCTCACCTATACCATCAGCGATTTTCCCTATCCTCAGCTCGTGGTCATGATACGTATAACTATGAGCCAGCACCACCGCCACACTCTCTATCCCTTTCTCCTTTAATGCCATCAGATCTTTCCTCACAGCATCCTCATCTAAATCTTTGATTACCAACATCTTCTCTCCGGTAGTGCCTACCACTGCCTTCCAGTTAACATCCTTTTTCATCTGACATCTATCTTCTAATGCTGGAATGACCCTGCAGTCAACTTCTACGACTTCGGAGTATAGAATTCCTGGGCGTTTGATATCCTGGAATTAAATTAGTGATGTACAAAAAATTACCCAGATGTTTAAAGAGATATGAAATAACTCGGCTAATAGGTGAAACATTTAAACAGTTGAATGAATTATGAAATAGTTGCGCTTTAAAATATTTACATCTAGAATTATTACTATTTCGAATTATCAACTGTAATTTATGACAATTATATGTAATATTATTATGTATATTTTTTTGCATAGTATTTCTATATACATCCATAAAAAACTACATTTTATTAATGCAATACAAAACAGTGACTGAAATATTATTTTTTAACTTGACGCCAAATTGAAAATCATAAACCATAACTGGTAGATTCATAAGAGCACCCCATAATGGCGGTTTGGCAAGCAGGTCAAAGTTGGAACACTCACCAATTGAAATATATGCGGCCTAGCCTGGTTTCCTATAAGTAGTAAATCCTTAAATCCTTTGTTAATAACCAGCGCCATGTTGGCTCCTTTCCTTTCCAACAACGCATTAGTTGCCACTGTTGTGCCCATTCTTATAGACTCTATCAGCGAAGAATTCACTTTGCCGTCTTTGTCTAACGCATTACCTGTTTCCTGTGGAATTTAATATAATTGAATACGCCTAATCTAATATTAACGTATTGGCTCTGGGAACTATTAAACACACACATCACACATTTATCCCCGAAGGGATATGCATAGGCGTAACCAGGGCACCCACTTTTCGCCAAGTGAGTTCCGTCTCATGATGTGATAGCGAATCAGTACGGGAACTATTAAGAATGTCATATCTAAGCATAGACTCAAAATATAACTTAGGTATAGGGCTAAGAATTAGATGTAGGGCTCCTTTACGACAAACTACACCAATGTTCAAAAAGAGCTTTTTAGAACATCACTCTTTTACTCAAAAATAAGTCATTTGAATTAACCAAGAGAAAGGGATGGATATATTTTTATACGCAGTTAGTGTTAAGATACCTCTTGTAAAATTCGTCTGATCGCTTCTCTAGGAGCATCGTCATAGTTCTGTGGGTCGACAGACAGCAGCTTCATAACGCGAACTTTTCCATTGGGACATCTGGCATATACATCTGTGAAAGTGCCTCCACGGTCTAAGGCAAACTGGAAACCTTTGGTACCCATTATTTAAATCTGAAAGAAGGAATTCACCCCCTATTTATTCTACGAAATTATACTGTAATTCGTAATGTTATACCAAAAATAATGATTTTTATTTGATTTTTTTAGCTTGTTTGTGTCATGTCAAGAAACAATAAATATTATATACTTATAGTTAGCATTTTTTTGATAATGGCACGGCATAGCGACCTCACTGTACCTGATGATAAGTGGCGTCCGATAGAATGTCGACTGACGAGAGATGATTACCCCTCAGTAGTCAACACAATTATGCCGGCCTGTTGGAATCGGATACACACAGGCTGATCCAGAAACGCGACACAGTTACGTAGGCCACTATGGCGAGTTTTAACACGTTGTGTATGGTGGTCACTATCCAGGCGGATATAAACTATATCCTACCACCAACAGCATAGAATAATAACTATGTTAAGAAATAAAAATTGGGTATAGTTATTTTACAATTCTGAGCGTAATTAATAATAAACAAAATATAATATCATTTCAGTTATGTACCATAAATGACCCGAGAAAATTTATGCTCAACAAAAAAAGGTGCTCAATGTAGTTATGATTATAGATTTTCCTGATTTAAAAATAATTAATATTGTTTTAAACCTTATCGTAATAGGTTTAAATTTACTACATCTATTTATTTATGTAGACTACTTACCAAGTTGATTATGGTGAAAACAAGATTATACTCAACATCAATATTTATATTCTATATATGATATGAATTAACTGTTATAGTACAAATCTGATACTATCTGAATTGTTACAAAGAACACTCATCCTTGATATCAATCAATATACAAACCTCATAAAAGTCTAAATTTTCAATGGAGTATTACAACATACTTATCTGACAATGAGCTCTAATAAGATGAAACTGAATCTGTACTGATAAAGAATGGGACAAGGAAATTAAACTCTATTATAGTTTGATAAAGAATATTTTTGCTTGCCATTTTATAACAGAATGAATATGCTGTTTCTAAAATAGACTTATTTGATTTGTAAGAAGGTATTGTGTGATTATTTCTATTACACAATAATTTTGATAAATTTCTCAGAAATCAGAGCACATAGTTATAGTAAAAATTTGAAAATTTGGGGAAAAAAAGTATGTTTGGTAGATCATAAACTGCTGAATGGATTTTGACAGACACACTTAATTTTTGAGCGCCATATCAGCTGATTGAACAATTGGATTTTAAGATGCATTCAGCCATTGACAAAAACTATAGCAACATAAACCGTGGGCTTCCAAAAACCAGGCTTCAAATACTTAAGTTAAACAATAAATTATATTTTTAATGTAATATCTCACATAGTTGCTTGTAATTAACTATCTTAGTCAATGCCTGAAGACTTGAAATGTCGAAGTAGCATTTTTTTCATTATTAAAGAGTTACTTAATTATAATAAATAAATTTTGGCAAATTTTGTGTCAGTACATATTGTGTACATGAAGGCTTTTACAAATTTGGAAAATGTGAAGTTCAAATGGAGAGAAGTGCAAAAAAGTTAAATTTATATAAGTAAATTGATACAAGTATAAGAAAAGAATAAGTCGAATTACAACCACTGGTAATCATTAAATACCTTTCACAATTAATTATTACATGTGTAAGAAGGTATTTATCCCAAAATATATCCTTAAATATATTTTCCTAACATAGAAAATACAATTTATCCTTTATTGTCTTATAAACTATTTTGAAAAATATGTGCTTTTCCTTTTTATTACTATAAGTTCAATATATTCATACAAAAGTTAATTACTCAAACAATGTATAATTAAAACCTAGTAAAATTACAAGGTTACAAATTGTTTTTTCATTACCTTTCCTTAATTCTATGAGAACAGTCCTTCGCAGTTTGAACTCTAATAGCCCACTATTATCACCACATACAAGTGTCGACAGCAAGCACTGAACTGATATGAGATAACTGATAACAAAGGATTTGAATGTAATCATTTATCTTTTAATTACTATTTCGATTTTCTCTTTCTTACGAGTGCAGTTTTTGATAAGCTATCTCTTTCTCGACGTTTATGTCAATTGTCATTAAACTGACATATTATTTAATGGAATCCCTGAGAATCTTCTATTATAGACCAGCTGATCAATTGAAAATTTTGACTCTTTTTTATTTTACGTGAAATAAAACTTACGACTATTCCATCCTTTCAAATTTTCATTATTTTTCCCTATTTACTTAAAAATATTTTTCTCATGTAAAAATTTATAACTTTTCGCATAACATTTTTATGAAATTTCAATATTTGAACGTAACTCAATCCGTAAACATAACCTCACTTTTATTGCAAATGTCAATTATTGTCAATTCTTTGCTACATCGCTGGGTATTCTTTTATGTTATGTTTTTATAATTTTTCACAAAAGAGATTAGTATCATTAGGTGATTATTTAAGAAGAATGGGCAGGAAAAATCGCAATGTCAATAAATTTGCTCAACGTAAACGTGAAAAGAGAGAACAGGTAAGTACAAATCATAACCTAAAATTTAGTAAACATACTTAAAAACTCTAAAATCTTTTTGTATTTTAGGAAAAAAATCCACAAGAAAAACCAAGTGGTGACACACGAAAGGATTACGAAGAAATAGTGAGAGAAAATGCGACTTTTGAACAGTATTATAAGGTAATTTTGGTTAAAAAATATTTTTTAAAAAACAACCCAAAAAAAAACAAAAATTATTTATTTTTCACATAAATAATTTGATTATATTAAAAATACTAGCCTTTAGATAAACAACTTTTTTGTTAAATTGGCACTCAATAAGACTATTCAGCTATAACTACATTATTGAAAAAATCTTTTAGACTCAAAAAGTATGCCCCGATGAAGAATGGTCCACCTTCATGGCATCCCTCAAGGAGAATCTCCCGACAGCCTTCAGGATAACTGGTTCAAAAGCGGAAGCCGATGCATTAATGAAGGTTATCAGCAGTAACTACTTCTCTGCATTGTTGAACGGAGAAGTAAAAGATGATGGGACCAATGAGATAATCAAGCCAGTCAATGTGCCATGGTTAGAATGTTAATTCGTTTCTTATAGCTATATTTTACCCACAGCTCCGTCTGTGAAAAATAATCTGTTTTAAATATTTCCTAGGATAAATAGTTGTCTATAACATTTAGAACTGTTGTAACTTTCTATTATTAAAAAAAATGTTTACAAATTTCTGAGATTACCGCATTCAAACAAACAACTTTATTTTTATATTAGTATAGGTTATTAGTAGAAAAAAATATTCCATATCATATTTGAAAACAATTGGATAACAAACAACACTTCAGTGTTTGTATTTCCAATCTATGAAAGAGATCAATCAAACATTTTTAAACTTAAATTTTACATTTAATATTAGTTTCTTGTTATACAATATTATGCTATTAATAATGTTTATTGATTGAGTAAGCACATGCTGGTCACATCTCAATAATTACTTGTTATATTATATTTATTATATTGCCTTACAATCCGTTATCTCGCCAGGTATCCTGGAGGCTTTGCATGGCAAGTGAAGCTGTCCCGCACAGACATCAGACGTAGCGAGACTCTGTACAAGCTGCACAACTTCTTGGTAGCAGAGACCGCTGCGGGCGGTGTGTCGAGGCAGGAGCAGGTGTCCATGATACCACCTGTGGCTCTTGATGTCAAACCACATCACAAGGTAGATTGTTTATTACGAAATGATCATCCCATACTGGCTCACTGCCTTTTACTTAATAATTTGCTGTCTTTAATTAATCTTTATCAAAGAGACTAAATATTTTAAGCGTGAAAAGTGTCTTATGGAAGGTTAAGTGAATGAGTCTTATCCTCTCAATCCTGGGCGAATTGTGTTATAAAAAACTATATAGTATAATATTTTCTGAGTGGAATATTGAAGTCAAAGCCTCGTTCTCCACAGCCCACATGCTGTCATAAGTAAACAAAAAAGTTAAAATAACCAAAATGCAATTTGTAAAATTTGTATCATGATTCTAAAATTCCTTTTTTTTAAGGTATTGGATATGTGCGCTGCTCCCGGTTCAAAAACAGCCCAATTGATAGAGTTCCTACAGGCAGAAGAAGACAAGATGCCTACAGGTATAGTGTACAAATATAGCACATATATTAACACCTTTTTCCCCTAATAGAGTAGATGTGTAACCAATGTGCATGCTTTTTATTGTGTGATTTTGTCCCATGATACCTATTACCATATTCTGAGTTACAATAAGAGAAAAACTCAATATAATAATAACAGTACCCATGTAACTATCTCGCGTTCTATCATCAGCCTATTTAAGGCACGGGGTCGTCCAATAATCACGTGACGCTCGAAAGGGGCGGAGGAGTTCAGAAATAAGATTACGAAATATGACAAGGAGAGGGCGGGGGTTTAAGTTATTAAAAAACATCATGTAATGGACGACCCCCAATGTATAATGATCTCCCGTCAGTCCACACTATCTGGACTGTACTCCAAATTAGCATCAGCATCAGGGGCAGTTTGTTTTAGTTGTGCCTTTCAAAAAAAAAATGAAAACCCCTCACCCATATATTCTCTCAACGCACAACCTACTACTGGCTAAGTGGGGAAAAAAGGGGCCCTTCAACATATAACCCATATATTTTTAAAAATTATACATCGACAAGCAGTCTATATACAGGAATGTTCCAGGGTTCGTGATGGCCAACGATGTGGACAACTCCCGGTGCTACATGCTGGTGCACCAGGCCAAGCGGCTCAACTCTCCGTGCATCATCATCACCAACCACGACTCGGCGGTGATGCCCGCGCTGCGAGTCACCGATCCGCAGGTAAGATTTATGGAAAATGAGTAATATTGGTAGGAAAAAATTTTGGATGCAAGTATCTTTGGATCCCAAAAATATATTAGGTAAAGTGAATAAGAAAAATAATTTGATTTTTTAATGCAAAAAAAAATCTATTGCTATTTTTTTTTGGCTTTTTGTGGATGTGGGTTATTTCTTAATACAAAAAATATTATAAAAATGAACAAAAATATTTTTTTAAATAAAAAAAAAATATTACTACATTTTTTTCGTTTGATTGTTTTTTATTAGGCTCTTTTATGCACTAAAGAATTATCAGGAAACATGAGCAGACATTTTTACGAGCTCTATAATGAAATTGACCATGAACAACCTAATTGCTTACAATTTAAACTTCCTTAATTCTTATTCCAGGACCCAAGCAAAACAATTCCGTTAAAATTCGACAGAGTGCTGTGCGATGTGCCGTGTTCAGGTGACGCGACGCTCCGCAAGAACCCAGACATATGGCTCAAGTGGTCCGTCGGCAACGGGAACAATTTGCATGGGTAATTATTATTATTTACGTTTGGGTGAATGTTTTTTTTTTCTGAATTGGTAAAGGAAGCGAATCCATACAGCCATTGAACCATAACTATTAGTGTAAAAAATCAGAATAAATCGAAGGTTATTTTCTTAAATAATGAAATTTTAGCTATTTGATGATTTTAAAAATAGAATTTGTCTTTGTTTATAACCAAATTTTCGTTTTTTCTGTGTAATTTATATATTAATAAATGACAACCTTTCTGCTCCAAAATTTGCACTTTATAACCAAAAAAAGACTGCGCAATTTAATTTACCAATATTTATGGCATCCACAGCATACAATACCGCATCTTGAAGCGCGGATGCGAGTTGCTCGCCGTGGGCGGGCGGCTCGTGTACTCCACCTGCTCCTTCAACCCGGTGGAGAACGAGGCGGTGGTGGCGAGGGTCCTGAGGGAGGCCGACTGCTCACTCCAGCTCCGGGACGTGGCCGGGGAGCTGCCCGGACTCAAATACATCAAAGGTCAGTTATGCATATTGGAGTGTGGATGCGAACGGCTTAAGTATACGACTGTAAATGTTTAGAAATAGGTATTTAGTGCAATGACGAAAGGTTCATATTACCTGATTCGTGCCAGCTTCCCTTTTTGTCTTAGTTTTTGTTCCCCGTTAAATTAGCCGTGATATGTTTACTAAGTCATTTTTTGCCTCAGGAATACTTTTTGTAAATTTTCACCCTTCGCCATTGTTTCGTAGGGATATGATGGGAAAATAATACTCATGCTCCGCTTTTCTGGTTATTTTTATTATTAAGAAGGAAAAGGTAGTACATCATTGTACTACCTTGTACAGAAAAAACCAAAATTATTCAATGATTGCCATATTTTTTTTATAAAAGTCAAAGATGTGTGCCCTTGTGTTTTGAACCTGCGGACATTCGTCTTGACAGTCCGTTCCACTCCCATCTAGACTATCGAACATAAATTAATCTATTTTCTTCAGGCATGACCCACTGGCGCCCAGCATCCAAAGACATGGTGTTCTACGACAAATACGAAGACGTGCCGGAGCGGTGGCAGACTGTGGTGCGGCCGCAGATGTTCCCGCCGACTCCTGAGGAGATTGAAAAGTTCCACTTGGACAAATGGTATGCTCTCCTTCTCTCTCTCTTTCTCTCCCCCCCCTCTCTCTCTCTCTCGCTCTCTCTCTCTCTTTCTCTCTTCTTCTCTCTCTCCCTCTCTCTCTCTCTCTCTCGCTCTCTCTCTCTCTCTCTCTTTCTCTCTTCCTCTCTCTCTCTTATGTGTATTGTGTAATGATTGAAAGAGATAGCACTATTATCAATCGTTTTTAATAAACGATCCCAATCTGAATAATCAATCCGATTCCGATCAATATAAAACTTTTTTTATATGAACACTTCAAAGTGACCCCACTGCACCTGATGGTAAGTGGAGCGGTATTTCTTTTTCGAAAATTTTAACTTTGAAAAAAAGTAGCTTAAGTAAATTAGCCTTTAACCGTTGATATAATACTATCTACCCCTCAGACGTGATAGTGTTTATATATTTTCAGCATAAGAATACTGCCACACCATCAAGACACAGGTGGATTCTTCGTAGCAGTGTTCGAGAAGGTATCCCCCGTACCGTGGACAAACGAAAAAGATCCACAGTCAGAAAAATCAGAAGTAAAAGAGTCGAAAAAAGAACCGCCTCAGAAAAAAAGAAGAATAGGCGGCTACAGAGAAGACCCTTTTGTATTCTTCTCTGGCGATCAAGAAGATGTATACCCGTCGATAAAAGAGTTCTATGAAATGAAAGAAGATTTTGACGCGAAATGCCTGCTAACAAGATGTTATGTAGGCAAAAAGAAGAATATATATTTGGTGTCACCGATAGTGAAAGATGTTCTAAAGAAGAATGAGGCTAATATAAAGGTGATAAACACTGGTGTGAAGACGTTTGTAAGGTGTGACAATAAGAATATGACATGTCCGTTCAGGTGAGGTTTTATCAAAAAAAATTATTATTAGTTTGTGTATTAGTTATAGTTGTATTACGGTACGACTGCGGTGAGGTCTCGGGTTTGATCCCCGGGCTGGGCAGTGATATTGGGACTTTTACTCAATGTCAGCCCGGAGTCTGGAATTGGAGCCCGATATGACGATAGGCTCGCTCCCTATCACATCATGGGACAGAACACTTAGCGAAAAGTGGGTGCCCTAGTTGCGCCTATGTATACCCCTTCGGGATATAAATGCGTGGTGATGTGTGTGTGATTCCACAGGAGAGGTGACACCAAACAGGGCAAGTCGTGAAATACATATTATGTAAAATTACTAATTTAATTAAATCATTCCCAGATTATCCCAAGAAGGTCTGCAAAGCATAATACAGTTCATAGGAACAAAGAGGCGGGTGGACATCCTAAGGGAAGACCTGATCGTGGTGCTGCAAAACGACAACCCCTCCACACCGCCCGACATCTCCAGGTTTACTGAACACACGCAAAACCAGCTCAAGGAGTTAGGTTAGTTTTTTTTTTTTAATTTAAAGTAGTATAGTGTAGTATTTGAAGAATTTTTATTCGGACACGCAACATCGATTTAAATTATTTATATCGATCCGAAAAAATATTGAACATTAATTATAAATTTATGAATGTACCGAAACATCGATGTGTTTTTTTCTAAATATAACTTGTGACGCTCGTGCGTATGCGTGTGTACGCGTGCGTATATACACGAATCTGTGCGTGCGCATGTCTAGGCGTGTATATATAACTAATTTCTATACATAGTGCTGTGTATTTGTGTGCAGAAATGACTTCCAACAGTTATACCACGAAAAATATTTTACTAGAGGATATATGATTTATAAGTCATTTCATCCATAAATATGTGTCACCACGTTTTTAAAGGAAATGTTGCAAGATAAGGGGACTGATCCAAGGCACAACCTCGTCGCTATTCAACGTAGTGTATGTGTGCACTGATGCTGCTCACGCGCACTGTAAGCGATTAGGGAAGGTAGTGGGCGCGTCTTCGTGGATGAAATGATCTATATACAAATGAATGTTTACAGCAACCGGCAGCTGCGTGCTAGAGTACAAGGATAAGGAATCGAACCTGCGGCTGACGTTGGTGGGGTGGCGCGGGGTTCACTCGCTACGAGCCTATACGGCCACACCCGACACCGTGCATTATTTGAGGCTACTCGGAGCTGATACAAGCAAATATGGTACTTATATTATTTTAAAATAAATACCAAACTCCTGAAAGAGTTTAGGCTCGGATAAAAAATATTTTTAAATTCTAACTTTAACTACGTCGGTGGTGTAGTTGTATTGCACGCGCAGTACGATTTCCGCTCTAAGGTCCCGGGCACGAATCCCGAGTCGGGCAAAGTGATAAGTTTTTCTTCTCAGAATCAGCCCGGTGTGTTGAATTTTGCTCGATATGACGATAAGCTCGCCAATTATCACATCATGGCAGGAGACACGTGACGAAAAGCTAATGCACTAATTACACCGCTGCCTACCCCTTCGGAGATAAAGGAGTTCGAGCTTTTGCTCGCAGCATCGCTCCCGTGAAGGAGTTTTTCGGGATACATTTTTTTGCGACTTACTTGATATGTATTATTATGACTAACATACACAAAATCACTATTAATTGTAGCCTACATGTTATTCTGATGTATAACTAATTATCCTGTACAGTTTCATCCAAATCCGTTCAGTAGATTTTTCGTGAAAAAGAAACAAACATACATCCATCCTCACGAACTTTTGCCTTTATAATATTAGTAGTATATCAATCCAAGACATTGTATATCAAATTTCATCATTAGTTAATTAACAAAACTTTCTACATCCACTTTTAATATTACCAAGAAGTAAGATTATAATTCATTGATATATTTTCAGAGGTAAACAAATTCAAAGCGGCAGAAGAACAATCGGAAACAGACGTTTCGAATGTCGACGCAATGGAAGTGTCAAACGCTGAAGAGAAACAGACAGAGAGCGTAGAAGATAACGAAGAAGATACGCAGACTGAGAGCATAGAAGACGCAGAAGAAGCTCAGAGTAGCAAATAATGTACAGGCGCGGGTCGTGATGTTGGATGCTATTTAATGTATCTGTTTGACCTGCGCATTGACAAATATAATAAAATTATTGCTATTTAAACTATTTGTTTTCTTTGATATACCATGCATACAGCCGTGCTAAGCGCAAAAGCGGTATGTCAGGGAAACCTTATTTCAAGATAATCGAAGTTTTTTAAATATAATTTTGTATGTAAAACTGAGGTAGAAACTCTTTTAAGGCTTTTTTAACAAGTTCTAAAGAAGATACCGTTATTTAGGTAAGCTCATTGGATGGGTATTTCTTTAAGCTATCTGAGGACATAAAAATCAATATTTTGTTTTTTTAAGATACCGCTTTTGAGCTTAGCGCGGCAGTATAGCCTGACCAGAAAGATAAAAGACCTCGTCATTTAGCAGTAAAAAGTTTTTTTGTATTGACAATAACTAAATCGAAAAGGCAAAACTGGCGCTGTCGTAATAGGTTTCATTTTCCAGGTCAAATTTTGTATAGTCGGTGTTAATGCCTAATGAATTGTACAATAAATGTAATAACTAAAGTAATAATCAATAATCACGAATACGAATGTGTTGTAGGGACAATGTAGGTATGATTTTTGCACATACATAGTATCACGTCTCTATCCCATATGGGTAGGCAGAGACTGAATTGCCACTTTGCACGATTCTGGAATTTCTCTCGCTTTCTCCACCTTCAATCTTTTCATTTCCGCCGGTTCAGGGTTCTTTTGACCTGGCCTTTAATAAGAATATCGGATAAATGAAATTCGAATTCTTATTTCATTACAACCCGCCATAGTGGCCCACGTAAGTGTGACGCTCCGGGACTAGCCTGTATATATCGGGCTCCAAGAGGCCGGCATAATTGTGTCGACTGTCAAGAGGTAATCATCTCTCGTCAGTCGACATTATATTGGACCCACTTACCATCAGATGCAGTGAGGTCACTTAGCCGTGCACATATAAAAAAACATATTTTATCAACAGATAGGGATAGGAATCGTTTGTTGATTTTGATTTGATTTAGGAGTATACAAAAAATGATAGTGCTATTTTTTTTTCTAATTTAAGCATCCCATGACGCTGATAGTGGTTCACAAAGCCCGGCTTCTATAGTGCTAATATGTTCGCCGCTAAGATTAGTATTAGGTTGGTGCATCTGCACTTATGCAATTTTATTCAGTTTCTTTTTTCAAATTCAATTCGCACGGGTTGTTGAAAATGCTTTATCTTAAAAATACCCCTGTGGTCGATAGTTCTCATCGTGGCAGATTCATTCAGTGGCATATTTATTTTATATATTTCTGGGCAGGGTTCGCATCTGCACCTCCTTGCATCCCCCTCCCGACACCCATGTATGTTAAGACAAGTGTTGCCACAAAATAAAACAAAACATCGACTTTAAACTTCCTTTATTCGTTCCAACTTCGCAACTAGCGATAACAATCTCGAACGCTACAATGTAAGCTCAATATGAAAATTTGCTAGTTTTATGTAATTTAAACCAAGAGATTATTGACTTATGGCACAATTTTACATCTCCAATATAGTAAAAATTTTGATAAATAGTGCCAGTTGGTACCGCTAATTTGACTTGAATGAATGAAAAACTATAATAAAATAATAATTTTACACAATACACAATTACTTTATATTACACAAATACCTACTGAATATTTTTTATAAACAAAAATATAAATAAGAGTTATTAGAATAAAACTATTTTACGGTCAAAAATCGCCTTCGTGTTCACGGGGCGGGCAGGCCGCCCGAAGGCTGAAGGCTTCGAAACTTTGGGAGAGAATTATAATATAAAAACTGCGATAGAATCCGCAAAATAGTTTTATTTTAATGCCTAAAACTCGCGTAAACATAAGAAATCATTATATCAGTTATGACAAAGATCATTATATTATAACATTAAGGCGATACCTCAAGGTCCATTTTCATACATTTTGTTTCACCTTTAATCTGGGTAACTAAACAAGTATTGGCAAGTAAAGAATTTAAATTCACGTCTAGTTAGTGATTAGTTCTCGCAGTTGAAAGAAAAACGTAAAAATAATTAATAATCATGGATATTTCGGCCTTTAAAATTTAACATGACGAAATTTTAAAGGCAGAAATATCCATGATTATTAATTATTTTTACGTTTTTCTTTCAACTGCGAGAACTAATCACTAACTAGACGTGAATTTAAATTCTTTACCAATACTTGTTTAGTTACCCAGATTAAAGGTGAAAAAAATTTATGAAAATGAACCTTGAGGTATCGCCTTAAAAATATTATTTTTCATTCATTCAACAATATCTCAAGGTTTAATTTTGTTTTTAATGCATGAATTGTTTATAACATGAATATGTTTATGGGGTATGTAACGACTTGAATTCGTTAATAATTTAAATTGACTTTAATTTCGAGCTTCCAAAACTTTTTTAACAAATAAAATATTTTATAAGACTCTTGTACTCAGACAAATTCGACTTGGACGTCAACAAATATTGTTAAGTAAATATAATATATCAAATAATAATATCTACATGCGTACAGTATTTTGTTATACATTGGTTTGTACATATATTTTAATATAGCAATAATATAACTTAAATTATTTACACAATATAAATATTAAATAGTAGGTATGTACATACATACTGAATGTCCGCGCGAGCTCCGAAGAATCCGGTCAGACGCTAAAAGTGCGAAATACCTTTACAACATCGATAATGTAATATTAAAATATTCCATAAAATTCCTCGGAGTTCGCGCGCGGAATCTTCTACAGGAGCATTTTGATATTGCCTTAATAAATGGAACCACATAGTCGTCTTTACCTCTGCTAACATTGTGCCTAATCGTTGAATAACTAAACATCCATACGAATATTATCACCAATAATCGCGGTTTATCTTTTCTGAATTTTTGATCACGTAGTTTGGTGCAAATATATACAAATTACTTTTTATTTATATTCGAAACTTTCACTTTTTTACTTTACATCTATTAATTATACAGTGTTATTTTCAAGAAGACAAGTATGAGGATTTATTTAGTAATGCAATTTCATAATCAACCTTTATTAATATTTCTCAAATATGAATTAGCCTGGATATCCAAGAGCCTTATAAACATTGCGTTTCAAACAACATACTACAAATGAGGGTAACCTTAACCCTGACTCGTCATCCCGACTTAACTTATCAGACGCGGTTCAGCACGGCTTTTAACTTCATTTTCATCGATGACAGTATTTATACATATAATATCGTATTAGCCCTGTATTATATACTGTCCCACTACTGGGCACGGACCTCCTCTACTACTGAGAGGGATTAGGCCATAGTCCACCACGCTAGCCTAATGCGGATTGGTAGACTCAGCAAACCGTCAAATTTCTATAAAGAATTTCTCAGGTATGCAGGTTTCCTCACGATGTTTTCCTTCACCGTTAAAGCAAGCGATAATTTACAAAGAATACACACATCATTTTGGAAAATTGAGAGGTGTTTGCATTTGGGTTTTGAACCTGCGGACATTTGTTTCGGCAGTCCGTTCCACTCTCGACTACAGTACAGTATTTATAGTCTATTTGTAATTATACCTACAACTTTCACAGGCTACTGATTTACCTTTACCATCCCTTTATAATACAGAACATATTTATAGCTTAACCAGGATAACCTTGCTTTGGGGACGCCGTCTTTGTTTTTTCCTTTTAAAGTTAATATTACCAGTGCAAGAAGTTCCACGTTTTACCAAAACATGACGAATATATTTATTTTTCCTTGTAAGGCTATAATACCTAAATCATTTGTTGATATTCTATAACGTACGAACTAACCGCGCCTGCTTTCTATTTTACGAACCTTTTCCATTATATCTCCATACTTAGATTATTGAAATATAATCAATTCTAAATTTAATGAATCAAGTATCAACCCACTGCAAAATAAAAAAAATATTGAAACTGGAAAGTGATTTTCTAAAATCACTTAAATATGAGATTAAAATTATATACTTACAAGTGAAATATTGCTGTTATTTAATAATGTATAAATTTTGAAAATATTGACGAAGACAAATGAAAAAGGTTAAATATATTTTTTTACAATCAGTCCAATTAGTTACAATAATACTTAATTTCAAATACGTTTTCCAAATGTTGGCATATTCACTCTTGTCGTAATAATTTGTGCGAAACGATGAAATTTCTTCCGATAATAAGTGGCTCGGATGCAATGAGTGATAAATGCGAATACAATATTATAATTTTACAGTTGCGAAAGCGAAGACAGGCTTTGATTTTACGAATGCGAAAATAATGTCTTATAATGATAATATTAAATAATGTACAGATCTAATGGACGATTACCGTTTATTTTAGGAAAAGCAAATTGATTTTGCGTGCATAAAATAAAATATATTTTCGTCATTCGCATCATTAATACGATCATGCATACATTAACAATAAGTGATACAAATTCTATTAAACAAATTATGGGTAATTAGTTTATTTTAAAATAAATAATATTATGTGCATCTTTAAATTCGTAATAAAACATACCTATAACTAGTCGTAACGACTACTTTGGGGACATTATAAATAACTTGAGTATCTACAAAACATCTAAGTTTCTTCATAATCGCATATATTTCTACAAAAATAAGGAATAATATAACAAAAAAAACTTTTAAATTACAGTAACATACTGGTTGACAATGATTGTTCACTTTAAAAATAAAAATGAAAAATATTTAATACAGACATTCTCGCCAGCATCGAAATTCGATTTTCAAAAAATAAGTATGGCGGAATTTACAAAGTCGAACATATTTTTAAAATAATTACAGAAATCCTTTACGCCTATAAATAATATTCATTATCATTATGAAAATTCCAATTACCTCAATAGGAATGCATACAAAGTACAAACATAGGTACATACATATAAGTAATTGTCATATAGATGTATCAAAAATGCATCAGTCAAATGGATTGTATATTTTTAGAATAAGTAAATAAATATTTGTTCAAGCTCCCTGTATTCATAATTAGGTCATTTACTATAATTTTAATCTATCATTATTATTTGTGAAATTTATAGACAGGGTATGATAATTTGATAAATATTCTTAATGTTTTTAAACTGCACATTTCTGGACCTTGCCATTTATTTTTCTTAATATTCACTCGTTAAAGTACTATTCTGGGTGTGCATGTACAATTTATTTTCGTAACTTCACAGTTACTAATTGCAAACAAAAACCTTCAAACAAAGACTATGGAAAAATGTCAAAGGATACTGAAGTTTTAACACTAGCCTAATTTTACATGATTTTATATGTACTTATATTAATATAAGTAACTAACAAGCGAGAAAATCAATAGTTATATTTACGGCCGACTTCAATAACGCAATCGCTATCTTTAGATCGATCGAAATAATTGACCAATCAGAGTAGAGTCTGTTTGACATAGTGGTTACAATAGTTTGCCTATTTTATTCTCAGGTTTAATGCGACGATAAAAATTGAGATATTGAAATCGGTGATTAGTCAAAGAATATAGGTTATAGGTTTTGCCTAAAATGTCTAACAAAGCATCATCGTCGTATCATCGTACAAGTAACCCTAATAGCCATAAGTAGATATATAACCATGTAAAAACATCTTATATATTTAAATTACATCTAATTCCGACTGCTTATAACTCTCACGATCACTCCTTAACCGAAACGACATCTCAACCCAATATCACAGGGGGTGATGTGGTATATTATATAACTAATCTTATATACTGACTTACTTACCTTACATAATGACTAATTATTAGGTTAAAATATAAGAGAGAGATGGACTTTGAAAATAAATATTTTTAGTACACAACTTATTTGTAAGACGTTCATTATTTAATTTTTGTTGTAGATATGAAATTAAGTTTTGTTTAGTCTTTTTAATGATTAATTGGCAAACCGTTATAAAGAATATAGAACAATTTAATTTTATAACCTCAATTAAAAATAATCAGGCAAAATTCCTCAGAGACATGTAAAGAATGTCATAAATACTTCTTTTATACCATAATGGTCGAAACATCAATTTCACTACTTTAGACAAAATGTTGATGATCTAAAAATGCGCTTACGAATATTGTAATATATTATAGGAACGGTGCAAATAGGAACAGTGTAGAGATAGTATGGAGAAAGAAAATCTAATATCTTATGTATTTAGGGGTACTTATTCTTCGATGTTGTTGTCATAACCAAATTTAAACCAAATTTGATCTTAAGTATACACTAAGAGTCACCCATGGGTCGAAATTTTAACGTCGAATTCACACTACTCCGAGCGCGTTCATGTGTTTAAAAGGGGGTACAATGGATTTTTACGTATTTATATATTTAAAGATATCTCTAAGTAATTAGAGATGTAATTACTCCTGACGGTATGAATATTTTTACGCAATTCAAATTTGGATAGATATTCACATATAAATTCAAAACCGGGTCAAACCCAAACTGTACATGTTTACTCGTACAATGTAAAATCGCTGCCAACAAGGCATTTATATGATTATGACAACTACAGAGATGAAAACCTAATTAAAACTATATCTATTTATCTACTACTAATAAATAAACACAATAAATAAGTTCGTATAAAATCCATTTGACTAACGAATTTTATCTACATAAAACAACCTATTCATTGCTTAAATGCTCTAAATTAAATTATAAAAAGAACATTTTTACATCATATCATATATTTGTAATAGTAGGTAGCGAGTTGAAAAATCTATTCAAAATTAATGTTTAAAAGTAACTCTATAAGTTTATCAATTATTTCCACAATCTGTAGTAATTATATAAGCTTAAGAAAGCGCTAATGAAAAGTAAAAATAGTAATAATATGTTTAATTACTATAACTAATTTATACAGCTCGCAAGTTCAACCGTAAAAGTAGCCTCAAGTAAAAAATCTACGCAACTAGCGAGTAAATATTGATGTCAAATAAAAATCCGCAGAACAGTATAAAAATCGATTTTGACACCAAAAAGGTTCCATTTAGAATGAGCAATGAGCATTTACAAGACGGATTTCATAACCAATGGACGGTAGTCATGGACTAAGAAGCTGAGCTGTTGCTTGCAAATAGGTTTTATTAAATTTACAGTTTGTCATCGATTATTCGATAGTTAAAATATGTTACGGATGATAACTTAAAACATAAAAATCAATTCAGCAAAGGCGTACGTAAAGTTTAATTATATGTCATTAAATCTGTGTTAAAAGTAGTTCAAAGGTGTAAGTCATCAAGCCAGAGGTACTCAGAAGAAAATACTTAATCAAGGTATTCAAAATCAATTCTGAAAACGATTTTTAGATTTAAAGTCTCCGTAACATATTATAATTTAAATAATAGAAGTTTATTGAAAAGTACATAAAATAGTGCACAAGTAAGCATATTATATTTTGTTTGATTCATGACGGCATCGATTTTTTTATTATTTTTAGTAAAATGACGGTATTGCGCAACGAGAAAATCATTTTAACTACTTAACTAATGAGATCATGGTTTATCGTTAAACGAATAACACTTTAAATAAAACAGATATTAAATAATACACTTTAAAAAGAATATAGAATTATACTAAAGATTTTTTATCTGCACAAATCCTATAAAAATTGGTAAACTAACAAAAATCCTTTGTATTTTGTGTGTTAGTAAGTGTATAATTTTGCAAAAAGTTATTATGATGAGCATGATGATTGCGTAGTTTACCATTAATTATTCTTTCAATAACAATTTTTATTATAATAAATTAGACCAAGATGGCCAGCCATTACGTAAAAGTTATTTGTGAGGAAATATTCAACATAGTATTTACATCATACTATGGTTAGTTCTTAATTGTAACAAATATAAATAGCCTTTAATTTATTTCGATTATCTGACATTGAATATATTTTGTTTAATTTATTAATTTTGTTATTTGTAAAATACTTCTTTTGTTGAATTTTCTCTTCGTAGTAACAAATAATTTAGGGGTAAAAAATGGTGTTTAATATTTTTCTAATGAAAGGCATCACTTCTTGAGTCATTGGGTTTGTTAGGCTCATATTCAAGTAGGCACTTATACCCAACTTATATAGAAAAAAAAAGCCGTTAGAATTGTAAATATATAATTTCGAATATTTGATGGTCAAAGTTTTGAAAACATATAATGTATTAGTCTTTATCTTTGCAATTAGAACTCACCTTTCTTATTAAAATTCGGTTATAATTAAAACATTTATATCAATACCTCACAAATAACTTTTGTTGCTAAATAAAAAGTCTAGGAGGACTGCGTGAGCCTGGGGTTCCTGGGGCACTGCATGAGGTGGCGCTGCCACGGCAAGTCTCGAGCCAGGACGTTCGTGAAGCAGTAAGGACATTTCCATTCGTCAAGACCGAGTGCTATAAATAAATGAACATTTATGGACAGTTACTAGTAAGCTGCTTTAACCCGACCAAGAAAATAAAAGACCTGAGTTGGGGTCGGCACATTAGGTTTTTGTTTTAAGCTATCGTTATCTGTATAAAAAAATCCATATTTAAACACATGGCGCGGATTTTTATTTTCTTGGTCAAGCTACAGAACAGTCGACAAATGTAAATTGGAAATACGAACATTGATATTTCTTTTTAGTGCCTCTTATCTTGAGGACATATAACTGCTGCATATATACTAGAACATATTTTGTCATGCATTTACTAAGGTTCTAAAAATGAAAAATGTGACATCTATCGGTAGACGTCCGAAGTACTTTCTTATTTAAGTTTGATTTATAAAGACTGTTTTAATTTTTAACACTTACGAATACAATTAATGTGGTAGTCGCTCTCGTCGGCCCTGAGCGCCGCTCCGCACTTCTGACACGCCTTCCAGCATCCCTCGCTCATTGAGCATTCTTCTGAGGAGGCAAAGTTAACCTTAATAACCATTATTTTTAATTTGTTATTAAAAAAGGGAAGTATAAACACAAAACAAAGACACATCATGGAATCCATCCAGGCTAAGTATAGTAGTGAAACATTTGTTTCTTTCTGACATTTTGGAAGCTCTCCTTCCATACCAAAAGACGCTTACCAAGCAGGTGCACGTGTAGGGTCCTGGCCTCCAGCGCGACCCTGCAGTGCGGACAGCGCGCCAGCACGACGCAGCGGCGCCAGTAGTGCGCCTCCAGACCCTCCGCGCGCACGCGCCGGCCGCACCACGTGCATGTTGTGCTGGAAATTATTAAATGTGACGATCACAAACCTGATAGCTGCTATTTTTAGGGGTTCTGACGCTATCGTATGGTACTGGAATATTGCAATTTGTCGACCGGCGAAGTAAATCTAGTACCGATTAATTTATTTAGGGCTATACAAGCTGTCGTAGGTATATGTAATTCTAAAAATTACGTTTTTAACGGATAATATTGACTGTTGGTCATATTTTAATTATTATAAACTTCTGATCCAAATTTTATAAATATCGGTAACTATAAACGCATCAGCTAAAGAAACTGGAAATCTGGTAACCCAAATGAATGCATATTACTCACTGCAAACTGATGCTTTCTGGCATATGATCACCACAATCAGCGCCATCGTACCCTTCATATGGAGGTTCACTGTTCGCCACCTGCTGTCTTCTACCTGCAAACAAACAATTCTAATTTCATTCGGTTTCAAATTCTAGACCAGTCTCAACTTAAAGGCTGCTTGAACTAATTTCATTCTGAAAGTACGTTAAGAGGACCTGCAATGGATATCTTGTAAACCTTAGTTATGGATATTGTTAGTGCACTTGCTTGGGCCTTATCCTCTATGACAGTGTAAACTCTTAAAGGCTGCTTTTTTATCTTCTTGAGATTTCTGTGTAATGGTATTCTGTTTTATAATTTCAATTATTTCCAACGCGACGCGGTGTGTTACGTGTTACGCACTATTTAAATAAAGTATGGCGTAAACAATAAGGCCCCTTGTTTTGTCATTCAGTGCTACAATCTTGATGAGTATAATAAATTACCTGGACTATAATACCCGCTCTCGTCCATCTGACTGCTCTCATCCAAATGCAGATTCCTCAATCCAGCCACCAACTTCGGAGACTCCAACACCCCCTCTCTAAAATATTCGGCCTTTACTTTCGGAGAATCAAGGCTCCTGCAATCCGAGTCTCTCCTCATATCATTTCTGGACATTTGGGGAGAATCCATAGGTAAGGAGTCCATGCTTCTTATGTCGTTCTTGGAGGTTTTAGGGGAGCCTAGAGTGGGAGATTCCCGATAGTCCAAATGCAGGGGCTCGTAGACGGTAACGGGTCGCTCTTTGAGCTGTGGCTTCGAGATTTCGTGGTCGTAGTGGATCATAGAGTGACGGTTCTCGGAGTTGCGGTTGGTTCTTCTAAAGATCACTTCCTGGTCGTTTTGGTTTTCTTGGAAGTGGACCTGTTTAAAACAAACGCGAATCATGAATGCAATACCAAAAAATCCTCCTTCAAATTGTTGATGCATGTTTCTGATAGCATTAAATAATAGGTAAGTTGGAAAATTACATGTTTTCGACAGTGATATTCCATTTGGAAATCATTATTAACTCAGGAATTTATACAAAACTGCACTAGTTAACGGTTTCTAGGTAGTTTTCTCAACGACTGGTCCAATCGCTCAAATGCTATTTATGTTTACATAATATACTAATCTCAATATAAAATTTTATTGAAAAATGTGAACAAGTTAATCATAATAATATAATATCTACCTTCTCGACCCCAGAAGCAGTAGACTTAGGAGAATGTTTCGGACTGACAGCACTATCCAGCCTCAGCTTATTATAACCCGGATAATTTGAGAAGTCTTTAGCGGTCCTGCTTGGAGTGTATCTCTTCGTTGGAGACTTCTTCAAACTGCTCTTTGATTTAGTCGTATAACTTCCACTCAGACTAGAAGGCGCTAAAGTCACTCCACTGGTATTGGTAGCCATGGATTTAAGGCTGTACGATGACGTGGCTCCAATGGATGATGTCATCCCTAATGAAGTCGTCATGCCACTAGTTGTTCCGCTACGAATGGACGGTGTTACGCTTGCAGTGTCTTGATTATCGGTCGGTTGATCAGGATTTAGAATTTGTTGTTCTGTTGGTACTTGGTTGAGCATTTTCTAAAGAGGAAAAAATAATTTCATGTCGGTACCTTTGTCTTTTATATTTATCTAATTAAGTATTTTTTGCATGTTTTTATAATATCTATAATACATACATAACAGGCCTAAGGACTATTCTACATGTTGGTAAAACAATTATGGACTATCGGTAACTGTCCTTCGGAATATAGTTCGTATAAGATCTCACTTATTTCTACCCATTATGGGTATATTAAAACATTTTCTTCACCATCAAGAGCTATATTTAACAATTATCTACTCGCTAGTCATAAAACACCACACCACCTAGGACCACGATAAGGACACCAATAACTCGATCAGCACATACCTGCATATCAATCCTATCGAACTGCTGGAAGAGATGTCGGTAGATGAGGTTCCTGCGCGTGACGGCGTCGTCGGGCGGGAGCTGCGCGCGCACGAGCCGGGGCGAGCGCGCGTACGCCACGAGCAGCAGCCGCTCCGCCGCCGCGCGCACCGCGCCGCCCGCGTGCTGCGCGCCCGCCGCGCCGCACTCCGCGATGCGACGCACCGTCAGACCGCTGGAAGGCGGTAGATTTTAAAAAACTATACGTTCCAGATAAATTACCAGCGCTAGAACACTTATCTAGTGGTAGAATATTTTTATATTTGCCCGGATAGCGACCACCGTACACAAGGTATTAAAACCCGCCATAATGGCCCATGTAAGTGTATTGCATTCCGGGGTCAGCCTGTGTAGATCCGGTTGCAACAAGCCGGCATAATTGTGTCAACTGCCGAGGGGTCTGTGAGGGAGGGTGATCTCTTGTCAGTCGACATTCCATTGTACCGTACTTCACTTACCATAAAGTACAGTGGGGTCAATTTGCTGTGCCCGTATAAAAAATGGCTGCAGTCAGCGACTACATAAACTTGGATAAGCAGTGCTCTCAAACCAAGGGCTTTATATTACATTTTTGTGACTAATTGATGACCAACGGCTGCACTCTTGGATCTTGAAGTTGTAGAAATAGGATGTGCGTCCTAGGTTTACTTATATCCTTATAATATAAAAGAAGTAAAAAAATGGTTGTTTTTTACCTAAGTAGGCTATGCAAATATTTCTACATTACTATCCACCCACAGATGACCTCTTTCGATCAAATATGGTCACAAGTCTTGATATATATAAACTTGCTTTTTGGATACGTCTCTTAATTTCTACAATAAAGACAGTGGGGATATAGCTCAGTGGTAGAGCAACCGACTGCAGATCGATAGGTCCCTGGTTCAAATCCGGGTGTCCCCTAGTTGTTTTTTTTACAAAATTCCTAAAAACTTATGACGACATTATTCATTATACTCTCGTATCACGAAGTGTGATTAAGTTGTTACTCCGTAATTCTTCAACACAAAATTTATTTTACCATTTGGCAACGATAAGTCTTATTTTAAATCGTACTTTCAATTTATTTGATTCTTTTTCATATTTAATTCATTACCTTTGCGAATCCTAAGTGAATGTTCAAATATAGTAATACTTAAAATCTTTGCAGTCGTCATTTCTTCAAAATCATTTAATTACAAACATCTTTATACGAAACTAGATTGAATTACCTTTGGTAAAATACTTCTTACTCCAGGGTTTACGAGCATTTCAATATATTACTCCAAATGGTACTCCATTCTTGAAAGTTGATTATATCCAGTGTTTGCAAACATTTGTTACCTGTTCTTATCAGTGGAGATGCCGTGTGTGAGTATCAACTGCTCCAGCATCTGCAGCCGCGACAGCGCGAGACGTGGGTGCATGGATGCAGTCACTGGTCGCACCAATTGCTGCGGAATTATGTGGAGAGCCCTGGAAAACATATCATACATACTAAGCACGTATAGAAATATCTTTTTGTCCTATTTCCAGATTAGATTGATACTGCCCTTGTAGTTATAACACCACTAGGCACTTTGAATTACAAAGCACTGTGGTCATTATTGGGAGACAATTTAAGCCTTCGTTATCGACACTACTTATTAACGCTAATTTAAGCAATTTTAGTCATGGCACAGCCTAATAGATCACAAATGTCAAAGAAGTAAAGGAACTAAAAGCTGTTGGTCGCAACTCGTAATACAAGAATGTTTTCCGTCAAACTCAACAAACAGTCAGTTTTTCCAAAATATGGACATAGAAGAAAGAATTCGAAGTCGGTAAAGGTCACTTGATACGACTGTGGTTCCATTTACACCATCGACCTTACAATTTTAAGACTCCATTAATGCATTACAAGACTACCTTCCCGGACTACAAGTTAGTGGAATCTAAAATTTTCCTTACCGAACTTGTGGACAGTCAGCCAGAGTAAGGACGGTATGTTGGGCTGTGGAGTGCACCCTCGGAGCGGGGTCACCGCACGCACGCAGCAGCTCTGGGAGGATCTTTTCCAAACACCTACCAATCTCCGCTGCACATACTCTAAAAAGTTTTTTTTTAAGTCTCAACAGAGATAGTCTAGAATTCAAAATTGTGAATCATTGGGATGTACAAAGTAAGTAATTCCAAAAAAAAATTGATGAACAAGACGTTCAGATATAATAATCGTTGGGCTTGCCCATAAATAGTTACACCACAATTATAATCTGCACTGCGCTCATACGATGCTCAGTAATTATATTAGTAACTCTTAGTGGTACAATCTAGCGACAGACAGTGGTAAGGTCCGTGGCAAATTCATCGAATGAGATCCCTCACCAGTGCTGCAAGTTTCCTGCGACATGTGTGTCTAATGTTAACATTTTGCCTGTCATACACCCCAATAGTTACGCCACTGTCAGCAAAAATGGAAATATCTGTGGTGCGACGGATTTTATCTTCTAATACGAAATACTCTCGATATGTCGTAAGTATAATTATGTTCCATTTCTATTAATGCAATAATAACGTTACGGAGACGGCGATATTTAAAGACTGACTTCTCTGTCCTGCTATTAAAAGCGAGTATTAGATAACCAACTAAATATCTCACCTATCCGGCACGAATTCTTGAAACAGCACTCGAACGACCTCGTTAGCCTGTGAGTAGACCGAGAAGACCTTGTCCCTCAGCGCCCTTTGGAGTAGCAGCGCCGCGGCTCTGGCCGTCTTGTTCGGGGAGGTCTTCGTACTCCCGTTGGAGGGGGAGGTCAGTTCCGCCCGCAGTCGTGCCAACCCTTCTTCTTTGTCCAGGTAGTTTTTGGAGAAGAATTTTTCTACCTAGAATAAAAAAGAGTTACCTATGTAGAAAACATGATATGCACTTGGTGGAAGATAAAATTACTCCTTAGAAAGTAAGGACTGAAAAGAAAATATTAAATCCACACTACTTATCTCCAATTAATATGTCCAATCATCAGTAATTGTAATTTTTTGATTATACAATCCAGAATTATCACACATAAATTACCCAGGCATTTTATTGTATGCGAAATGTGGCCGCGATCGCCACATACATATAACAAGAAATGAAATTAAATTGAACAGCTAGTGCACTAGACGCCATGCTTACCTTTTCGGGGACAAAGATCTGATCTTATTAAGTACGGGACGTACTATTAATATGCTTTTGTAATATTCGCGTGATGAATAAATTATTTGTTAGTTATGCAACGGCTTAAAAACGAATTTTTAAATTTTATCCCCTTTTTGGAATCAAACCTCATCGGGCATACAACGCTAGTAAACTATAAAAAAATAGACATTCACCAGTGGATATCCAAATATCAATATCGGCAGAGCAGCTTGTTTTCTCTCCCTCTCATTGAGTTTGTGCGGAGGTCGTGCGTGTGAGGTGGCGCTCCCTCCGCTGCACTCCTCCTCCCGCGCCTCTCGGAGGTACTCGTTGGTGTGAGAGCTGTACCACCATAAGAATAAACCAAAGAAAAAGACGATTTAGTTCTATGTGAGATGATGTGATTCAGTCCATGTGTTTAAAGAAATTCTTTTTTAGCATTTGGGATAGAGTTTAAATGAAATACAATTTATAGATAATTTTTTGTTAGTATTTGGGATACAGCGTCAATGAAATATAATTCACAGCTGATAATAGTTGACAAAAAACGAATCCAGAAAACCATAATATTTTGTGATATCAGTACTGCTTCAAAGAATGAAGCTAGCAGAATAGGACGCGGACAATAGCGAATTCTCGAAATATTCTTAACGTATTGGAGATAGATAAACCGCCTAGCGAGTCAATAAAGAAATCTTAAGGTATTTTTCAGTTTACTGTATCTAGGAGTCTCATATATTTATCTGTAAGATTGAATGAAAATCTATGTTTAGATGGTTATTTAATCTTACTGTCTCAAAGCTGGTAGAAGCCGCTCCTCATAAGCTTCGAATGTAGAGCGTGGGCCCGCGCTTTTATTCCTTCTTCTGATTAGTGAACCTGGTAAGGGAATAAATGCACAACAGTTCAGTTTTGGGAATTGCTGACTGGCGAGGGGCAATCTTTCGTCAGTCGACTATCTAGATCTATTTCCAGGCAGCTTTAGGTGCAGTGAGGTCATTTTACCGAGCCCGTTAAAAAATATGCAATCGCCATTACAAAAATTTTTGGACCCTATTGTGTCTGTGAAAACATTATCATAACTTTAAATAATTTATATGGCAGAACAACGTTTTCTGAGTCAGCTAGTATAATCATAATATCGTATATACCTGTGGTTAGGTTTTACTTCCAACGTTTCTTCGGAAGTGAAACTATAGTACTCAAAATGTTAAGGAAAAAATCTCTAATAAAGTGAATAGAATTTAATGAATATCGCCTTAGTATAATCCCTCTATATTATTTCAAAAACATCATTCGAATTCCTTAGATCTTACGATGCTATCAGCTATAAGATTTTAGGTATCAAAGTCATACCATTAGCAGCATTAGGAGTGATACTTCTACGCGGACTGTCAGTCTCTTTTCTTAACTCTTCTTCTTCTATTTTCTTCTGCTCGTCTAGTTTCTCCTCTTGCGCTTGGACGGGTTGTATCGGCTGGTTTATGTACTGCGGTGGTATGTCGTCTTGAAGTATGTGAGCTGGCGACTGTAATTTGGTATTTACGGCTTAGATTTTAAAGGTTATAATGGCGAAAAAATATTTTGTATGAAAGGCGCCGCACAGTCAACTATTTGTTTGTGCTTCAGCAACTATCAATTTTATAAGAGTTTGGTATTCGGCAACAAGTTCGAATAGGCATATAATGAATCTAGACTTAAAATAAGATTTAGATTCTAAGCAGTCTTAAAAGGCCAACTGTAGGCCTGAATTATGACAAAATTATATTAGCAAGCCATCAATATCTCGGTTTTTTACCATTAACATGAAAGGCAGACTTGCTTTAAATATAATTTGAAATTAATCACCAGATTACTTGACATTAGCTTCTACTGAATTAACTAATCATTCATTGAAAGCAATAACATCATAATGAGCGTTAGCAGCTTGGCTTTTCTCCAAGCATTGTTTAAATACATAGGCGGTGGCAACTGCTTAACATCATTTAGGACGTTTGTTCCTTTATGTCCATCGCTATACAAAAAAGATATGTTTCCTATTAAAAATCTAATGCCACATTTCTGGCTACCTTCTCCACATGATTAATCTCTTCTTCATCGTCGCCATCATCGCCGTTAACATATTCGTGTCCATGGGCCGGCTCCAGCGGAGGTACTGGTGATGGTATGTCCAAGCTCAAGGACCCAGCTACGACGGATGGTGACAGATGGTGGGAGAAATCGTACTCTTGCGGCATTGAGGAATCGTTGCGCGAGTCATGCTAAGAATGGAAATGGAGCATTATTTATTGTTATTCTTTTTATTTCGAGTATTTTGTTCTTGTTTCTATACATATTAATACATTAATGAATATAAAAATATAAGAAACTCATCACTCATTAATGGCCAGGCTTAAAACCCAAGCCACCAGTGGTTAGGGATTCAAAGTGAGGAATCTCTTCACAAAGCGTGCCATGTGCAAGAATACTCCCTTCTGCATCTAGTCTCTGACTCAAAGGCCTATTAAGAGCTTCTAGAGATGGTCGTCGAGGCTTTTCAGTATCAACCCATGGTCCAACCCTTCTCAGTAACATAGGATGCCCGTCATCCTATGTTACTGAGAAAGTTTCTAAGGCTCAGTGATAAGCAGTGTTTATTATTATTCTGCCACAAAAGTTCCTTGTGGGAAGTGTAATACCTACTAGACATGATTTATGAATGGTAAATTCTCTATATCTTTTTTCTACTAACCCCGTCATCCTCAAACAGCCGGCACAGCTGCGGATCCTCTTTGACTCCAGCGAGGGCGTCAGCGATCCTGTCCCTCATCCGTCTCGCCAGCTCGAAGTCATCCCTCGCAGCTGCAGTGCGTTTGCGAAGACGCCACCTTCCTATTCTGATCCCGGCGGCGGCAAGCGCTGAACCAGCCGATTTCAACCGTCGAGCATATTCGAAGCGCTCCTCTGAAAGAATATAGTATTATCATTGTATGGGTTTTTTGTCAAAGTGATATTGAGTTTTTCTGTTTACTATCAGCCCGGAGTCTGAAATTTGTACCCGAAATGGCGATAGGAAGCGACCCCTATCACATCATGGGGCGAAAAACATAGTTGATTATAACTTAATATCATTATGATTTCTTATGTTTATAGTTTTATTATAACGTATTTAATCAGTATAAATTAAAAATAAAGCAGAACAAAGATCTGTTTAAAAATGCATACTGAAGATACAAAATTATTTAATCATGTCTAATACAATTATAGTTATTTACTCTTATCACATCTCGCATAAATACTGGTAGTGTGTGTTATCTACGCAAGTCTTTTCACTTTTAAGTCCCAATTACCCTTAATACATTTATTCCTTCAAAATACTATCAATTTCTCATTATCATGTGCGTTAACCACCAGATAATAAAATTCGTCTCTAGACCTTTGCTATAAAAGACAGCCTTACCAGCCACAGCAGTCCTTTTCTTCTCATCCAAACTCCTCACCAGGTCAGCTATTTCATTATCCACGTACATGACGAAGGCCAGGTCATCGTAGGGGGAGTACGAAGGCTCTGATTTGACTGTAGGAGTGGGTCTGTCTGCATCTTCCACTTCCTCTCCAAGCACGTTGACTGCCATTAACGCTACCTGGAATAGCTCTTTAGTGAGTAGGTTCTAATTCTTTGTTGAAACATTTAGCAGACATTTTTGTTGAGTCTTATTTGAAGTACAATGAAAATATTTCGCAAAACTTGAATTTACCAAAATTGTTATGGTTGCTGCGAGGTCAAACAAATATTTTCCGGAAGTCGATAAATGCGACGACTGCTCATATGAAACACATAACAGATTTCATTTCCTGTCGTAGGAATTTAACTCAAAACACTTGGTCCACAAACCTGGTACATCCCCATTAGACCTATTAAACAACTAACTCTACGATAACCCAAAATAAAATAAAGTAGAAAACCAATATTTTCAGACCTGGTCATTTTCTTTCGCAGGAGGATGCGGTCCTGAGAGTCTTAACTTGACGAAACGAGCCACTGTTGGTTCGGGAAGCGCCGCTGATCTGTATAAAAATACATTTTCTATGTATTTAATAATAGCTTTTGTCCGCGGCTACGTGACATTTTTTCCGGGATAAAAGTCCCGTTTTATATTTTCCCGCGAAAAAAGTTGTATAGCACGTCGCAGTAATGTAGCTTCTTATTAGTGAAGGAATTGTCCAAATTGGTTCAGTAGTTCCACAGATTGGTCCATGCAAACAAATAAACTCACAAACTTTTCCTCTAACTTATGAAGGTATTACAGATAGACAATTGATGTAGAAAGCGGAGGTTTAGAAGCAGGGCTCCGTTGGCACCTTCGGGATCTGTCACATACCTCTGAATACAAATGTGGAACTTACCTGAGCTCCCTGGTTCTTGCTTGCGGTGCCGGTTTCGCGAGGGTGACCCTTCCAACACTGGTGTACGTGGCTCCGCATGGTGTTGCTGCCCCTTCGGATACCAGGCCTCCAGATACCAGCACTTCCACGCAAGCGGCTGGAGAAATAGATAAAAGTTCTAACCCACAACTAATATCGAGTGATATCAACATTACAGACCAAAAACTAAGAAGTTTAGGTTAGCTCGGATAGCTGAGATATTTTTTCATACTTGTGTTCAGATCGCAAAATATGAAAGTGAACTAACCTATTTTATGTTCTGTGTAAAATTTTCTCAACTACGAGGGCTAAAATAAACTAATTTCGTTTAGTATTTTTTTTTGGATTTAAACATATTTATTTTTACAGAAGATTTTACATGAATGAAGACATCAACAATTTTTTTTTTCAATAAACCTATTTATCACCTAAATACACATTTTCTAGTTCTTCTAACTTTTAAAAAGTATTTTTTTTAATTCATCCAACCGCTTACCAATAACTAAAATAAGCAATATTTTGAGTCATGACTGATACTGACGTATGAGCTGATGATGTGCCAGTAGCTGCAGCTTGTGCACGCTGGTGACGCAGGCGAGGCGCAGGAGCAGCTCGTGCGGAGGCGGACCCTCGCTGCGCCAGCCGCGCGCCGCCGGACCCTGCGCGTTCAGCTCGCATGCTGGGTACGAGTTGTCTTCGCCTAAAAGATAGAGAAACGGGCTTTAGACAAAATGGCTTTTCACTAGCGTAACCACATCATGAAGGGCCCGTGGCAAATTATTAGAATAAGGAATCCCTAGTAAAACACCTGTTTAATGCCTATATTTTACAGGCGACCTTACTTAGGTATTCAGACACAAAAAATCGTACTTAAATGTTAAAATTTATTGGGCTTCTTAAGCCAGAGGTCCGGGACATATTGCCCGTCATCTTGTTATTACAACACTATTTTTCTATCATCGTTGACGCTAATAGAAAACAATAATATTATGTCATTTCCATAACTTTGTTGATTTGCATTAGTGTTAACAATTGTTGAGAGGCATTTTGTCTAAAAATACTGTTGTTCTGATTAAAATGCTATAATCAACATCGAAGCTATGGCGGTAATCTCAAAGTTACAGACTGCAAACTCGTTTTCACCATAAGTACGATAATAGCTGACCAATCGAAACGAAGATCTTATAAGGTTCGAGTTAATTTCCTTCATAAATATGGCATAGTATTTATCTATGGTTATATCATTAGTAAGTTATTTACATATTATAATACATCATAAGACAATATCATTGTTCCTGTCCGCCAAAACAGCAACATAAAGAAAATAAATGTGTTTGGCCCTAATCGCATTTTTCTCAACAATGAAACTAGGTCAATAGTCGACAGAAGGCCTGTGTCCTACATGACAAGGCATGGCATGTTATATTGATTTTACAATCTGATGTTATTAATTAAATATTAAATTTGCTATTGTACTCAATGAGTTATTAATATTTACAGAAAATTTGAGAAAAACTAAGTTAATGACGATAGAAACAATTCTCGTCTGATAACAGTACTTGAATAGTGATGCTTCACGGCATAAATAAACATTGTCATGGCATCTACCCAGCCGGAGCCTGGAAACACGCAAACGAGGGCCCTGCGTACTACCTTTTTTATTTTCGCCTGGTAATCATGAGCACTTCCCCGCTCAGACGCCCTTATCAACCAGACGACTGAGCAACTATATAAGTCACCGGTCTTACGACGCAGCATTGATCCCCGGAGAGACGGTAGACATCGAGCGACTGCTGAATCGAGCCCTTACTAAGTATAATATTATACACCCTACACAGTGACAATCAAATTTTTGTGGTGGTCTGCATGATGATTTGGGTCTGGTCCCGGTTTTCTCTGACGCGAGACGGCTAGTTGCCCATCGTAATTTCGTATTCATTCTATAGTGGCACCATGTTCGCCGCGTTTCAGTGAAAGTTTGTTTATTAGGCCAATCCGACATTTTTGTAAAAATATTACAAAGTCGATTTTGCTTTGGCCAAAGTATGTAAATATTTTCACAAATATACCAAGTTTAGTCTCAGTATAACAGCTGGAACGGCTGCGATTTTCTCAACCATTAATCTATTCTCTATTTTCATATCATCTCTTTCAAAATTATGTAATATCCTTCTCAGTAGCCCATTCAGGATATTACCTAAATCTTTATACCACATGGCTAATATACAACACACACCACGACTCTATACCCGACGGGATAGGTAGAGGTGCAACCAGGCCTCTCACTTAACACCATTTGTGTTCCCATATGTGACAGAGGGCGAGCCTATCGCCATATCAGGCTGATACTGAACAGAAGAAGCCAAAATCACTGACGGAGATTTGAACCCGGAGCCTCAGCTACACACAACGCCATCGAAGCAGGGCTGATATTATTTCTAATAACCTTTACACAATGATTAAAACTCTATCAACTTACAGAAACCCTTCGAAATAACAAAACAATCAATTTATTACGAGGCACGATCAATCTTGCTGCGAATTCAATCTTTATTGGCTTTATTAAACAAATTGAAACGGTTAACGTTTATTATGATTGATGTTTATTGATTATTTGATTTTGCTCGCAAATTCACACGTAAGTCATGTTTTAGTTTTTTCCCATTCCCTTGGCGTAGTTTTCCGGTCTTTGCCTGCCTAAAAGACCGCGCATTGTCTTTTTCATGATTAAAATGAATGAATAAAAAAACAAATGAACAAATAATTACATTGCTTTTAACTTAATCCAGGATTGATCTATATCAGGGATGTTATGGATATGAAATTTCGGATATGGATACGGATATGGATATAGGAATAAAATTATATCGGTTTCGGATACGGTTAAGGATAATAATTATGTCGGATTATCCGGTAGTTTCGGATAGTTTCGGTTACGGATATTTGACTAAAGTAAAATAAAAAAAAAAATAGATATATATATTATGTAATACAGTAGGGTGACGAATACTAACTATTGTTCATCGTCATCGTCGATTATTAATTATCGATGAACTAATTGGGGGACATGGGTGTTCGGAAAAACTCTGTGTTTTAGAAGTAGTGACACCTCCTCTCCGTGAAAAGTTTTTATCACACTGTTTATATTTTGCAAAAATTACTTTTAACATGACCAAAAAAAAAATACTTTGGACGCATTTCACTTCACTTTACTCAATAAAAAGAAATACTATTTATGAATGAGTTTATGTTATGATTAAAAATAACAAACTATACAAATTTCACGTAGCGTGTGAGCGGTGAAACAAAAACGTGTCGGAACATATTATCCGTAACTTATCAGAAACTTTTATAACGGATACGGTTACGGATATATTTTTATTTCGGATATCCGATAGTTTCGGTTACGGTTACGGAGCTCCATAACATCCCTAATCTTAATGGAACCTACTTAATGGATTTAGAATCCATCCAACGGCTTATAAATTTAGATTTAACAAACATATTCAAGAACTTGTATATTTCATGCACTCACTCCCTTTTTCCCCGAAAGGGTAGGCAGAGGCGCGATTGGTACACCCACTTTCCATCATGTTTTTTCCGTCCCATTTGATAGAGAGCGAGCCTATTATCAGACACAATTTTCAAACACCAGTCTAACACTGAATTGAAATACTCCTAGTATCACTTTGCCCGACCCGGATCAAACCCAAGACCTCAGCAATCGTATTGTAACATAACTACGCCACCTAGGCCCAATTAAATTCATAATTTATGTATTTACACATAATATAAGTATATAAAAGTACGGCACTTAAATTATAAAAAAATAATATGATGTAATCGATGCTAGATTTAAAAGTACAAAGATATAAAAAACAATCATGAGTCGTAGGCAAGCCATACAGTTTAACTTTATTTTTAAAGTCATTTTATACGCTTAGAGAACTGTTTATACATTTTAATGCAATATTAATTGACTAGAAGATACTGGGACAAGTTGGTCTAAATTCACGGAGAAAAATCAATCAGGCGATTAAAGCATCTCTTTACAGATATACTCTAAGATGACTTGATACTAGTTCTGTGGCAGAACCTCAAAACAAGAAATTGAAAACGATATTGAAACAGTACATTTATGCAACTGCTTTTAAAGTAATAGACAATAATACGTAGCAGCGGCGAAAGATGCTATTTTCTAAAAGGGAACCCGATAAATATGTAGGTACAATACGTATAAATCTACAATACTTATTGTACAAATTGTTCTGATAATTTGATTCTACATCTTTATGTGGTCTAATTATCGGAACAATTTGTACTTTGTACGGGAAGGCGGCAGGAATCGGAATATATGAACCCTTCGCGACTAATACGTAGGCACGTACAATTTTTTTTATTGTGAGAGTATTTTCTTATATTTCTTAAGGCCAGTATAACGCCCAGGGTTCCCACTCAAAAGTTTTCTTAGCAACATCCGAAAATCGTGTTTGCTCTTAGACAAAGAGATTTCAATCAATTTTATATGTCTCCATTTAGGATTTGAAACGACGTATCCCTAGCGCGCTGTGAGCAAATATTGTTTAACCTATTTTAAAACGGTCTTTGGTTTATTTTTGATTTTTTTATATAATGAAGTACTAGTAAATTTTATTAGCATTTAAATACTTAATATCTTTGTACAATTAAACAAATAATGCTTAAATTATTTATCCGTATCAAATAAAAATTAAAATATTTTTATTATTCCTTTCATAGATTTATATTAATTAAAAAACAAACATTACTTACTAGTTGCGTAAACGACGTGGAACGGTATTCGTTTCGGCATTTTTCACAGTTTCTACCTGTCGACTCTCAATTCAGATGTTATATTGACTTCCATTGCTACACTTAAAAAAAATAAAGAACACTGCAGTAAAAATATAAACACATATATACTTTTGTCAAATCAGCATTATAAAAAGAAATTTTGATTGGAATCGCTTTTCTACATGATTTTGTTACGTTAGGCTGACCGGATCACAAATTAAAACAAACTAAAGAGTTCTCCGAATAAATAATTCGTGTAATTTTGTATTAATGATGCGAAGGGACGAAGTTAGCGCGAATTGGGAAGTGGTCTGCAGACGGATCAATAAAACCGCGGCTGTCTTCGCGTCCTAAAGAAAATGTATCGCGCAACCTACAACTTCGTTTAACGCCATCTGTCAATAGGACATTGAAATACAATGAAGGTTGATTAGGTAGCATGGATTGGCTATATTATAGTTATAATTACATATGAGGGTAATTAAGCAATTCGTTGTAAAATATTTATATTCAGGAATTTATGTATTAACCCAAAAGGTTTACTTCAATCACAATGCAAATATTATAGGCATTCTCAATATCGTATCGGTAATAAATTATCCAAATAGCTTCGTCATTCTAAATTATGAAATCTCAACACATAAGATGAACTGCCACCGTGTTTGCAGAATCTGTGAATTGTGTAATTCCCGAGTAACAAAAATGGCGATATCTAGGTATTTAGATCTAGACAGATCTAGACATCTAGGCAGGTATTTTTTTATGTTAGCATAAATAAAAATTCAATTTATATTTTTTTTACAACATTTAATTTTCCACAATAGGATATAGGTAGGTAAGTATATGATTTTTCGATACGTATTATCCCTTTGGCCATCTTTGATTTGGAGTTAACACATTTATGTAGATATATATATTTTTTAAATATAGCTGGAACATGCAATTTTTCAAAGCAACAAATTTCTTTACAATAATTTATTTAGCCAATTACAATGACATTACAGTAATCAGCCTTAAATAGTTTGTCAAGTTCAAGCAATGGAACTTTAATAGATTACAAAATAAATACATAGTTTTAACACCTCTTTAACCAAACATTATCAAAGAAGGTTGGATATACCTACTTGGAATTTGATTTTTTTTTATTACTGGCAACTTTTTACTACACTCAATTATAATTTGCAGAAATCGGCTCCAGTGGCGTACACCAACCAATTCAGCATCTCCGTGACCCTCGTGTTGATCGCGGGGTCGGTGGAGGCGCAGAAACGACCGAAGCTGATGATGAGTGCCAGGTACAGCCGACCAGTGTTAGGCTCAGTGTACAGTCCAGGGCCGCCGGAGTCGAACTGCCAAATTTTATCGGAGAAGTTTAGTTCAAGGCTTATCAAATGCGAGAAGCGGTGCAAATTTGGGCCATGGCGCCGATAGATTTTGTACGGACAGGAAACTGTTTTTTGATCATGTAAAATGTGGATGCTTTATTCACATTATTTATTATTATTTTTTATTTTTTTTGGTTGGCAGTACTTACCATCAAGACCGCTATAACCTTATCTTACTTCTCACTAATATTATAAATAGGAAAGTTTGTGAATATGTTAATTCACTTGGGATATTAGAAGTAAAGACAACGAAAAAAAACAGGACTTGATGGGCTTCCCGGGATAAATGATCTATCCATGAGCCAAGTTTCTTCCATATCTGTTCAACGTTTTCTCCCTTTTTAAGAAACATCCAAACTTTACTAACTTTCCCAACGCTACATATAACAAAACAAAGCACCTCATCACGTCTGTCCTTCTGTCTGAAAGCGATAAACTCTAAAACTAGTGAACGGATTTTGATGAAATTTGTTATGACGATAGTCTGAGACCCTGGGAAGGATATAGGCTATTTATCCCGGGAAAATATATGGTGGCACTTTTATCCCGGAAGACTAACCACCTTATCCATAGACATTTTTTATCTAAAGCCGTAGTAAAGCTGTGATAAACAAGCTCGCAAGCAAACAGCACTGAGAAACAGACTCGTTATCACAGCTTTACTCAGTCCCTAGATAAAAAAGTCTATGAATAAGGGGGTAAGACTCGAGTAAAAGCTAGTATATAATAGTGAGGAGTAAGATTATGATAGTAGGATACCTGACAAGCATCCTTTCCAGGAGTGTAAGTGCATATCTGGTTGTTGGTGACTTGAGGGAAGGTGGCGCGGCACTGCGCTTGGCTGATCACTGCCACGTTCACCTTCCGTAGCACGTTGGATGTCGGCCCTCCAGGGAACAGCGTCCCCCAGCCTGGCAACATTGGTATTTGTTATATCTGTGACTTGGGGTAACACCGGATTACGGAGTAAAGCCGTTGTAATATTATTACTAATATGTAACTAAAACTAATCTATGGCTAAACAATTTATATTATAATAGCACTTAATGCCGTGTTCTCCATGTTAATGTTATCGGGTTTAGGAGTTATTTTGAATTAATGATCGTACCCTGTAATCCGATCTTATCACAAAATAGCTCATCATAGATTATCTTCAAGATTAAACTATTGTGTTTTATTGTTTAAAAAATTCTGATGTAGATATAACAATGAAATTTAGTTAAAAAAATAATATTTTATCATTTTGACAGATCGTGTTGCAAAGGGAGTTCCTTGCGTCGCTTTTTCACAGCAAAAAGACCTTCCAAAGCATGATAATCTAATCATGTTAGATGACGATTAAAAAGAGTCAAAATAACTAAACCTTGAAATCAATCAATTTTTCGGTTTTTATCGCAGTTTCTTTATATTAAGTAAATATAATTTTCTTCCCCAAATGCACAAAATAGTTTTATTTAATTGTCTAACATTCGCGCAAACATAACAAATCACTAAAGAAAACTTTGTGTTTGGGTTACCCTAATTCACCGTATAGTTTAGGAAATACGGAATGCCATATATGTCCAGTCTATTGCCCGCATCGGGACATAACTCACCTAAATAAGTAACATAGTCGCCAGCAAAGCTGTACCCGTAGTATTTGAACGGGAGACACGCGGGCCCAACCAATCCGCTGAACTCTATGATTGTCACTGTTCTAACCAGGGCTATGTCGTTGTTATATGTGGACCTGTAGACACAATTAAGAATTACATACCGACGCTTAAAATGTAATCATATTTAAACGACAAAAAAAAGTAATTGCTAGACTTCTGCGTCGCTTTTTATCTAGGACATTTTTTATATTATTAAGACTTAATTTTAAATATATATTTTTTAATATTTCTTGCATCTGATGGTATGTGAAATGGGGTCCAATAGAATGTCGACTGACAACATATGATCACCCCTCGACAGTCGACACAACGCCGACCTTATGGAACTGGATATACACAGGCTAATTCCGAAACGCGACACATTTACGTGGGCCACTATGGCAGATTTAAACACCACGTGTACGGTGGCCGCTATCCGGGCGCTAGCACCGGTAAATAAAGCAAATTATAAGGTAAAATTGTAGCCAGTGTAACTACTGGACATAATAAGACTTAACATCTCACGTCTCAGGATGGGGAGCGCAGTTTAATACCAAACAATGTGGAATACGACCAGCGTATAAAAAATAACTTCTATGTGAACGCTTCTTTAGCTTTTTAACTCAAATCAAATCCGTAGTTTCGCGTTTTTTCTGACATTAATGGTGTTTCTGAACATGTTTAACTTACGCGTCGTACTGTGGATGGATGATGATAGACTGTATTTGATAACCTCTCGCTGCACTTGTGTCTGAACCTGAAATATACTTTTATTAGACGAGGTTTAGATTAGAAAGATTCGGGCTCACCGGGAGTGAAGTTAAGCGGAAGGCGCAAGGCAGATAAGAATGGCGTAACTTTGTGTCTACCCTCTGCCCCGTCGTGGGGACTTAGGACCAGAAGAGAGAAATTAGAAAGAAAATTTGCAAAAAACAACTTTAGCAAACCATTTTGATAGTCTAAACAACGGCAACAAGAGCGTCGCCAGCCGATGGCCCGGAGGGGGGGGGGGGGGGGGGGGCAAGTTGATATGGAGAATGAGAAAAGTATGAATTGCAGGTAAAGTCGAGAGCACATGTTCCTCCCCCACACCTCTCCCGCTTTAACAATAACAAAGCAGAGCGTAACTGAGCGTACGGAATTGGTGAATTCATTCGAGTTTTAGAATCTCTCGGGTGCGGGGGGGACAGCTGCCTATTCCTGGCCCCCCTTGGCGACGCCGTTGAGCGGCAAGCTGACTTCTACCCATTTCAGTGGTGAAGAGTCAAATTTTCCGAAAGGGAACCCGACACAGAGGTACTAATATGCATAAATATATATGGTCTGAAAATCGTTCTAATTATAATTTAATTAGATTTTACATAAGATAAATGGTACTAAATTATAAAATCAGTATAATTTACATTTTGCTATCTACGATATCTGTCAAATAAATTCTATAAAAGTGAGATAATTGATTGGTTGTTTCAAAAACTGTTATAATATATATAATTTGTTCATGTTGCAGTTTATCATACAAAAAACTTTAATTTCATGACTATCGCCCTGAGGTTCGGGTGATGTTGGGTTTTAAGCTAAGTTTCAGCAAGGAGTCTGGAATGTATAGCGGATAAGGCGATAAGTTCACCGCCTCATGAGACGCACGCAAACTCCTTGATGATTTAAAGCCGTTGATCTTGCGCCTGATCTCTCTCTGGTCATGTCGGATCGCCGTCTCACTGGACTATGAGAGTGCAGAAACAGAGAGTGTACTTGTATTGCGCACTCAATTGTACACTATAATATTACCTGCATACTTGGGTGATCTCCTTGGTTGACTGTGGAGATTGGCCGCCGTGGCCGAAATTATTTAGGAAGGAATCAATCAATCCTGAGAAGAACTACATATCGAAATCCCTGCAGTAATCGCACCTCCTCCTTCGGGGATAAAAAAGGCGTGTATAAGAAATTCTAAGCCAGTTATTGTGCTGGTACTCCTTTATCTCTTACCAGTAGTCACGTTATGGTCACCGACGAGCAATACAATTGTATTAATCGTCTCTCCTGTACTGCAATGTGCGGCGGTGGTAGCCCAACGTTTATCAATGATGGTGGCGCCGCATTTGATTCTAGCAGTAGCGACGGTGACAATAGCCGCCATCGAGATGAACTCGTTCACTCCCGTCTCCTCGCCGCCTACGATGCGGTTCTAGGGGGAAACAATATATGTCATTATGATGCTATTAGTAGGAACCAGCCCTGGGTATATTGCACGTTGCTGAGTACGAGCCTCTAGTACTGAAAGATTTTAGGCCTTCGTTCATACTGGCAAAATCAGCGTGTCTACAGTTTTGGGTATGGGCAAGGCAAAGCAACACCCAAAGGTTGTGTCTCCGTTTCATATAACATCTGTGTTCAAAGATTCAAACACCTTAAACTTTTTTATTTTCTAGTACTGATTGCTCTAGAAACCTACTATGGTTATACACGGTAGCATCTAACCCATATTTTATATATAAGGGTGAAAGAGATAGAAGTATTGAGGCACAAAGCCCCGTAAAACCCAACGAGAGAGAGAGTGAAGAATATACTTTATGCGCGTGTTTCGTATTATAAACTAAATGCTTATATACGAATATGGTGATGGTGTGATAGGATGTGATGGTATGTTTGTAAATGATCAAGTAGAACCGGTGCAGCGACCCATAGCGCGGGAATTTCTACATTTTAAAGATATTTCGTAATATTTTTACCGTAAAATTATTGTTATTGTTCCATATTTGGTTTTGTGCACTAACGTAAATAATTTTACGCCATGCCAGGCTTTCAGACTTCTATAAAAGTCCATCAGGCGGTATAGTCGCCTTGTCATTCGAGAGCAATAGAACATTATTACGAAGTATTCATGGAGTACAGCGTTGCTCTACCACTAGGTGACTCTAACAGCTAGATCTTCAGCGGCAGTCTTGAAAGGGAGGCGCAGGGGGTGCGAAAAACCCAAGCCCTTGCGCTTACTAGGGTTTTAACATGATGCCTCAGCTAATGACCTCTTTTAGATCACCTCCCTGTTAACTTACTCTTAACAACCTACGATTTTTTTGAATTTGGGGACCTTTTTTGTTTTCTACCTGGTGCCACGCTCCTTCGCTTTGACAGTTCTGTCGTAGTTACTCCTAAGGCTTTTAATTTGGCGCTGTTTGTGTTGTGGGATTCTTTTAGATTTCAAGATTAGGTACTTTTACTGAAGATTCTAGCTGATATTCGTTTTCAAACCTTCTGCTATAAAAATATTATCTCAAACCTAATGCGGGGTTAAAAACCGTACCTACATCCGTTTATACTTAAGTCACAACATAGATATAGAATCCAAGTAAAATATAAACAGATAAGATCACTTTTTTATCCTTTATTATGTTACCTCATACAGAGGATGTAAATAATAAATTATAAATAATCTAATGATTATCGATATTGATAAATGCGTTTAGTATTTCCTTTCAGAAACGTTTAACGGTTGATTATTTTTCGGTGGCATGATTACCCAGCTTAGATAAGATCTACTTGGATACACAATTGAATGAAGAGACGAGCAAACTGCTCGCCTGTAAGCATCTCGACAGCTAGTAATAGGATATAATATATGATACATAGATTAGAATAACCTGTAAATTAGAAGATATATAGAAATATGTTGGTCTAGAGAGATAATGAAAAATATGTATAAGAAAAAGATAATTAAAAACCCTTGTCCTATCTAAAAACCAAATTAAGAACGTCGTCCTTTTTTTGGAATTGTTGATAATCATAGCTTGGTGCTCTAGGTTTATGTTAAGATTTGATGTTAAGTATTATAATAGTGGCGTAACTTTCTATAGAGGAACTGTACTTCAAAATCTGTTGGGGGCCCCTTCAGAGCAGTACGAACTTTTGGGCTTAGTTCAATGTAAGTATGGGCCAGAAAGGGCTTCTACAGCTCGAGCGCCCCTGTCTCACAAAAGCCCCGTTACTATTTATTACTCTGACTACAATGTCTATATATAAATTATGATGACTGAAAATATGTGTGACACTCTTGAACTATTTTATTTGTACAACTGTAATTTTTATTTTGTCTGTGATGTATTTTCTCCAACGAATAACTTGCATGGGCTGTTTAAACCGTAAAGTTATTCGTAGGTTAAAATAAAACCTGACCAAATTAAAAATAAAAGTTGCATGAATAATATTGCTCCATTGTGTTACTTTTAATTTCAGTCAGGTTATAGTTTATTAGGTGAATAATTGTATCTTTCAATTTAAAAAGTGGCGCTGAAAGTATAATTGTTATACCTTTTTTTTGTTTCGCGCAGAAAGTGCCTTATGACTACCAGACGACTAAGCGGTTATATTGGGGTCACCGTACCTTAGGTCCCGGCGGTGAACCCGGATTCCATGATGACCTTTAAGCTACCGCCGGACCGAGTCCCTAACCTATATACAACGCACGGCATACCAACTAAAACTCCGCGGTGGCCCTCTTCGGCGCATTAGAGACGGCTCCAGACTTCCTCTGACTGAAGTGTCTAAGTCGTCGTCCGCAGCCACCCCTGCGCGGTGCCGCTTTTTGTGGCCTCTCTCCTATGGGGGGGGGGGGGGAAGGGAGGTGGTTGTTTTAGCTCATATCACATCACATCGCCGGAACTGCAAGAGGATCGATGCAGTGACACAACTGGAGTGATATCACACAGCAATCACGATAGATGGCGACATCGATCCTGAATCACGCTTGCACAATTTGAGCAACGTGTAGAATATATACCACCTCCGAATAGGAACTGTCGGAGGGGCCGCGGCCGGTCAGGCGCAACATCTGCCTGACTGGAAATCTTCCCCTTCCATAGAGGAACGTAACCATCTGTTCCTCTACAGCGGCGTCAACATTTACGTCGCTAAAAGCCCACAACGAATAATTGTAATACCTGTTTCCGTTCTCCACATCTGCAGCTGGTCGTAGGAGGAGCGGCAGATTGGGCCCTCACCGTGCATCGAAAAGCACCGCCAGGACTCGATGTGGACGTTATAAGACCTTAGAAAAAATTAAAAACACTTTGTTAGACATACTTAGAAGTCTGAAAATACTTTAAATTATATCCAGCATCACTAAACTACCACGAAGCGAACCAGCAAATATGCTCCTTCCCACGTAGGAACTATGGGCGTAGCTTGTGATACGAAAACTGTTTCTGTATATTTTCTTCATAATCATAGATTAGAAAATCATGGTGATTTTAAAGTTATTAGTAGGCTTGACATCATGGACATGACCCCTGTTATTCTGGGTTGGGCACGCCCTCCCAGCCCCCTCTATCTACGTTTATGCCAAGTGCCAATAAAATAAGATGTATGCTAACCATCATCTTATCTTATCTTATCATTACATTCATGACGCTGGTAGTTTTATCAAATGCAAATGTTGATTACAACCGAAATACCAACATGAAATTATTATTATTATTTTGTTATATACCTCCACAGCAAAGGGACCCCTCTGCACCTAATCGTATGTGAAATGGGGTCCAATAGAATGTCGACTGACGAGAGATGATTACCCTTTGGCAGTCAACACAATAACACCGGCCTGTTGGAACCGGTTATCCCGAAACGCGGCACACTTACGTGGGCTAATATGGCGGGCTTTAACACTTTGTGTACGGTGGCCGCTATCCGGGCTGATATGAAAAATATCCTACCATCAGCAAATAAATCAAATTATAAGGTAATAATAATGTTCATTGTGTCAGGTAAGCAATCATCTGCCAACAAGTAACACAATATCACCCCTCTATTACCGACACGAGTTAAAATGGAAAGAAATAAAGAAGAAATAAAACACTCACCTATACTGATATCTTGGTTAGTCGACACCACAACGAAAGGATTGTTGCCACATCTCGCCGTGGCTCCATATAAGTAAGGGTCCCCCGTCTCCGACACCAGGAGTCTATCTCCGCTACATGATGGCGTCTGAAATAAAACACACACCTATACTGCCGTGTCTAGTTTATTGGTCTCTGCTGCCGTGCTAAGCGCAAAATTGGTATGTCAGGGAAACCTTATTTCGAAATAATTGAAGTTTTGTAAATATAGTTTTGTATGTAAAACTGAGATAGAGAAACTCTTTTAAGTTTTTTTTAAACAAGTTCTTAAGATACCGTTATTTAGGTAAGTTCATTGGATGGGTATTTCTTTAAACTATCTGAGGACATAAAAATCAAGATTTTGATTAAGTATTTTTTTTTGTGGAGAAACCGCTTTTGATCTTAGCACGGCATTATAGAAAAGGCAAGCAGAGGCGCATGTAGTGCACTCATTTTTCCATATTTTCCACCTTCCATGTACTTTGTGCCGTGATGCGATAGGGGGCGAATCTACTGGTATATCGGACATTTTTAGACTCCAGGCTGATACTGAGAAAAACAACTTGATATTCTTTTATCCCAGGGATCGAACCCGTGATCTTAACGAGTTAGTTGTACCGCAAGACAACCGACACCGAGGCAGGTTGTTTTAGTGGAGAAATATTGATAAACGCGCAAAAAGTTATAAAATAGTTTTTTTTTTTGCAGCTGACTACATCATCATGGATCCTAAATAGGAATAGAGAAGTGTTTTGTTCATGCTTGTCCTCCTCAAGGGACCCCACAACCTCTACCAAATTTTATGCTACAATTACAATTTCGTAAACTGACGTAAATTTAAAAACAGTTGTGTGGAAATTTACGATCGTCTGGTTTTCAAAACATATGTCAGTAACGTTAAACGAATATATCTACATAGCAAAATGTGCTAGACCTGTCTATAAAATAATGATAGCCTTATGATTAGGATTAGTTTATTATGATTAATACACATTACAATTATCTTATTGTACAGGCATGTTACATGCATGAGCACCGGAACTAGAGAGCGGGCCGTGTAGGGATGGGACACATGACATTATTTTTTAATCGATAACTAATCTCTGACATTGCCTACCCTCCCAAACTTACCGCTGGCATCTTCATATTATTACAGTCCAATCTGCAATTGTATCCAGGAGGACACGATAGGATCCACCTGCAAGTTACTCCCGGAGGGTAGCTGGCTGGGTGGTTGGGACTTTCTACTACGTACTCAACACCAACTTGAACCTGGGAATGGAAATATTCGATGCATGATCTAGAATTTTAATTGTAAAAAAATGCTGTTTATCGTTAGATCTAGTACGATTTGTCTATCATTTTCTAAGGAAATATATATTTAGATATCTATAATGATATATAAAGCTGAAGACCTTGTTTTAATGCACTAATCTGAGGAAATACTAAACCGATATTGATTTTTTTTTCACTAATAGAAAGCTACATTACTCCTTTTTTTCCTGTAAATAATTTTTTTCCCGGGCGGAGCAGCAGGCAAAAGCTAATAGATGGCACTATTGAAATAATTAAAGTCGGAATCTTGTGTATCCGACATGAAAAGATGCCATCAGGATATTCCTTATTATAATGACACCCGATTACAATTATCGTCAGAGTAACACATTGACGAGAATTATAATACCAAGATCAAGATTAAAAGGTGATTATACGATAATATGATAAAACAATGATTTATTATGAGTAAGTTTGAGATACTACCTACTGATGACAGGTCTTACTCTACCATTGGCTTAATCCGTTTTTGTTTCGGACCTCGCAGTCAACCGGAGGGATCCTGCAGATGGGATACAGGAATCCTCTGGATTAGCGACTGCAGGGCCCTGGAGGATAGTTGGGAGGGGATAATTGGCAAGGAATTGTTGGGGAAAGATAAGGAAGCCTCTCAGGATGGAAGGATAAGGCCGGGAAATGTTCGCGAGCCTCGGGGGGATTTGGGCTTAATGCAGATTGACAGACTTCACAAACTTTCGAAATTATTATGGAAATCTCTCGGGTTTTCTCAGGATATTTTATATAAGTTTTGCAACTATCTCAATACTTAAACTATCTTCATACCTCATTTCATAAAAACCCGATCTATGGATTTTGAGAACATCGATAACATACAGACAGAAAAGGAGATTTCGTTTTATAATATGTATAGATGTATATTTCATCAACTTCAATAAAATAAATTTAAAAAATATATCCAGAACTTCATCTATCTATGAGTATGTATACTAAGGGTCTGTTTCACAACTTGTGAGTAAATTACACTCTTCACATAAATACAAAAGCCGACTATACACAGAAGCCTCACTCTAATCCATGCTCCCAAATAAATGATAATAAAATGAGTACTATCTACATAAGCTGTTTAATACGATAACTGTAATCAAATTTACTTGAAACTTCGTTCGATGCAATTTGGTTAGCGGCTAAAATCAAATATATGCTTATATCCTTTGTCGCTTTTCAAGCTTACTCCAAATCAAATTTCATCAAAATCGATTCAGTAGTTGAGCGAAGCAAGCGTAACAGACAGACAGAGTTACTAGCTATTTACATTTATACTTACCCTTTGAAAGAAGTCGCAATTACCATTTTGTGCTGATGTGAATTCCAGGACCACGAAAAAAGCAAACAGTGTGAAGGTGAACATCTGAAAAAGGTACTGTTTCAAATAATCTATTTCTTGGAGTACTTGAACATGAGTGCTACACGTTGACGAGCCCCGAGATAGGTTCGTCTCGTACGGACGCCATGATAACTGCCGAGCTAATCGTAGTATCTAACACAAATCCCGAGTAACTTAATCTCTTAATTAAAGTATGTTTTAAAATCGATTAACGGACACAGTATGCACTCTTATATATGGGGACCACTATAAAACTACATACAATGACTTAAATCATCAATTGCATTAGATCTGGAGCTTTTCCCCTAACACATCTCAGCATACCCTATAAGAGATGGATTTAAAACTTTCTTAGCTTTTATCTGGTATGTATGTGTTTTTTTTGCGGCGAATGAATCAGATGGCCTCTCTAACCTCCAGTAAATAAATGTACTTAAATGTTTAAAAAAACAACAAATTTATGTTCAAAAAATCATGTTTATGAATTATAACGCCACTGGTTTTATGTTGACAATCAGTGTTAGGAATTTTATTAGTTAAAGTTAAAGTGTTCCTATCTAGAATGCTGACTAGTAACCCTGACATACCCGCCTCGATGTTGATTTATGTCTTATAAAACTATCAAAAATAAGACATATACTGGTGTGCGGTATGCTTTGAGCTTCATTGTTTTTTGTCGGTTCCTGTATCGGAAGAGGCTAGGACGTTATTAAAAAAATAACGTGAAATAATGACCAAACTCCTTAAATAAAGATTAAAAAAAACGCATAAACTGGCTGAATGTGAAAATAAGATAAATAATTATTTTATTTATAATAAAGCTATTTTCAACTAATTTACATTCGATTTTAAAAAAATAAGAACGTATTTAAATGTTGATTTAATAATCAACGCTAAATAGAAATATGTTATATCTTTGACTACTTCCTTATATTAAAACTTTCCATTAGTGCTTAGAGCATAAAATGTACAAAACAATAGCTGCCCAAACATGAATATATGCGAAAAATAATATTAATTTTAATCTCTCAATATCAATATATTACGTACCGTGTGTTCACGATTTTTTCACAAAACACTATTCAATAGATAGAGACAAACAGCTCGTTCATACAACCTATAATATACTGGAAGATGTGCTTCTTTGTCAATCATACTGAAGAGAAAACACTATGTACAGTCAGACAGAGTTAATAGTTACCACCCACGCGGCTTAACACCAGATTCCGTAGCCAAAATGCCTTACGACAATCGTTAATGCTAATAGGAAATAAAAAAAATAAAATGGGATTTTTTTTAACCTGATAATACGCTTGTTACCCTGGCAAGGTCCGGCTTATACAAAAAGACCGGACTTTTGGGTGAGCACTACAGTGGCGAAAGGTGAAATTTTCCGAAAGGTAAGCCGACACAATGTAGGTACTGATACTAATTATAATTAAATTTTAGGCCACTATGCCATAGATATTAATCATTTATTAGCTAATTGTATAATTTATTTTAATAGTTGTTTACATATGTATATTATGAAAGGGAAGCCGGTAGGAATCCACTTATATAGACCAGGGATGTTATGGATATGAAATTTCGGATATGGATATAGGAATAAAATTATATCGGTTTCGGATACGGTTATGGTTATGTAATTATTTCGGATTATCCGGTAGTTTCGGATAGTTTCGCTTACGGATATAAGGTAAAAGTAAAATAAATAAAAAAAAAATATTGTGTAATACAGTAGGGCGACGAATACTAACTATCGTTCGTCGTCATCGTCGATTATTAATTATCGATGAACTAATTTGAGGACATGGGTGTTCGGAAAACCTCTGTTTCAATCTGAGATGAAGTTTCAGTGAAGTAGTGCCACCTCCTCTCCGTGAAAAGTTTTTATCACACAGTGTTCATTTTGCAAAATTACCTTTCACTTGAACAAAATTAAATTACTTTGGTCGCATATTGTTCTTATTAATGAATTTAGTACGAATCACAAAATTTTTCCTTCACTTTACTAAATAAAAAATACTATATTTGAATGAGGTTATGTTATGATTAAAAATAACAAACAAGCTTTACAAAATTCACGTAGCACGTGAGCAGTGAAACAACATATGTCGGAACATATTATCCGTAACTTATCCGAAACTTTTATAACGGATACGGTTACGGATATACTTTTATTTCGGATATCCGGTAGTTTCGGTTACAGTTACGGAGCTCCATAACATCCCTGATATAGACCCTTCGCCATTGGGAGCGCTTTAAGCAATAATGCTGCGGGCGAGTGGTGAAGTATTCATATAACCCGATTCGTGTCGGCTTCTCTTTATGTAGAATCTAATTATCATTAGAACGATTTACAGATCGCTTTCATATTAGTACCTAAATGTTGTGTTGGGTTCCTTTTGGGAAAATGTCACCTTTCGCCACTGCTGCGGGCAACTCACTAACGATTTACGAACCTCGGCTCAGGACGGTCACTGGGAGAGGATGAGACATTAATAATTACGGTGGAATAGCATATACTAACGATGGGGGTATTGCTGAGATATCATTCTCATAATAGGTATCGTTAGCCCCAGAGCTCTTAAACAAATTGCAAACGTTTTTATCCTATTTCTAGTTTTCTCTTGTCTATTCGTTCGCTTTAACCACGTGATATATTGGTGGGATACGTCATTCCTATAGTTTTTTTTATTTGTATCACAGTAAATGATTGTAGAAAGGGGTCCTGTCTAAAGCCCCAGGTGTGTTGTTCCGCAGACGCGTAGCAACACTAACTCAGGGTCTCCACACACCTAGCGTGTCAAAATAAGTGCTACGAGCATGCGGCAAATAGTAGATGTGAGCAGATCGGCTACACTAAACACAGTGTATATTGTATTTTCGGCACTGCTGTTATAGTTCTTATTATAAGAAGACGGAGTGTGGTACTGAGGTCATGCTTGAAAAACATCACTGTGATCCGCAGTTTACTTATTAACCAATTTATTTGTTTAAATTCGTCATTACACATTTTATTGAGAAGAAAGTAAATATTTTTTTTCTTTAGTAGAATAAAGGATTATTTATTATTCTAAGTTTTATTGTAAAAAATATGAAAAGACGAAAAGAACAAAAAAAATGTTTTTAGTAATTTGTTTAGTTCTTTTTGTGGCTGACTGTAGAGTCTGTATAATATATAAAATGATATTACAATATGAAATGGCTTTGTTTCACAAATACATCTGAATAAACGACGTTTTCAGCGTCATCACAATGTATGAAGACAAGGTGATGGCCAAAGATTGTTTTCTGATCGTAATTTATTTTAAACTTTTAGGTAGATAATAAATTGGTATATTTCAGGCCTCTATAAGGGCGTTAACTAAAGATGAACTGTATTTTAAAGGATATAAGAAGGTATTTTAGCTAAGCGTTAATTATTCTAATTTTGACAGTACATAGTTTATCAAGTTGGCTTATTTTACATGTGCAATTCAAAACTAGATAAATACCTAAGTAAATATTAAAGACGTTATGGGGTAAGCATATGCATCAAAAATGGAATCTTAAGTCTCTCATACGTTTTTTCATAGATAGATGGGCGCAAGTCTTTTTTTTTTGTTTTATTGAATGAGTCTTTTGTTTTCTCTCATCTAGCGCAAAGGAGCAGCTAATCTTGGTTCCGCCCCAGAAGAAAAATCCGACGCTACGCCATGGAAATCGAAATAAGCAGCATTGCGACTCGCTCAAATATTAACTTGTTCCACCGAGATCATATATTTATGGAAACTTTCGATATCATTCATTGAATGGTACTCAACTCTTAAAAACACTTGATTAAATAATTTGCCTTGAATTGAATGGCAGAGACAACCTATTTGTCTACATTACTAAATGAATGGGTCGGCTCAGACGGATAACGAAGTAGAAATATTTACAGATCCTCAATCTACCAACTGGCCAAAAGGCCGAAGGTCAGGCTCACCATTATGAGTCATATGAAGCCCACTGCTGAACATAGGCCTCCCCTCCCCTCGCTCAAAAGCTACCTACATACAGCATGTTCCAGCGACCTTTATAACGACGTCTGTCCTGCAGATGGACGTCCGATGTCCAATAGAGGTCCTATACAATAATAATATCAGCCCTGTATTATAATATCCCACTGCTAGGCACGGACCTACTCTACTACTGGGAGTGATTAGGCCCTGTCCACCGAGCTCGCCTAATGCGGATTTTTAGAATTCACATACCCTCAAAATTCTTATAGAAAACTTCTCAGGTATGCAGGTTTCCTCGTGATGTTTTCCTCCACCATTAAAGCAAGCGATAATTGACAAAGAATACACACACGATTTTAGAAAAGTCAGAGGTGTGTGCCCTTGGTTTTTGAACCTGCGGACATTCGTCTCGGCAGTCTATTCCACAACCAATAAGGCTATCGCCGCAAAAAGTTCCTAATAATTATAATTAATTATGGATCTTTTATAGACCTCTGGAATAATTCTTCATAATACTTAGCGAGTTCATTATATCTATTGAATTCTTGAATTTGACATTCCTATAATTATTATACAATGATATTATATTAGAATATATATATATTAAATTATTTAGGTACTTCATTGAATTTTAATTAGTGTTGACACATGTGTTGTTATTTAAATTTAAATTAAACGTATTATTCAGAAAAATAGTATCAAATTTAAATGAAAATAATAGCTTTACCGATCGAAACATCTTTTTTGTTATTGCCTTGGAATTCAGACGAGTTAACGCCACCTGATGGTAATTGGCCACCATGGCCCGTGGACGTCGGACTGGGTAATGAATGAATGAATCACTCCTAGCCGAATATCGACCACGGCAGCCAATCTCAACGGAGATCGGCCAGGTACGCAGGATATAGGTATATGCTATAGTGCACGGGTGTGTACGCAAAACACAGATGCAATCTCTGTTCCTTCACTCTCATAATTGAGATGGCATTCCGACATGACCGTGGAGAGATCAGGCACAAGACCAACTTATGTGCTTTCCGAGACACGCGGGTATAACACCACCAACTTCCTGACTCCGAGCTGCGACTGAGTAATTTTTAAGGTGAAAAACCCCAATCACAATTATTTTGGCCCGACCCGGGATTCGAACCCAGGACCTCAGCGCGGTCGTACTTGTCCCGTATACAATTACAACTACGCCACTTAGGCAGTCTGGGTAATACCAGGGACTCAGCCAAAGCACTGCCGACATCTACGCTAATGTATGAAGCTGAAGAATTAGTTTGTTTAAACGTTCTAATACAGGAACTATTAAAAGGATTTTGAAAATTTTTGGTCACTAATAGGAAGTCACAGTAGTCCTGAGTACTATAGGCTACTTTTTATCCAGTGAAAAAAATTATCCCATAAAACTTTTACACGAGGTCCTGGGTTCGAAGCGTTGGGCCACAAATATTTGTGACTGGGTTCATCCATCTTAAACATTACTCAGTCGTAGCTCGGAGTCATGAAGTCGGCGGTGTGATACTGTCGTGCCTCGAAAAGCACGTAAAGCCGTTGGTCCTGCGCCTGATCTCTCTCCCGTCATGTCGGATTGCCGTCTCATCCGACTATGAAAGTAAAGGAACAGAGAGTGCATGTGTATCGCACACACTTGTGCACTATAATATCTTCTGCACACCTTTGGCAACGGCTTGGTCGTGCCTCTGGCATTGCAAAGTCTATGGGCGCTGGATGCTGTTTACTATCAGACGGACTGCTTGCTTGTTTGCCTATTAAAATATAAAAAAAACATCTGGCTGATCACCGTCGAAATTGGTCGCCGTGGCCTAAATTCAGCTACATAGTGCCAGCATTAAATCTAGCCAACACCGAAATTCCATTGAGGTATATTATGTATTATCTTTTTTAGTCGTTTTAATACATACAAATAAGTGATTTCGCATACATCACTGTCCTTACAAAGCTGAGACACCCTCACAACTAATGGAATTAATTATCGAAGTAATCGAGACGCATTATAGAACTGTTGACACGAAATCGCAATAATTTAAAATCACTATCAGGCGTTTCACATTTAACGTCTCTTTGGACGTATTTTGATATTTGATTTGACATTAGTTACTATTTAATATGGTTTTTATTAGTTACGGCACATGAATCACGGGAATATGCAAAGATTTCTGATTAATTTATAAAAAAAAGGTGTTTTTGAAAAGTTTAAACTAACAAATGAGCCGTATTAAATTGTCTATTTAATAGTGTTGGTTGAAATTTAAAATATGTCAACTAGAAGATTTCCGAAATGAAGAATTTATAAAAGAAACAAAACAATATCACATTATAAAAAATTGTAACAACCGAAGTAAACATAATATTACAGACATATATTTAATTTTCATTTTTCTCTATTAAATAAATTGCGAATAGATGGCTCCTAAAAATACGGGTAGCGCTATTTTGCTGGGAACACTGACTTAACATTTCCCACCCAATATGAACGTAGTAATAAAAGAAAACAATCACTTCAACTTACCTTAATTCGAGTACCAATCCCACAAACCAAACCACCACCGCACGTAGCACAAATGAGCCAAACAACTGTTATAAATACAAGCACGCTCGCGACAATTACTGATAACAGTGAAGGCTTTGCCATTGATAACATATAGATAGTCACCTGGTTGAAGAAAATCTATGAATGGAATCACGCTATACTACTTTGGGCGTAGTCTAACACTTATCACGGAGTATAGACGGACGGGGATTATAAAGGGTATGTAGGGCTTTCTGGCTTACCTACGCTTATAATGTACACAATAAACAGACCGGCATAGTTGTGTGGACACTGTGTAATCATCTCTCGTCAGTCGATACTGTCTGTACCCGAATTCAAGTGTATTAGAGGGTAAATACCCTCCGGTAGAGTGCGGTCACTTTACCTAGCTAGTATAAGCAAAAACCAACAGTCACTTTCTTAATGTAAAAGTAAAGTTATAAGAGTTGCCACATCACAGAAGATTTTTTTGCAAAAGTAAGAGTAACTTTGACTGATATAGACTTATAGAAACTAGACGTAGGACGCGCAAACGCCGTCAACCAGTTATCGAGAAACTATCATGAAATCGGTTGCCTCAGTTTGGGCAACTGTTAGTTATATTGTAATATTCTCTATTGAAAAAATTATCGACGTCTGCGCCATGCCTAAAATCTTGACGTACCATTCTTCGACGCATAAGAATCGGCATCCAAGTGGCACCAGGTATTAGTCGATATCTCCTATTACTGCGGAAACTATTTCATACTCATACCACAAGCGTCCGTTGTTCTTCCTCGCTGTAATCCACGACAGCAACGCTTACATTCGCCCCCCACTTCAGACAATCGTTTCTGAACGAATTATCAGAGTCTAAAATTATTTTTTTTCGATATAGATGTTCCTCTGCCTACCTCTACAGTAAAGGTGTGACGTACAAACCAACCTCGGTTTTAATCTGAGTTAATTACTACATATGGGCGAATATAGTCATTTATCTCCAAATTTAGTGCTGCCCTTGACCGTTTTCAGTTATCATGAAGAAATTAACGCCAGCTGCTTTTGTGAAAAAATATTGTCATTCGTCTAGCTATATGGCTCTGCAGTATTTGGGTCAACTTATTTATCTAATAGTAGTTTAGTGTAAATATGCTGCTTAACAGCTAATTTCAATAAATGTTCGCAAGTGCTTGGACATGCTTTTACTTTTTTATTATTATTAAGTTACTACTACTGTACACCGATTTGATGTTTGTACGTCACATGGGCAGCTCAATGAAAATAAGCGCTGCAGTATTACATAGGTGGTATTGCAGTATATAGCTAAATGGGAGGCCCATTTTTGGTACAATAATTGTTTAAGTTACGTAGGATTGTGTTTTTATTTTTTTATTTTTGTTCCAAACATAAACTTCTACTTTCAATTTAAATTTCGATTTGAATCAATAAAAAAAAACAATATTCGGATTAATCCATTTTTGCTACGGATCAAAAAAGACCTTGGAGTTGTTGATTGAAATCGGGGCAAGTTCGGTATTGTAAATGCTGGCTAAAGTGCTGACTGATTCTCAGGACAGATAACAAACCCCGGAAGGCGGGACAGACGGCAGTGTGCTGTGACCTCATGGAAGGGAACCCAGGAGATGTGGCTGTAGAAGACTAGGGACTCCTTACCAGAATAACCTGGAGCAATCTCTAATGCGCTGAAAACGGCCTCCACGGAGCTTTGGTTGGTATAAAATGCATCGAGTTACAGAGAGAAAAGGCACCCTTCCTCCTGGCTTCCTTGTGTTATTTATCTTCTTCTTCTTCTTCTTCTATACTTATAATAAATCTGTAGAGAGGTCAATTCTGTACATGAAATATATTTCCAAAATAATAACTATCAGGGGGTGATTAGGGATCGATACTGATGCCAAAAATGCATTTTGTAAAATTTTTGTCTGTCTGTCTGTCTGTATAACCGTTATAGAAACAAAAACTACTCGACGGATATTAACGAAACTTGGTACAATTACTTTTTCATACTCCTGAGCTGGTTATAGTATACATTTCATCACTCTACAATTAATAGGAGCAGAGCAGTGAAGGGAAATGTTGAGAAAACGGGAGAAGTTACTCCATTTTTTAAGCTTCCGTCGCGTGTGCAACCTTATTGGTTAAAGCTACACAGAAATCATGTATGACGGAAATGTTCTCCTTAAAATTATATAAAAAATATCCCACGACAGCATATGTCTATCTTTTATGGTTGACTCACAATAACACGTGTAACTCCCTATAGCTTAGCAGTTCGAAGCTTTCTCATTATATTTGTCTACTCTTACGTTTATAACACTCTCAGTCATCCCTAATTAAAAAAGTTAACATTATTAAATATTCCATAAAAAAGAATCATAGAAATCGGTATAGAAACACCAAAATTATATATGAAATACGCTAATAATAAACCATCACGCGTGGATACTGAATCATGCTATATGCTTCCTTTGATTTCACCAGGATCCCATCATCAGACCCTGACCGGACAATCGGACCACCTGCATACCACCATACATTAAAAAAACATCCTGACAAATTGAGCACCTCCTCCATTTTTGAAGTCCGAAATCCACGCGGGCGAAGCTGCGGGCGGAAGCTACTTTTAAATATATTTTTATATATCACTAGCGACCCGCCCCGGCTTCGCACGGGTGCAATGCTGACTATTTAAGGTGGTAGCTCAAGGTCCATTTTCATACATTTTGTTTCGGCTTTAATCTGGGTAACTAAACAAGTATTGGCAAGTAAAGAATTTAAATTCACGTCTAGTTAGTGATTAGTTCTCGCAGTTGAAGAAAAACGTAAAATAATTAATAATCATGGATATTTCTGCCTTTAAAATTTCGTCATATTAAATTTTAAAGGCCGAAATATCCATGATTATTAATTATTTTACGTTCACTAACTAGACGTGAATTTAAATTCTTTACTTGCCAATACTTGTTTAGTTACCCAGATTAAAGCCGAAACAAAATGTATGAAAATGGACCTTGAGCTACCACCTTAATGGATGTTATTATTATACATATAAACCTTCCTCTTGAATCACTCTATCTATTAAAAACCGCATCAAAATCCGTTGCGTAGTTTTAAAGATTTAAGCACACATAAGGACAGAGAAAGCGACTTTGTTTTATACTATGTAGTGACTATGAATAACCAATATTCTCTTTACGCCTAAATTTATTTAATATTAATTAGCGCAAATTTTCTATTTGCTATATTATTTTATTAAATGGTCATTGCTTTGATTTTTTAAATTTCCGCTCAATATTTTCAAGTAAACTGAATGTAACAAGCACGTGTTTAGTATTATAAGCTGTAACTACTAGCTATTAGCAACGTTTCCTGATTGGATCCGTTTGCGCAGTAGCAAGGTGGTATTGTTAATTTGCTTTAAAATTAAGCGGCGATAGCCTATTTGGGTGTGAAACGGACTGCCACGACGAATGTCCGCTGGTTCAAATCCCAAGGGCACACACCTCTGACTTTTCTAAAATCATATGTGTATTCTTTGTGAATTTATCGTTCGCTTTAACGGTGAAGGAAAACATCGTGAGGAAACCTGCACATCTGAGAAGTTCTCTCTAGGAATTTCGAAGGTGTGTGAAGTCTACCAACCGCACTAGGCCAGCGTGGTGGACTAAGGCCTTATCCCTCTCAGTGGTAGAGGAGGCCCGTGCTCAGCAGTGGGCAAGTATATAATACAGGGCTGATATTATTATTATTTAATATTGTTAATTTGATCCAGAGAGCGAAAATTCCCTCATAAGAAGTTAACCTAAGCTTACTTTTCGGGTTAACTCAAAAACATAAGTATCAACTGATTTTCAACTAGGCTCGTACATAAGGTCGATTTATGCGTCAAAAACTTTTCTGTTATTCATTTAGAATAATCAGCAATATTTAATGGTAAACCCTTACTTGTATATACGGGATAACACGTAAAAGGGTTAACAAAAACAAAAGGTCAAGGAAAACTGGTGGATGATGTGTATTTACTGAGACATGCAAAAATATACAAACGAATATGTATCCAAATTCGTAATTTACAAAGATGTAATATAAAAATTATTTTTTATTTTAAAGCTGCTATATTTTTTATGATGAGCTGTAAGCATTAGGGTTAAAATAAGTACAATTATATATTTCATAACATCTTTTATTTCCGTGTTTTTGTTACCTAAATGAAAATAATATTATTAATTAAGTGTCAAAGAGTTCATCATGATCATCATCAGCCGCAGGATGTCCACCACTAACAAGGGCCTCAACCAAAGACTTCCAGATCGACCACGTCCCGTACTACACGTTCGCCGTTGTCGAACCAATGTAGGAAAACACTCTCCCATCCCACGTATGTCTGCCTACTGTAACCATCTTTGTTCTAAAGTAAATAACATCGACATTTACGATAACCCTCTATTCTCATTAAAAAAAATATTATCTGACAATGTTGAAGACCTATAGTATTCTGATAACGGTAATTTGTATCTTAATTTTTTAATATAATTCATTTTTTTAGTTGTTTAATTGATTGTGTAGAGTTTTATTAAGTTCGTTTTTGTTATTCTAATTTTATTGTTTTACAGAGTATGTTGTGGTTGCCTGTAATCGAAATTGCAATAGTGCATTGCGTTTTCTAATTATTCTTTAATTATAATTGTAACATTGTGAATTTTGTTGGCAATCCATAAAAATAAAAATAAAATAATTAATAAATATTGGAAGCGGCCCGCATCCAGCGACCGTGAGTTAACAGATCTAAAAAATATTTTTGAAAATGGATTGATATTTACATAGTTATTTAAATTGTCTCGTATATAACTCCTACAAATTATATCATTAAACTAGCTTTTGCTCGCGGCTTCGCCCGCGTGAAGGTGTTTTCCAGGATAAAATTCCACTATTTGATAAAAGTCTTGCTACATATTTTCCCGGTACTTATAGGTTCAAACTAATTTTATCCCCAATCTATAATTTCAGTTCAATCAGTCGAAAATCTAAGAACATTTATACAAACTTTCATCCCCTATTTTATCCCCTTAAGGGTAGAATTTATCAAAATCCTTTCTTAGGGGATGCCTACGTCATGTAGCTTTATGCATGTAAAGTCTTAGCCCGATCCGTCCAATGGTTTGGGCTGTTCCTTGATATATCACTGTCAGTCACCTTTGAGTTATATATTATATTAACAACTGAAGTTAGCTAAAATTGAGTTTCTCGAAGCCGACCACTATTTATGTACTATGTATTTTGAGACTATGCAATTTTGTCGCGTTCGCGATTCACTTTCACTTTTGTTGAGTTTCAGAACGCGATATTAGATCCTCCAACGCGCACGCGAATTTGAACTTTATGCAGCGGTAATAAATTACAAATTGACTCTCCATTTTATTTAGAAAACGTTTGTATGGGAAATAGAAAAATGCTGTTTTGAGGATTTTCCCGGCAATTATTCGAATTTTTCTCACCTTTTAAATCTTCCCTAGACCTCCACGAATAATTCAAGACCAAGATAAGATAAATCCGTTCAGCCGTTCTCGAGTTTTAGCGAGACTAACGAACAGCAATTGATTTTTATATATATAGATAATAAATTTTAAAAATAGCGTAACAAAGTTTATTATCTTCTGTGCATTTTCGTAATTCTTTGACATGCTTTCAAATGACTTATTTTGATTGGTTCATTCTTACATTTAAACTATGCTATACTACATGCTAAGCATACGTTTTCTAAGAACTTATCAGTCTTACTTATAAAAATTTCGCAAAGCTACACCTAGTTGAAACACAAATTTATTCGTTCAGCTGTAGGGCAAAACCCGCCATCTTGCCTTATAATAAGGTTTAAACTAGGAGCCTTCGATGTTTTTGACAGCTATATAAGCAATTCTTAACCACCTCTCAACACTAAAACAAGTTTATAAGTAAGACTGTATATGACTAGAAATTAGACAATATTATTTACTATTTAAACTCTTTGGAAACAATTTGCTAATACTAAAGTTCATACTATAAATATACTTTATATAGAGCATGTTCCACAATATCTGGCTGGTGGTAGGATGTGTTTTATATCCGCCCGGATAGCGACCACCGTACACAGGGTGTTAAAACCCCTATGATGGCTCAAGTAAGTGTTTCACGTTCCGGGATCAGCCTGTGTATATGCTGTTCCAACAGGGGCCTTATTCTCTATCTCACACGTTATTTTGACAGTGCGTAACAAGCACGCAACACAACGCGTCATGTTTAGGACTATAGAGATTTGGCTTACAGAATACCATTCCACGCACATTTCTCGAAGATAACATGCCGCGTTACGCGCTTACACTATCATACAGAATAAGGGCCCTGGCCGGCGTAACTGTCTTGAGTAGTAATCATCTCGCCAATCGACATTCTATAGGACTCCACTATCAGCTGCAGTAGGATCACTGCCGCGCACGTGTAAAAAAAACATCTGTAAACGCCAATCATCGAATATAAGGTGACCAAATAAAAATTCTAGCTCCCAAATTAATTTAAAAAAAAAGAGCATCTCTACGAGTAATTGATTGTGTTATACACTGCGGGATGTAATTTACTTGAAAATTATAAAACAGGCATGGGTGTAGCTGGTGAGAGAAGGGGCCTCCCCCTTTCTGCGCGGGAGGGTAGTCCTCGCATTGTAGAAAAAACATTACTCTTACAGGGACTGCGCCTGGTGCAAACCTTTCGTTAAATTCGGTGACCTTATTTCATCCCCTTCCCTCCTACCAACTGTCTCCTCTAGAAAATAATTCGTATCCTGCCAATGAAATCAGGCCCATCAAAATTAGAACACCCTATATATTGTTTATCTTAAAATAGCTTACAAGAACCAACCATTCCAATAGTTTGCATTCATACTACATACTTAGCGAATCTATACTATTATATAAAGCTGAAGAGTTTGTTTGTTTGTTTGTTTGTTTGTTTGTTTGTTTGAACGCGCTAATCTCAGGAACTACCGGTCCAAACTGAAAAATTCTTTTTGCGTTGGATAGCCCTTTGTTCGTGGAGTGCTATAGGCTATATATCATCACGCTATACCCAATAGGAGCGGGGCAGTAATGGCTAATCTCAGGAACTACCGGTCCAAACTGAAAAATTCTTTTTGCGTTGGATAACCCTTTATTCGTGGAGTGCTATAGGCTATATATCATCACGCTATACCCAATAGGAGCGGGGCAGTAATGGCTAATCTCAGGAACTACCGGTCCAAACTGAAAAATTCTTTTTGCGTTGGATAGCCCTTTGTTCGTGGAGAGCTATAGGCTATATATCATCACGCTATATTCAATAGGAGCGGAGCAGTAATGGCTAATCTCAGAAACTACCGATTCGAACTGAAAAAATATTTTTGTGTTGAATAGTCCTTTGTTTGTGGAGTGCTCAAAGTTATATATCATCACGCTATGACCAATAGGAGCGGAGCAGTAATGGCTAATCTCGGGAACTACCGGTTTCAACTGAAAAATTCGTTTTGTGTTAGATAGCCCTTTATTTGTGTACCGCTATAAGCTATATATCATCTCGCTATGACCAATAGGAGCGGAGCAGTAATGGCTAATCTCAGGAACTACCGGTTTGAACTGAAAAATCTTTTGTGTTGGATAGCCCTTTGTTCCTGGAGTGCTATAGGCTATATATCATCATGCTATAACCAATAGGAGCGGAGCAGTAATGAAACATGTTGCAAAAACGGGGAAAATTATGAGTTTTGAGAGCTTCCGTTGCCTGCGCTGCGTAAACGGTTAAAGTTATGCAACAATGATGTATGACGGGATTGTTTCACTTAAAAGTTCTAAATAATATAACAAAGTCCCCCGCTGCATCTGTCTGCCTTAACGTGTTAAACTCAAAAACTACCTAACGTATTAAGATGAAATTTGGTATGGAGACAGTTTGAGACCCTGGGAAGAACATAGGCTCCCGGGAAACTACTATTTTTATAACGGAAAACTTTAGCCTGAAAAACTTTATAACGCGGGCGGAGCCGCGAGCAAAAGCTAGTACTCCATATTTTTATTAATAATTTAATTCCCTAATAGATAATGATTTCTTATGTTTACGCGAATGTTAGACATTGAAAATTAGACTAATTTTCTATCGCGGTTTTTGTTTTTTATTTTTCTCCCGACGTTTCGAAGACTTTGCAGCCTTCATGGTCACGGAAGAAAAAAAAAAAACAAAATCCGCGATAGAATCCGGAAAATTAGTTTAATTTTCAATCCCTAATAGATGTTATTCCTAGAAATGGGAACCTATTTGCCATTCTAAATATCTACCTATTATGTGTAGTTATGTTACGTGCGCCGTACGACTATCGTGTTGAGGTCACCAGTTCAAATCAATGTTGCTTTATTCAATAATCCACTTTAATAACATTCTGGCCCCTACTTCATAAAGTCTATTTTCCTTTCCTCTTCTCCTGGAAGTACCCGCCAGACCCCGGCACTAACTTCACGCTGGTCTTCGACTCTTTCCGCTCGAGTTTCGGGGACACTCCCTCGGGCGAAGAATCCGACACTATACCTTGCAACCTGTGCGTGTTAGTTTGACTCAATCTGTGAACAGAATAATGATAGATTTGCTGGTGGTAATATTTTTGTATACGCCCGGATAGCGAGCAACGTACACAAGGTGTTTAACCCGCCATATTGTCTAAATATATCGCGTACAATTTTATTTTTTTTATAAGGTGCAAATGAGCATACGGGTCAGTTGTTGGTAAGTGATCACTGCCGTCCATGCACATCGGCAATACCAGTGCGAATAGACATGCGTTGCCGGCCTTTTAGGTGGGAATTTTTAAAGGTCGGTTTGTAGGATCCATCCGTGTATATTTGGTCTTAAAGATTCCGGCATGATTGAGATGACTGGTAAGAGATAACCATAACTGCTACTAATATTGAACGAAGACTTTTATTTCGGGGAAATACTTCCAAACGGGTGAAACCGCGAGCGAAATTTTGTTTATGATATAGTACTACGTTCACCTGACTTCCTCCACGTCAGCGACCTTGTCGATGAGGCTGCGGATGATGGCCTCCTTGTGTTCGAGCGCCAGCGCGGCGCGGTCCAGCTCGCGCTTGTACTCTACATGCGCGTGCGCAGCTCTGCGCTCCTGCTCCACTATGCGACGCTCCAACTCCTCTAGCGACGTGTACGCGCGGGATTTCACCATCTGCAGGCGAAATATACCATTAAAATATTTTTTCATAATATAATTTTTATATTGGCGTTTAAAATTTTTTTAAACTACAATCATTTTCATTTGTAGTTAAGTACACGATCACACACGTTTTGACTTTTGAAAATGAAAACACAGCTCATCACATTTCAAGTCCAAATTAATAAAAACTGTTTATTTTCTTTTAATAAGTCTTGCTCGTGGTTTCTCCCACGTGAAAAGATATGCCCGCTACAAACCTTTCTAAATTCATAGCGCCGGTCGGCATCCAAAAACATTGTTTGGTTTAAGGTACTGCCAGGTGACCAGGTTTATTTTTGTCATCATGATGAGAGTTTATTTTGAATGGTGAATACACCCCGTACCTTGATCTCGTGTCTGATGCTGTGCAGCGCGTGCAGCGCGTGCGCGAGCGGCGCGGGGTGGGCGGCCGCACTGCGCACGCGCGAGTGGCGCGCGCTGCGGGACTTCAGCCGCTGCCGGAATATCACCGCCGCCTTGCGGTACAACCTGCGGATACAAAGGGGACCTTTTAGACCAGACCAAGCTTCAGGTATAGTGCGCGAGCTCCGACAAAATGATGAGGCGCTAAATACAATAAGCTAAATACCTAACATTCTTCAGCGCGGCTTCAAGCTCATCTTTGGTTTTCTGGTGTTCTGTGCAAAGCGTCGTATATTTCTCTTCGACGACCTTCAACTGCTCTTGAAGTTTCGCTGTTTGCTCCGATTTCCTTTCCGACTCCATGTTGTATTGATGCTTTAATTCTTCTAGAAGCCTAGAAAAATATAAGGATTGATACTTTATAATATGGATAACATGGTCTGGAATCCTTTAGGAGAAGTTTCTGTTCAGCATTGGAATACCAAAAGGTTGTACATGATAAATATGGAATTATTATATTATTATGTAAAATAGATTAAAGCTTGACGAAAATCTAAAAACGTTATTGATAGAAGAATAATATGAAGACGTTCAGTAGTAATAGGTATGATAATGAGATGATCGTGTGCGTGTGTACGTGTAGTGTGTGGCACACCGCGCACCGCTTGCAGTGGTCGAGGCGGCGCTCGTGCAGGTCGGCGGGCACGGTGCGCGCGCGCAGCACGCGGGCGGCGCCGAGCTCGCCCTCCGCCGTCTCCAGCGCGCTCTTCACGCTGAAGTACTCGCGGTGCACCGTCTCGTAGTCGCGCATCATGGCCGACACTGGCGGGGAACCACAAACACATCAGAATAATAATAATATCAGCCGTGTATTATATACTTGCCCACTGCTAAGCACGGGCCTCTTCTACTACTGAGAGGGATTAGGCCTTAGTCGCTGGCCTAGTGCGGATTGGTGGACTTCACACACCCTCGAAATTCCTATAGAGAACTTCTCAGATGTGCAGGTTTCCTCACGATGTTTTCCTTCACCGTGAAAGCGAACGATAAATTCACAAAGAATACACATCAGAATGCTGGTCGGTTATTCGTATCCCTCTATAGTGGCCTATGTTCACCCTGTGCCTATCCGTTTTCGAACAGACCGGCGTAATTATATAGACTGACATAGAGTAATCATTTCTCGTCAGTCAACAATCTTCATGAACCCCACCACGCTTACCACCAAGTGCAATAGGGTCAAATTGCCGTAATAATATTTAAAAATAGATATATAAGGAACGCAGGAAGCACATAACGCACCAGAAGAACATAAAGCGCCGATAATATAGGTTGAAGTTTTCAAATAGGCATGCAGAACGAAATCTCATAATATGAGTAAAAGCAAAAAGTATGTACACAAAAGGAGCAACGGGACCTATGTTATTAAAAAATAAAACTCTTGAAATTTTCGATAAATCAATAGTCTTAGATGAAAAAAAAATGCTAAAGATTTAAATATAGCTGATACTTACTTTTGTCTTCATATAACTCGTAGACCTCCTTCAATTTCATCTCGGCTTTCTCCGCTCGTTCGACCAACGTCGCCTTTTCGATATCAGCCGTCTCTTTCTCAACAAGCATCTTCTTATAGTTCTGTCTCGCTTGCGCCAACTCTTCCTCCAAATTATTTACTCTATCAGCCAGCGTTTTATTCTCAGAAACTATTTGTTTGGACTTTTTGTTCATATTTTCGAATTGCTTTTCGTAATCGTGGATAAGACTGTCTTTTTCTTGGAGGTTTTCTTGATAGGCGTCGAATAGGGGTGCTGGAAAATACAATAACATGTATATCTACATTATCGTTACCACGGTAAATTATCTTGATTTGTGTAAATCTAAATACTATGCTTTGTGGATGATTATCATAAAAATTAGAGCTTCCCAATTAAATTTAGAAAACTTAAACACGCAAGACAATAAATCCCGGTATTTTTAGAAAAAAGAACACCCTGTATTATCGCAGTTCCCGCCGTTAAGCTTGTTTTTAGGTACATTTACGGCTGCTAAAACGTCTTTGTTAACTTAGAAAAAGAAATGTAGAATATGTGACAGACTAATTAGAATTACTCGATTGTCATGTTTGTACTACGCCTTCTAGCCTTACAACCATATATTTATATAAACACAGGTCTTGCTTCGTTTCTTTTCCTATAAAACCTAAGAAGGACCTGGTTCACGATGTATGAATAAACGCCAAGCGTCAAATATAAGACGATCAAATACAAAAGTCATGTTCCCAAATAAATAATAAACAAAAGATAACCATCCGCGATAATTGTATTATACGTTAACTGATGGACATTTACTTAAACATTATGAAACAGGGCCCTTATTCTGTATGATAGTGTAAACGCGTAACGCGGCCGTGTCATGTTATCTTCGAGAAATGTGCGTGGAATGGTATTCTGTAAACCAAATCTCTATAGTCCTAAACATGATACGTTGTGTTACGTGCTTGTTACGCACTGTCAAAATAACGTGCGGGATAGAGAATAAGGGCCCAGGCCCTTAGTGTCATTAAATATTTCCAGTCTTGTTTATTTATTTAGGACAGCCAGTAGTTGCTTACAATAAATAAAAGGAAAACACTATTATAAAATATAACTAACATCTTCTCAAGGCAGTCACAACATGCTCTATTTGTGATAAAAAAAATAATAATTTGCAAAATAAAATACATACTATTCGTAATTAAAACAATACACAAATACAAGTAGTATTCTTATACTATAATTAGTGCTGTTTATGGCTGCCCCTAATATAATATGTGTCCTAAAGCCGGCACTAATCGGCCTTAAAGAAACTCCGCCACTTACCTATCGCCTGAGCACTCAGCAATCCAGATAGATCTACAAGCCTTGCAGTGGTGGGTTGTTCTTCGCTCTTCTGTGACTGGGCTTCGTCTGTAGTGCCTGTCTCTGGAAAAAAAAATCATTTTAGTGTTCCGTACCTCAAAAGGAACCCTTATAGTAGAGATGGCGAACCTTTATTGGTTAACGTGCCATTATTTAAAAATAATAATGTGCCGGTAAAGTGCCAATCCAGGGCCCTTATTCTGTATGATAGTGTAAACGCGTAACGCGGCCGTGTCATGTTATCTCCGAGAAATGTGCGTGGAATGGTATTCTGTAAGTCAAATCTCTATAGTCCTAAACATGACGCGTTGTGTTATGTGCTTGTTACGCACTGTCAAAATAACGTGCGGGATATAGAATAAGGCCCCAGGGCCGGCATTATCTACCGGAGTGCTCCCATTTAGCTTTTTTATATTTGTTGATTAACATATTAAACGCGTGCCCAAATTATTTTGTCTCGTGCCGCCACTGGCACGCGTGCCAATGGTTCGCCATCCCTGCCTTATAGTATCGCTTTGTTACACCTGTCTGTGTGTGAAGACTTTTTCTTAGGAAAGCCTCAAGGTATCAAATTAAAATTTATATCAAATACTCGGGCCTAAAATCTCTTTCAGCTGTTAAAAACTTGTAAGTCCATTGTAAAGTATTTTTAGCTGTACATATGCTTTTTTATACTTATTTTTTGTTTTTTTTTTATAAATGTAAAAAATAATTGTTTTAATTTTATTTTTTTTTATTGATACCACATTTTAACAACACCCTATATAAACTATCTTTATATTTGTAATCTAAAGAAATACTGCTTAATATACGCGAATTAAAAAAAAACCGTACCTGCTTTATATCCTAAGCTGGCATTGATAAGTGAATCCAGACCGTCGTATTTGTCGCGTAGTTTGAATTCAGTTTTCCCATCCCCCTTAGAAGTGCCTTGACTTCGAAGTTTCTCTTGATAGCGTGATAGTTGGACATTTAGTCTAAAATATTATCAGTAGTTATATTTTATTCATAGACGTTATTTATCTAAGGACGGAGCATTGCTGTGATTACAAGTCTGTTTCTCAGCTTTATTTATCTGACGGCTTGTTGTTTGTTCAGCTTTGTTTATCTGACAGCCAACTAGATTCAAGTTGTATCTCAATATTAGCCAATCACAACGGCCCTACGTCTACGCACTGCGAAAGCTGCCATGCCGTCAGCACTGAAAAACAGACTTTATCACAGGAATACTCCGTCCTTAGATAAATAACGTCTATGAATAAGGAGGTAAGACTTCAACAATAATAATAAATTTTAATATCAGCTTTCTAATATATTCTATCCAACAACTAGTAGTAGCTTTGGCAGACTAAGGCCTAACTCCTCTTGATAGTAGAGGAAGCCAATGCCCAGCAGTGCGACAGTATATACAGGGCTGATATTATGTAATAATGCACTGCACCTGTACAAGACATCCTTCAGAGCCTGCATGTCTTTTTGTAATCTCGTGTTTTGCTCCCTCGCCTGGTTGAGTATTATCTGTCGGCTACTGCAGCTCATGCACACTTCCACTAGCGGTATAGCTGTGGACGGCTCCGGATATCCATCTGAAATGAGAAGCTGTCTAATTACTGGTATGTTTCTTGTAGTTTTGAATGTTAGATATTGAAATGAAATTAGTTTGTGGATTTTATTAAGATTTAAGCATTAACATATATTGTATAGACACGAACGTCCATATAAACTAACTGTTCAAAATCAGAACTAAAATAGAAACCAAAACGTCACTGTTATAACCTATTTATTCATTTGAACAACAAATACCTTTACTTATTTGACTAATATTTTTTATTCAAATCCAGGTTTACATTTAGACTAGAATTCTTATATGATGAACAGCACTCCGCACACAACCACAAGCTGTCAATATTAAGTCAGTTGGAATGGATTGCAGTTCAATATATATCAATGGATTTAAGTTTATTTTGGAAACTAATTTAAACTAATCAAAAAGAACAACATCCAAAAAATACTAACCCCTATCAGGAACTTCGAACTTCTTAACTCTCTCTTCCAAATCCCTATTCTTCTCTCTTTCTTCTTTGATCACTGTCTTACACTCTTCCACGTATTTGACTAGAGTTGAGTATTGATTCCTTAATTGATCATTCTCTTCTGCAAACAGCTTGTTGTATTCCAATACGCTTTTCAATTTCTCCCGCAATTTTGTTATGTGAGCATCTCTTTCTGAAATCTTAAGTTTAGTTGTATTAGACTGATGTTGCTATGTGCTTAGGTTTAAAATAATTTTATTTAGTAATTGCTTGCAGCTCTGCCCCATGTAAACAAGTTTTTCCTGGTATAAAATATAGCCTATAGCACTCAGAAGTAATGTAGCTTTCATTTAGAGAAACTTTCAAAACCGATTTAGTAGTACTTGACATTATCTCGTTCATAGTTCATACAAAGTCTTCAGCTTTATATTTTAGAATATATAATATATTTATTAGCCAAAGTTAATAAAGTTAAAAAATATATATTTTTTTTAATATCTAATGTGTCAGAGTAAACAGTGCAGTATAATGCCACATAGTGCTATATAATTCAAAATTATTGCAGTGTTGCTAGTGTTTATGATGCCATTAATGATTGCGGAACAATCTTATTTAAGTCATCATTCATTTGCAAATATAAAAAATATATACACATGATATTTTTCTAATAGAATTAATTTAGCTTGCAATATTTTAGCATTACAAATACTTTATTAGTACAAACTGCTGAAGACTTACCACCAGTACATTCTCTTCACATCTTTCCATCAATGCTGTAATCAAACTCTCATACTTCTTTGTTAACTTCTTCTTCTGTTCTTTAAGAAGAGACTTTCCTTCTTTGCTCTGTCTTGGAGAACTCACAGCTATGCCTTGAACATTCCTCTTTCTAGGTGGTTTTGCTGGTTTTTCTGTCACTGATGGATATAAGAGGTTTCACATCCAAATTTTTAAATTCCAGATTAGATTAAGCTTTTGTTTATATTTATTAACATATAGCAATTACTTTAAGGAATAGATTGACAGAGTCTGGCTGCAAATAGTCTAAAGTTTTATTGCATCATAATTCTTTTAAAATTACCAAATCTAAGGGACAATTGAGATCATTAATTTATTAACTAAATAAATAACTAATATTAAAATTAGGCTCAGAGAAGGCCTAATGTTAAAATTGAGGACTTATTTTTTTGCGTTTAAGAGTAGTATAGTAAAGATAAAACCTGCATCACACACCTATAACATCCCTCGGATCCTCATACATATCATCCTCACGCTGACTTATCACCTCTCCAGTTTTCTTCATGACTGCCTCCAAGATATCCTGGCGCATGCTCTCGCGCCGTTCCTTCAATGGTGCAGAGATATCAAACAGCTTGCTATCCTTTGTAAAGTTTCCTGATAATGTCAGCTTGGGTGGGCTGAATTTCGCTGTGCATTTTTTTGATACTCTACCATACACCTAGAAATATAGGATATAAGAAATTATTGGTATGTTATATGTGAGAGTCTTGGCGAATAGCAGTAGCCAAGGGTCCATATAACAAAATTCCTATCAGCTTCCCTTTTATAATTTATATAAAAAATTTAAATGTAATTATCATTAGTATGATTTGCAAACTATATTTATGCATTAGTACCTAAATGTTGTGTAGTGTTCGTTTTCAGAAAATTTTAAAAATTTGCCACTGGTGAATTGAATAATTTTTATATATTGATAGTACAAGACCAAATAAGTGACAAAAAAAGTATTATCAATCTAGAGTTTAATAAAGCCAGGATGAATCATAATAGGCTTTTTGTCAATATTTACGTACTATTAAAATATCCCTGAAATTACAAGAACTGTATGACAGTGAGAGCCTCAGGGATTTTTTTTTCTGATATATGGCTACAAGCACTGAGTTGCTGTGCTACGCCAATGTCAACTTGGGGACTTGAAACAGGATATCCCAAGGCCTTATAGAGGTCTTGCACTTCAAAGGTGCTCAAAAAAACATCACCCTCCTTTGAAATTTACATAAAGAGGCCTGGCAAAGCCTTTAGCTTAGTCTTGTGTAAGTTTACAACAATATGACTTATATTCATAGTGACAAACACAATCCCATAACCAAATATCACTGATTCTTAGTAAGCATATGATGCATGCATGCAAAAATATTGAAAAATGTCTTAATTAATTCATAAAAAAATATGAATTATTTAATTTAAAGTAATTATAAAAAAATCTATGATCACACTGACCTTCACTGACGATTCATCCATTGTCAACTGTCTGCTCTAAATACCTTATTTCTATCCATTTTTACTGTCTTACAAAACTTCTATTCAATACACACAAAACCAGATCTTTACAGAAATAAATACTTGATTATATCCAATCACAATTGGTAGTACTTCCTTAAGACGCATATGACAAAGATATGGGTCCTAAATTAGGTCACTGGGACAGTTCAATACATTTACAAGACGGAATAAACATATTAAATTTGAATTTATTGATAAAACATTAGCCATATTTTCAGTTTTAATTTTGTATATTAAAACGCATTTGTAGCACATAGAAAAATTAAATTTTGGGGAAAAATATCATATCCATGAACTATTTTTACAATGAAGGATGTTTTATGTATTTATAATTGTTTTCTTAGCGTTTTTAGATAGTAAATACACCGGCAGTTTGACAAATATATTTCCATGGCAACAAGGGATACCCTAGATTAGAAACGATTTTCTTCTATACACGTAGATGTAGCGTAAAAGTTTTAGCAATCTCCAATTTATAGAAAAAAACTCCCGCTTCATAAAATTTGAACAGCAAAAAATCGTGAAATTTTTGTTTTCTGTAAATGTGAATAACGAAAATGAAAAATAATTTACAAAACAATTATAAAAATCTACTCTATAAATTATTAATTTCATATGGCAACATTCCAAAATAATTATTGATTATTGTGCCATCTATCGGTAAGAAATTATTATAATTATTTATATTTAGTTCCACTAGATAGCACTACTATACCCTTACTAACATTAGTGAAAATAATGCTCCCAAATATGGAAGACATTAAGTTGATTTAATGACGTCACAGATATTGACTTTTGCATTATGCCGTTTAATAAGAGAAGTGAGCATGCGCCAAAACAGCTGAGCGATAATAGCGACGTAATGCGGCTAACACACGAACTAGGCAGTCGCATCATGTCTGCCCGCCGGCTCGGTGTATGATGCTCGGCGAATTTGATAACCTCTAAAACAGATTGAACAAACTTTACCGTCGCTCCGTCCTTTAAAATTGGAGTTCCTCGTTTATGTTATTTTGCTAACTGTTTAGTTATTATTGTTTAAGTGTTAAACAGTCGCGTAAGTTTGTACGGTGGATACGCGCCCGCTGCCGTATCCTTTGCGTTAGCATTTATTGATTTTCATTTTACAATGAACGTAACGTATTGTTTACTTTTTAACCGTGTGTAATATCATCTGAAATATGTTTTTGTTGTGCAATATTCGACGTTAGTGTTGTGCTGTGATCAATTCAATTATGTGCGAGAGTTCGCGCGAGACTTTGTGTTTTGGATGACAGAAAAATGGAATTCGAGAACGATTTCAGCTTGAAAGAATGGGCGAAGGACAAGCCATTGTCCATTCTGCAGTTGGACCCGGCCGACCGTGCGGTCTTGAGGATAGCAGGTTTGTTTTTTTTAAAAAAACACCGACCGCAAACATCGGAACGTTGTTTTGCACGTTACACGCTTTTGAACGTAATTTGTTGCGTTAATCAGGTCACGTTATCATGTGCGGCGATAGTGGCGACAGTCAAGATTAATGTTTGCACTATAAACTAGATAAAAAATGTTGTTTTGCCTATGAATGTGCTATCTAAGCTGTTTACTTTACGCCTTCAGATTTCATCCACTCAGCTCGGCAGTGGTTTTTTTCGCGTGATTACGGCCTCGCTAAACCAACTTTGTTTTCACTTTCGTTCGCTTTGTACGCTTTAATTTTCGCGATTCTCTTTTGTTATCAATCATGCACAGTGAAAGAGAACGAGCACGATTTAAAATGTGTATTTGTATTTCGTTTGCGTGTTCTTATTTTGAAAATGGAAAAGTAAATTGAACCATAAAGCGAGTTGAAAAATGTTTATGGCTGCCGTGGCTGGCGGTTTTAACTGTAATTATAGGAGCACGTTTCTCGACAATCCCCTCTTTCTTTTGTCCGTGCGACTTTCCCATGGCATAAAATGGTGCAGTAATAAAGTAGTGGCAACTTATTTTTACTGTCACGGTCGCTGGTAGGGCTGTCGTGAGACCGCGAGCACGGGATTCCCGGCATTATTGATTTGACGCCCGATACGGGTATTTCTGGTTACACGTAACACTTAACTGTCTGTTGGGAAATAAAAAACATATTTGTTAAGTACGATAAACTACCTCCCCATAATAAATTCGGTTAATTAATGCAAATACCGTCCTTAATTAATTATAATTTTCCTAATTAAGTGATACAAAGTATTTAATGGCTGAATGTTCGGTGGCTTGGAAATAGCTAGCATTAAAAAAAAATAAGGTACTATTTGGCTGCGGCTTCGTGACCTTGGACAAATACTGTGAAGATGTTACACAATGATTAAACTTGTTTTTTATAATTATGTAACTGCTAAGTGGACTAATGACTGCACAGTTGATTTTATAAGTTTAAAACTTATGTAATACTGTGATAGATAGCATTTGCCATCAGGTGCAATGAAGTCTCTTGTACTAACCCGTACAAAAAACCTAATAAGCAAATTCATAAGTACGACAGGTCCGTTTTATCTAGACACTTAGTTATAAAGTAAATTTACTTAACTTAATTTTACTACGTATTTCTAAGATGTTTTTATTACATTTATTACATTTGTAAAACGTCATTGACGTATTTCTTATTTCTCAATAAACGCGTCACATTGTTCTCTTTAATGGAAAACCCGGTCTTATTTTTGGCGTTTTAGTATAGAAATGCTATTTCTATCTCCCATACGTACGAATGTTCTATTTGTCACGCTTTAGGATCACTTAGCATCGACGTGGTGAAAAATTAATTAAATAGAGTTTGAAATATAACAAAATTTATTCAAAACCCAAACAACTCTCTTTTATCTATATCACTTTGCATTAGTGGTAAAGGATCTATGTAACCCGATTGCCAGCTTCCCTTTATATAGAACTAGCGACCCGCCCCGGCTTCGCACGGGGTAATGCTGACTATTTAATGGATGTTATTATTATACATATAAACCTTCCTCTTGAATCACTCTATCTATTAAAAAAGCTGCATTAAAATCCGTTGCGTAGTTTTAAAGATTTAAGCATACATAAGGACAGAGAAAGCGACTTTGTTTTAAACTATGTAGTGATTTATGTAGAATCTAATTATCATTAGAACGATTTGCAGATAGCATTCATGCGTATTAGTACCTATATGTTGTGACGGGTTCCTTTCGGAATATTTCACATTTCGCCACTGCTGTGCAGTGTACTCCCAGGTGCGCTGTGCAGCTGTTATTTTGCCCTGCCTTAATTATAATAAACCTCCTTTGGAGTTTTTGGAGGTCCCAAGGAAATATGTACAAATTACAATGATGGGACTTACCTTGCGCTCTTAGGGTCCGTACATACTTAACATGATAGTATGGTACTACAATCTGCAGTCCAAAGAAACTAATTCTGCTTTAATAACAAAAGACGTAAGTGTTACATGTGGTTTAATTTTGATAAACCTTAAACAGATTTTGTAGATAAGGCGTTGGGTTTAATACTTTTACGTTACACCATAAGGTCACAATTGTCTGAATGCAACAACAAAAATTGGAGTACGCATTCGGTCGAATACCTAGTATTACCCCTGCGACATAACTGTGTATACCTTAACCCATACCATAAGGATCACAATTGCCTGACTAACATAACAACTCGAGTAGGTATTAGGTCGAATAGTACCTTAACTCGTGCGACGTAACTAGACCTTGCCGTTTGCTACAAAAGTTAATTTATTAAATATTTTTTATTGCAATTCAATGACGAGACGAGCACGCCGCTCGTCTGACGGTAAGCGATACGACCGACCAGACCTGGAGGAGGTTCACTCGTTCCGGAGAAGTTCACAGTTATGTAGCATGGGTTGAAGATATTCGGTATTCGACCGAATTGGTTAAAAGTTATGGTTTTACTGGTGGTAGGTCTTTCATAATATGGGAGAGTCCGTCTGAGTAGGTACCACTTCAATGGCTATTTCTGCCACCAAGCAGCAGTGTGTAGTCACTGTTGTATTCCAGATTGGAGGACATTGTAGCCAGTGAAACTCCTGGACATAAAAAGACTTAACACCTTATGTCTCAAGATGGCGAGCGCAGTGGAATACCAAATACTTTGTAATTCAAGGTGTTGGATGGTGTTTTTACTGTTTATGGGCGGTTGTATCGCTTACCATCAGGCGAACGGCAAGCCCGTCTTGTCATTCAAAGCAATAAAAAAAACGAAAAAAAGTCGTTTAATAAAAGCCTAATCACAAGTACCGAATAAGATCTTAAAAAAACCTACACTACCTAAAGTGGTTTATACACTATTTGTGTATAGTTAAGGAAAAAAATGTATAAATTCCATGATGATATCACTTGTCAGTGGCCTTGCTGGACCCCTGCAGTTTCGAAGTCGTGAATCTGCCAGCCACGCCACATTGGTCTCGTCACCTGAGTAATAATCCATACTAATAGACTGCCTCCGTGGAGGAATTGTATTGCGCGATACAGGTTCTGTGGTCTTGGGTTCGAATTCCCTTTTGGGCGAAGTGAGTATCAGTCCGGAGTCGTGAGATAGTGCTCGATATGGTGATAGGCTCACCCCGTCACCTCATATACTGCGAAAAATGTTTGCACTAATTTAGCCTCTGCCTACCCTTTATTACATGGATACACACCTTTTATCATCGCAAGGATAAAAGGTGTGTATTCATAGTAATCACTACATAATATAAAACAAAGTCGCTTTCTCTGTCCCTACCTTTGTATGCTTAAATCTTTAAAACTACGCAACGGATTTTGATGCGTTTTTATTTAATAGATAGAGTGATTCAAGAGAAAGGTTTATATGTATAATAACATCCGTTAAATAGTGGAGAAATATTGCACCCGTGCGAAACCGGGGCGGGTCGCTAGTAATTAAAATGAACTTAATTTCCCACGTTTAAAAGTTAGTTTAGTGGTCTACTAAACCCATTTTGATTAAAGTTACGAAGAAAGTTTGTACGGTAAGAAAGGACAGGCATTTTTGTACTATTTTCCAAACTGAAATCTACAAGAAGTGGCGAGCAAAAGCTAGTAAACTAATCACATATAGATATCTATGTAGATAGTCACTGTAGTCACTAAAATCGTTTGAACAAACATTATATTCATACGAAACCTTGGAATTCTCGAGAGCACGTGTGAAATTCCGAAATACATTAACCCTAACTTACAACATTTGTGCATTTAAATAAGGAATAATAACATTTTATTTAATAAGGATAACATTTTTGACAAAGACTATATACCTATTTTGCAAGACAAAGATGGACAAAATCTAGTGCGCATTTCTTCTTTGTTGAAAATGCGGCTTCTATTTTTAAATCGATTTTGTGTAAACATAAATCGTTACAAGGTTGTAAGTTGACAATCCTATACCCTTGCTGAATTTATAGGATTTGTGAACCCAAATTGATGTTGGCATAATAAACAATTGCCATAAAAATAGATTTGTGTAATGTTAACCCCATCACGTTTCGAATGGATGTTCAAAATTAATGGAATTATTAGTCTTTAAATAAAATGCTTTGCCGTCCTATTATCTTGGGATATTTCTTAATTTTCCTTATCAATATTACTATAAGAAATAAATGCGATTTATTGAATGCGATTTAGTGATGGTCTTCAATGATTATAGTCTAAGGTTTAAGAGCAGTACTTTCTTCTATAAGTTATACCATTACTGTCATTCTTACGCTATTTTATATCGCATTATCAAACTATATAGTATGGTCGCCAATTATTTCTTAGTAATAAGGAATAGTTTCCATTTACAACTAACTATATTGCTAAATGAGGAATGGTTTACATTTCCAACTATAAAGTAATTATTGTAATTCAATTTCTGCCCGGAATTCCACGGGATTCGGAGCTACCTACAAACCACAACACTAGTTTGAAGCGCCATTAAATCAACAAAAGCCAATTAGAATACAAAATAATACTTTCAAACGTATGTAAATTAAAATATATTATTCATGAAAGTTGTAAACTTCATTTTATATCTAAGAAGATTCCAGAACGATTGCAAATAAAAGAATTTCAGAACGGAGATTTAATAAAAGTCGAAATGAGATACGATGAGGTTGGCGCAAAAGCGACGATCGTGGGAATCCACTTTAAAAAATATTTCCAGATTTAAACCTATCTCAGGTTATGTGCTCCTGGTCAAATTATATAAAACTGTGCCTAATTTCTTTAAGTGTATAATGCATAAACGACACATGTGTGTTAATCACTCACACTTGTAATTAGCGTTCGATAATTGAACTAAGAAAAAACGACGGCACCTGGCAGCAAAAAAAAAACTATCGATTAATAAAGTTCAACGGCCAGTGTTTCTTGCGCGTTTGAGTTTTTATTCGTTTTGTTTGTGTTAAGTGCTTTCACCATTGTCGAACCATAGATCGGTCTCGGTGCCATCGGGTGTGACGAAGAGGGAAAATAAAAAGAAAACCGTTGTTTGTGGTTTTTGCATTGTGAACTCATTAGTATACGAAAGTATTTTTGTAAAGTTGCAAAAACTGGATGAATGGCTTTAAACGGTTCATTCGATTTACTTTGTAGATTTATCAGATAAAATCATAAATTTTCGGATTAATACAGTTTGTATTACGTCTACGGTTTAAACATTACATTTATAATCTACTAGTTTTTGCCTGCGGCCTGGCCCGCGTCATGAATATTATTCGGGGGAAAATGTAGTCTGTAGCACGCAGGAGTAATGTAGCTTCTTATTAGTGTAAGAAAATCAAATTCGGTTGAGTATTCTCTGAAATTAACGCGTTCAAACAAACAAGACTTCAGCTTTTTAATATGAGTAAAGATTAAATTCATGACGGTAGAATAAAGCATAACTTTGTATACTATAATACTAAATAAATAAATAAAATGCTTTATTCAACGCGTAGACGAACATAGTTGCACTTATGATAAGTCAAAGTCCATGAGAATATTTAATTATTTCTTAAATAAAGTAGCTTATATAACTAAGACATTTTATATTGGACATAAAGTAAATGAAATACTACAAATTAAACAAAGAAGCCTGGGCCGGCAGGAAAGCACTCGTACAGATAGTCAAATATTACAGATCAAATGAGCGTAGCATTAATTTCACCCATTGCAATCATTTGCCGGTAAAATTGAAACTGAAGCCACTCGATTCAAAGTGCCACAAAGTTATCGTAGTTCATTATTTTTGTAACTTTAAAGAAAGGATGAGAACAATGCTTGATTTCAATACGTATACCAAGTTCCTGTCCGACACGTTCGCCTTGAGATATTTATATTGTAAAATATTGGCACCATCATCATTTCTCTAGTCATAGGCCTCCCCTATTGAGCGCCAAATGGACCGGTTCTGGGCCGCTCTCATCCATCGGACTCCGAAGACCCTCACCAGGTCGTCGATCCATCTCGTGGGGGGCCTACGCTGCGTCTTCCGGTTCGTGGTCGCCACTCCAGAACTTTCCCGCCCCAACGGTCATCAGTTCTATGAGCTATGTGTCCTGCCCACTGCCACTTGAGTTTTGCAGTAAACTTAATGCATGTTCAAAACCAGCTAAAATTAAAACCAATCGGCTAAATCTATATACAGTTCCAGCTATGTCTAGTTGGACTGGACGGGGCTAATAAGAAAATTGGCTCTAAGATATATCTCCCTATTAAACTAATAAAGCTACTATACTGAGGAGTAATGTAGCTTCCTATTCGTGATAAAAATGTCATAATCGGTTTAGTAATTCCTGAGATTAACGTTTTCAAACAAACAAACAATCTTTAGATTTATATTTTAGTGTAAACCAAAGGAATTGTCTTATGATTTTGTTGATTTGGTACAATTATTTACGATCTACCATCTAATAAATATTTCCTGATGTACTTGACCTTTTTGTTTTTAATATAAGTTATATTATGTTCGCTATTTCCACTTTTCGAACAAGTTATAATGGTCATAAAAAAGAACGAAATTTATAACATACAAAATGTGGAATACAATTTTTTAACAGAACATTGTACAGTCAGCCACAAAAGTAGCCAAACAAATTACAAACTTCGAAACGCTTCTACGCATTAACTTCAATCGAAATATTGTTTTTTCTTTATCTAAAATAAAGTAAACTTAGTAAAAAATATTTTAGTGAAGAAAAATCCGCTATTAGTACGGACATAAAAGTTTAAGGACAATTTGATTTTTTTTATTTGTTCAGCTTCTTTTGTGTTTGACTGTACACGTGATTACATCCGTTGAAAACGCTCTCAAACCTCATTTAAACTAGTTCACTTCCATAATCTGTGAGAAATACATTCAAATAAGGAACTATATAAAAAAATAAAGTTTGTGAACGTTATTAACCTGTTTTTAGTTATTGCTGAATTTGGACCAGTTTATGTTGAAACTTGTTTTGAAGTACCTGCCGAATTGTTACCGGTCTGTCTCGTTGGTTAATGTTGCGTCTAACGTGTGGACGTTAGTTTACTCTTGCTTAAGTAAGGACGTTTTTGGGTACCTTAGAGATGGTAGTATGGAGTAAGTTTGAAATTTTCATATATTTTGGGTACTCATTGGAATGTGAAGATGCAGTGAGGTAGGCCGGCATAACTGTGGCCAACATTAACATATTTCTTGTTGGTCGAATTTCTTTCGGGTTCACTTGACTTAATTCCAAGCGCAGTAGTCACTTTGTCGTATGTAGTAGATATAAAAAATATATAATGACAATTTTTCACGTCCCTGAAAAATCTAGTTTGTTTTCTGGCAGATTGTAAAAAAGAAAAGAAAAAAACACATCACTCCTTTACCCCTGACAGAGGTGTAAACAGAGCATTCACTTCGCCATGTGTTCTACTTCATGATGCGATAGAGGGAGAGTCTATCGCCATATGGGACTTAAATTCTAGATTCCAGGTCAAAACTGATCAGTTAAACTCAATACCACTGCTCGACCCGGGATACGAACTTTGGACGTCAGAGCGATAATCGTACAGCGCTGTAATAACTATGCGAAATACACCACACATCCCAAGCCTGTATCTATGACACCGTGTTGTCATTGTCTTCCGTTTCCTGCAGAACTTCCGGTCGTAAAGGATATTACCAACTTACAATCAACTCGACTACTAATTAACTCATTTTGTATTGCATGAATGTTTTTATGAGGATTTTAGTTATAAATTAGTTTTAAATTCATGAGAGTTAAAATTAATCCCTAATTGATTTATGTTTTTTTTTTCTTGTATACTTTTGGCAAATACTCCCCTGATGGTAAGTGGAGTGGGGTCCAATAAAATGTTGATTGATGAGAGATGATTACCCCTCGGCATTCGACGATTATGCCGGCCTGTTGGAACCTAATATACAAAGACTGATCCCAGAACGTGACACACTTCCGTTGGCCACTACGGCGGGTTTTAACATCTTGTGTACGATGGTCGTTATCCGGCCGGATACAAAATATATCCTACCACCAGCAAAAATGTTGTGTACCATTAATGAAGATTGTTATGAGCAGAGATTATTTTCAGAATTTTACGAATAGGAGTAGGTTAAGTTATTAGTAAAATACGTAAAACTATAAGCTTAATAAAGTTAGGCCATCTAGACCCAAGTGGCACAATGTTGCCATAAGGAGAGATTTTTATAGGGTTTCCCTTTATAATTATTATGCTGAGATTAGATATTGCCTTAAATATCTATAAGACTTAGCATCTTGCGGGCCGTACTAACATCTATATTTAAGAAAGTTTAAACAATAAAGCCAATTACTCGGGTACTTCTACGAATCCACGACACCCAATAAAATACGTTGACAGCTCCTTTAACAACGAATTATTAGAGGTGTGCGGCACTTAAAATTAAGCTCATTAAACCATTCCACTTATGGTAGACGCGGCTGTCGTCGTAAAACAAAACTGAGGATGCGCCTAATTCATAAGGTCGATGAACTCGCCTAAGCATCACCACGTGGTGCCGCTGTTTACTGTCACATGACGGTTTTGGAAAGGACGAGATTTTTGTATAATTAAATACATGCCCATGAAAACATCGTGAAGCAACCAACATAACAAAAATTTCCTATTGTTTTTTTGCGAAGATGGCGTTTTGTCGCTGCCGCCACTGAAGGGATGAGTGGATGGGTTATGTTGGTTTCTCCGGTTTAACGACCCAATGTCTACACTCGGGAATATAGCATCGTCCGAGCGAGCATTAGGCCGAGTCCCTAACACTATATACTCACTGGCATACCGAACAAAACCTGCGGTGGCCTTCTTCGAGCATACGAGAGACTCCTCTTTTCCTTTCTGATACAGGAATGAGCCGAAACACCCATGACCCTTCAACTGTGTCACACGAAATATTGCCGTACCTAGACGCCTGTCTAGCCAGCTTGGGAGAACAGGTCGCAGTGGCACTATGATCCTCAAGCCCGCACCCGGACTCTCCTGTCCCAAATAATTTCTGGTATTAAGTCTGCTAATCCGCACTAAGCCAGCGTGATGAACTAAGGTTTAAACGTTGCCAGTAGTAAAGCATGTCTGTAGTCAGGTATGGGACAATATAGGGTATTGTTACATAAAACAGGTTTTTTATTTTTGTTGTTAAGCCATACTTTAATTTTGAACAACGAGGGAAGTAGCGTCTATTTAGTTTTACATCCGCCATGGATCTCCATTGTGGTAACTCTTTTGAATAAGTCCCTAGCATTTTTTTGCCTAAGTTTGCCATAAGCGTGGTTGCTATCCAGTCGGTGGCAAAATAATATCCGGTAACTTCTCAACAGTTTTATTGCATTGCGGCTATGTAATTAGCGACGTATGGCCTTTGCTCGACACAATTATAAAAAAAGGCTTAATATGCTTTTAATGGAGCTGCAACATACGATATAAATTATACTTGAAAAAAAAAATGACATTTTCATTCAAGAAAAATATTCTTGGTTCCAGAAAGTCATCATGATGAAATTGAATTTTTATTCTAATTTGTTTTTCTAATGTGACATTTATTAGTTAAACAGAAGCTGACCTTTGCTAGTCTATTTTCAGAATTCCTATCTAAAATTAACAAATTGTGTGGTGCAGTAGCGAAAGTTAGTACATTTTAAAATGTATGCTAAACTTATTATACTATTATTTGATTTATTCGTCTGGGTTTTGGTAACTGAATTTACGTTTGCATTATGTATTGTATTATCTTATCGTTTTCCTGCTGTGTTCCAAATTTATTTCAGGTCGTTGTAGCTTGCTTTAATATTACAAAGACTTTAATTTAGTTTTACAACCTTAGTCTGGGTGACACCGATAACTAACTGGTTAGATCATTTTTGATTGAAATTCCAGATATTTGAGATAAGAATTTGTATTTTGAATTTAATTGACAAATATATGCAAATCCTGATGACATTCTAGATTATTTTTAACTAATGTTGGTGATAAATTTAGATGGTGACATTTCTTGAAATACAAAAAGAACTATAATAAATAGGAACATTTAATATGCATCTAAATACCACAAACAAATCATCCCAGTTCATAAAGCTTTTTAATTCATGTTCGAAGTCATAATAAGCATGTTAAAACCTTTCTTTACAAACTCAAGACCATCCTTTCCACAAGAAGCGAGCGCAAACAGCTTCCAGGAGTTTGTTTTATTAATCACCGCACTCGCTAAACATACAAGCCTCCATTGTTCTCAACATTTACACTTCGCACATTTTGACTCATACATTAATACATACAAACATTCACACAAAGGATTTCCTGTAACATCTCTAAGGATTAGTGGTCGTGCAGTTTATTCACGATTTAGTTTTCTTACGTAATTTAGTATTGAAGAAAGGTTACGACTTATATTGAATCCGAAAACTAGATTTATTTCAATGTCTAACATTCGCGTTGAAGCAAACATAATATTCAAGTGTTAAGGAGCTTGGGTGTGGAGTTCCTTGATGTCTTTGTTGAATGAATGGGAATGAACGGAAATTTCAAACAGTTTCGGCCACACACAGCCATCAAGGATGCGGGCGAAGTGTCTACATCATTTTACAAGCCGCATAAAACATTTCGAGTACCTATGCCATTTACTTTTATTCGGTCAAAAACATTAATTTTTTGCGTTTGTTCTAAAGGTATTTTGATTATTAATTGACAAATTTTTAATTCGATAATGTCATAGTGTCATTTCAGAAATATCGATTTCAGGAATACTATTTGATTTTGTACGGTATGGGTTTATTTTCTTTGTTTCTAACATAGTGGTCGCCGACAGATCGAAGTCTGTAATGCTTTGTGGCCAAAATATTCTGTCTTCTATACCAAATCTTTATTCGGGTTTTGCAAATGTTGTTGAACTTGTTGAGTTTGACATTTCAATTTCATCATCGGAACGCTTTGAAATAAATTGCTGTGATAGATCAAGGATACTTTAAATCCTTTTGGAAGTAATATTGCTACTTTCCATCACTATCCATCCACCTATACATGTATTAAGGTAGACTTCGTATTCACAAACGTTACTTAGCTAAGTACGGGGCAATGTTGTGATAATAAGTCTGTTTCTCAGTACTTACATGACAGACTTCGCAGTGCGTAGGTGTAGGAGCACTGTCATTAGCTAATATTGAGGTACTTATTTCAGTTTACTGTGAAATAAACAAAGCCAAAACAAACTATGCAATTGCCGGGACTATGCGTTTGAGCGCACTGTGCATCCTCATTGTATTGTTTGTAAATACGGGTCTTAATAAAAGCTTATTATCCTGGAAAAGAAAAGCAAATATAGCAATTTTTGGATTCTATTAGTATTGCGTAATGTTTAGATGTCTTAGTCAAGTCATGTTTGTTATTTTTAAACTGGGCACCTAACATCAAGTATTGCGAGAATAGCGGTGATTTTTTTGCTATCCCGAAAGCTATAGCCAATCTTATGCCTTATACGGAATTGGCGGATAAAGTCTCTTAGGGAATATAATATTATGTATACTATTAGTAAACACAAGCTGAAAGTCCAATCCCACTACATATACCCCTAAATGTTGTGAAAGATGAGATAGGTGTCAACGCCCTCGCAGCCGCTGACGCACAAGGTCGTCACCGAGTGGAGACAATTGATTAGAAATACAGTACAGACTGACCCAGATACGTTCAGTGATAACGATCGCTACGTATTTGTTCATGTATTAGGCATAGACACTTAGTGCCTGAATATCTAGATTGGACAAAACTGATAATGTTAATTTGAGTAAAATCGTTTGCTGATAAGGTTCAAAATGGTTCATATTGGATACATACAAATCTTATCGTGATTAAAAATGATACCGGGTAAATACAATTCGTTATCCAATGACGTCATAATTGGAATTCTGCCCAATTTGCAAAGCAAAGAACGTTATCACGATCAATTCCACACGTATTCGAAAGGTTAGTGTCGACTAGAGTATAAACGATGTGCGGACTCGAATTGCATTTATTCCGTATGCGTGGTTATTCTGAACTATGTGTTCCTTATGAACTCAGACTTGATCCGACGACTCAGAGAGCCTATTTTTGCTGGTGGTAGGATGTGTTTTATATCCGCCCAGATAGCAACCACCGTACATAGTGCCCCACATAAGTCTGTCGCGTTCCGGCGGCATCAGCCTACAACAGGCCGGCATAATTGTTTCGACTGCTGAGGGGTAATCTTCTCTCGTCAGTCGTCATTTTATTGGACCCCACTTCACTTACCATCAGGTGTAGCGGGGTCATTATGCCGTGCCAAGTATAAAAAAAAAAATGACGCTATCCATAATCCTACGGCATAAAATCAAAACTCGACTGGAGTGCTCGCTAAGCATACGTCATTCGGAGACAAAAGGCATGCGGATGAAAAGGCTCGCGTTCCGTCAAGAACGAAAAATGGCCTTTTTGTTCGCGACCTGTGAATGACGAGGTGTTTTTTAATGAAATGGTTGCTTTCTTGGAATTGATATTCATTGAACTGTTTTGTTAGTATAATACGCCTTTATATTTGAATAGCAAGAGTAGCAGTTTGTTCGTCTAATTTCATGATTAACTGCTCTTCATAGCCTTTAGCTATTTCAACCTCACCCAGGAGCTTATAAAATCATTTATCTGGTTAACATTTTGTTCAAAATTTCCTTTCTGTTACCTTTATTTTACATATACTGCATGGTAGTAAACTGTGTGCCTAACTTATTATTTCAAGATATTAGATATTGTGTTACATATGGTATTTTCAATCTAATGCCCAGCCATTAGATTGAAAATACCATGTAATTACTGAATAATAAAAGCAGTTTAATCACTACTATATCGACTAGGACCTTAATCTAGGTTTTAATTTGATGATTGCGTTCGTGTCTTCTGAAGTTTGATTGATGTTATGTCTTCTTTGATTAAAGCAGCCATTTATGAGTGGCGTGCAACCTGTTCGTCTATTAATAATTTATTACCTGAAGATGCCTTTACTGATTCTAACCGGCAATAGTCAAGTTAATTTATTTAACATTAAGGTTTTCTAGACCTCCAGTAGCGCTAATTGTAGTCTAAGTTGGGAATAAGTAATGAACTGTAAATCATTTTAAATAAAAGTTCAAGGTGCTCTACATTGAAATATGTGGGCAATTTGCAAAGTTTTGGATTTTGGCAGAAACAAAATTCCAAAGAATTTTTGTATTAGTAACAAGTACTCTTGGCTGATTCGTGGTCTCCGCTAGAGATCACCAGTCGGCAAGTATTTGCGAAGGGTCGCTGGCAGAAACTGAATGCGAGATGTTAAAGACAGGATAAAATATCGAGTATTGGAGAAGGGCTATATCCAGAAGTGGATCAGTCTATTGCAGCAATGTAGAAAGCTTTATAGAAGTAAAGACCGAAGATGATGATGAATCTGTAGACAATTATCCTGCTGTAAACATTAACCCAACTCTCGCCAACAAGTCGGTGGTTGTATCTCTCAAGTCGATTCAATGCTAACCATGTTTATTTTACCGTAGATAAGAGTGGCATTTATCGCTTTATCGATATTATTCCCAGCATAAACTGTCCCATCTAAAAATATTCCGAAAATACAGTTCAAATACAAAGTTTACTCCAAAGCAATTACATGACTAGTCAAAAACAAACAGCCATAAACATCCAAATTGAGCAAGCACGCACCTGTCCACGAACTGTATTTTAGTAGCGGATCAATACAGGCTTGGTACCGTGGAAGGGGGGAGGGTCTTGGAGAGTACAGACAGAGGTAATAAAAATATATGTAATAAAACTTGTGTATTGCGCCCTACAGTACGTAGTAATCTTAGTATTGCGCGATGTATACCGAATATCGACGTAATAGTCTGACTAATGTTTTAAATACGTATGTTTGGGAACATGTTTGAATTGGAAGTGAACTATTTAACGGATTTTGATGAAATTTCGCGCATTAATAGACCAATTCCCGGTTTAACATGTAGGATACTTTTCATCCCGGAAAAGTATTGTGGAACTTTGATAACGATAAAGAAGTATTACTACACGCTTGTGAGAAAAAAAGGGGTGTAATGTATAAGTGCACCCATTACTTCCCCTGATTTTAAAATCGAACCTCAATGCTTTTGTTCGTAGCCCACGCATGCGACTAGACTATGAAGGCGTTATTTTTGAGTATATTTGCTTATCTGATTTCTCATAATAAAGAAAGTGTTAATAACGTGCGCGTAGGAGCTCGCTCTGACTCAGAGGTAAACAGTCGACGGGTCGCGGGTTCAAGGTTGTGCATACACTTGTATATACACCGATTGTTTCTTTAACAACGTATTATTCCTTCGAATTATTAGGTATAGTTAAAATTGTTTTTTTTTTTCTTTATTTATAGCTTATAAGGATTATGCATTTACGCGCTGTCGCGCATCAAAAGTAACTGAAATGCGTAGCAACCATGAGTCAACCAGATTCTGAAATAATTGCTGTAGTAGTTTCATCTTTGATGAAGTTGAAGTTGCCTCGGGGTATTTTGAAATGAATGGACTTAGTTCGTCGGTGGAGCTGATCTTATTTCGAGCCCCGTCAGGAGTCTTCAAAATCACCATGCCATCCTGCGTCCATACCGCACGCATACCAAAATGCAGCCGTGCCTTGGAAAAAACAGCTTGCCGAGGCTTTGTAAGGAACTCCCTTACCGAGATGGAAGAGCCCTTAAATTTCGATTTGGCCCTCCACACAGCTGAGCGGTAATCAACATGAGAGAACCAAACTAAAACCGGGCGATGGTGATCCGGTTTGGGTGTCCCTATCCTGTGACACGAAGACAAGTGTGCTGCAGCAATATCTTTTACACCCAATGTGTTGCTGACTGTATCAAGGATGACAGAAGTGCAGTTTTCACCGCCGGACTCTGGAACTCCCAGGAAAAGAAGGGCCTTACGCCGGTGTCTTGCCTCTATGCCATCAACCGCTTGACAACACTCTGCAATTTGCCTTTCTAGCAGCCGCAGCATTTCGAACATGAGTTCTCTAAACGTTCTGAACTCCTCCGCTACTCGTGCGACTGTGTCCTTCCCTGGTCCGCTAGCCTGCAGCTTCGCTTCGAGTTCTGCCATGCGCCGAGTGAAACATTCCTCCAATTTATTTTGCGTGCTTTCAATGCTCGCCAATTGTGCCATTGTGAAATTATTATAATGTTGAACCAATATCTTGAGTGTCAAATGCGTAGGTGCTTAGCTGGCAGGTGGTGCTCAGAAAAATTCTTACATGTACAGTGTTGAAAATAATTATGTATATTTAGAACACTATGTGGCACCGAAATCACTAAATAAATATTGTAAAACTGGTGAGTTTATACTTTAATTAATTTAAGTAAAATATATGGAAGATTTTCTAAAACGTCTAAACTTTTTTTTTCAAACACAAACACTAACGCTTTTTATCTACGAAAGGGTAGGCATAGGCGCAACTGGTGCACACATTTTCTGCTGCTGTGTTTTTCGTCCCATGTTATGATGGGGATGATATGATCGTCGTCATATCGGACACAAATTTCTGTCTTCGGACTGATACTAATAAAAAAACTTAATATCACTTCGTCCGACCTGGGGATCGAACCCGAGCCCTCAGTATTGCCGTTGTACCGTAATAAAACTACCACCGAGGCAGTCTAAATAAATATCCAAATGTTCCAATTAAACAAATGTTCTGTGTCTCGGCATCTATTATAATTGACCTCCGAAACAGTGCAGTCTCGCGGCTTGTCAGTTCAGTGGCCGGGCAAGTCACTTTCTCTCGTTCAGGGCATTGTGTTCCGAACGCAATGCTTAGGGTTCCGAGAACTCGTTACAAAACGTAAACTGACAAGTAAACGTTTGTTATTGAACTTTATTGTGAGCACGGACCGCGTGCGTCTTTTCTTGGTATGGAAGGTTAATTTTTCTGGATAATAGTAGCCTACCCCCCTTATACATAGACGTTATTTATAACAAGTCTGTTTTTCAGCTTCGTTTATCTGACAGCCAACTAGATTCAAGCCGTATCTTAATATTAGCCAATCACAACGGCCTATGTCTACGCACTGCGAAGGCTGCTATGCCGTCAGCACTGAAACAGACTTGTTATCGCAGCAATGCTCCGTCCTTAGATAAAAAACGTCTATGAATAAGGGGGTATGTGTTTATCTAGGACATAGTAGTGGTGAAGTGTCCATATACCCGATTCCTGCCGGTAGAACTAATGTAGAAATTAATTATCGTTCGAACGATTTGCAGGTTGCAGTTATGTATATTAGTATCCATATGTTGTCAGGTTTCCTTCAGAAAATTTCATCTTTCGCCACAGGGATATATTCTATCCGTGTGTGAAAATATATCCAAATACATTCAACAGTCTATACGTGATTAGTCAACAAACATCACAAAGTGGTAGATATATTTGTTTGCATGAATGGGCCAGCTTCTCTGTAGTTACCACAATGTCATAAGAAGCAATAACAATATTACAGCGAGCTAATACGCTTAGTATGGTGAGAGATCTAACGCCCAAAAATCCCTTCCTTTCCTAATTCCTATGCCATTATTTAAAGGTTGAAACTCGTCTGCCTATCTCAATTCATTGTAATCTAGTAGATATTTTTGTGTGATTTACATTGCTTCGCATGACGCTGGTCTTTGATAAAAAAAAGTTTTTTTTATTGCTTTGAATGATGAGACGAGCTTGCTGTTCGCCTGGTGGTAAGCGGTGCGACCGCCCATAAACAGCAGAACCACCATCCAACACCTTGAATTACCAAGTATTGTTTGGTATTCCACTGCGCTCGCCATCCTGAGCCATGAGTGTAAGTGAGTGGATGTTAACGATAAATATAATAAACAGAAAAGTTAACGTAAAGATGTTATCGAATTTTTTGATTTATGAAAGTAAAAAAGGTCGCGAGATTGGTTCAGTCCGGTTTGAAATGGTTAGATTTGACTGATAAGCTATCGGATAATGACTTATCTCGATTGAATGGTAAATAAAAATGCCATATTTTTTTCTATGTGGTGTAATGTTTGGAAATGATTAAATGTTGTAAAATATATCTATACGTATGACTGAAGTCTGTGATTTCGTAATTAAGGCTTTTGCTAATCTAAGTTCGTATTTTTTATTATTATTAGTTAATTTTGTAACTTTTCGCATTAGCTTCGGGAGAAAATAGTAATATAAAATATAACCGTGATACAATCCGTAAACAGTTTTATTTTAATGTCTAACATTCGCGTAAACATAAGAAATCATTGTGTAATTAAAACTTGAAACCCGTGGAACAGCCCCCAAATAAATAACACATTGAAAAATGTTTTGAAAAAACTGCGCAGTTGTGGCGTATATTGTGAACTAATTATAATGCGCAGGTGAAGTATCCCCAAGAGACTACAGGGTAGGCTGACGTCACACACGACCGGTAAACTAAACCAAATCGACTTTGTGATACTTGACAAAGCTTGTTACGTCGATCCCACATCGCAGTGGGCTATGGCCGGCTTGAAGATATGCGTAGAACGTAAATATATACATATGACCACGTACATAAAATGTACATTTTTGAATAATTGTAAAATGTAGGTAGATATTGTAATTGACTTTTCGTACAACTCCATGCGCCACTGATCATGAGGACTACAAAGTCTTCGAAACGTCGGGAGACAGAAATTTATATAAAAAACCACGAAAAAATCCGAAGAATAGTTTTATTTTGATGGATTTTATAATCCCTATAGGATTATTTGAGTCATTGATCTCTTTCAATTATACGCAATTGTTGACATTATGAGACACCAGAATGGGTAATGGATAGGTACTAGTTAACAATAAAGCGTTTAAGTACAGCTAGATTGTTTATTAACAACATATAGGAGAGGGGCCTATGACATTAGCAACTGGTATCGAAAAGGGCATGTACGTAATACTTCGAATTCATCTGCAATTTTCGACTGAAGATTTGAACTGGGTTTTAGAGGACACCATGTCAGCATATTATAGATGTTACGACTTTAAGAGAAGGAAATAAAATCGGACTACAAAATTGACTTAAAAGTAATAATCGACTTAATCCACTTAGAATATTGCATTGTCCGTTAGATTTTATAGGAAGAAAACGAAGCAAGACTTGTGTTTAAATAAATATATATTTGATAGGCTAGAAGGCGTAGTAGAAAAATAATATGACAAAGACGTAATTGAAAGTCTGTCACACATTCTACACATTAATAGGGAGGTTCTAAAACTGTCCCCTTGTAACCAATTTAAAAACCTATATACCTGTCAATTTTACCTAAGCATCGATACCTCCAATCACTTAACATTGCTCGTCTGACCCTAATCCAATAAAAACCAAACCATATTTTATTCTGGTTAGACTTTAAATTACAATAAAACACTTCAAGCACGCTAATAGTGTAAAATAAAAGAAAACATGAGCTCGTAAGTGCTTAGGTAACCGGTCAAGACGGTATTGAACGCAATCGCATTGCAGGTTGCATGTGCAGACCAGTGCCAATAAGGCTCGGCAGTGGTTCCCAAACTAGGTCGAAGCGTCCTTCAGACTTAGGGGCTTAGGGTGAAAATGGATTGAACATTGTTTTGGCTTACGTTTCAAGGTAGCCGGACACTGCGCCTGCTATGTGAGAAAATTGATGTTATTTTTTAGATTCTATGTGTCAAGGTTTCTGAAATATATCTTTGCCAAATAGAACATTCGTTTTATATAATAGCATATTTTCAAAGACGCTAATGCGTTATGAATTCAGTTAAAAATAGGTTATTTAATCTATAAATCATTTGTGGATTCATTTTGCCAAAATACCTATCCGGCCTCGATTTTCTTGAGAACTATTCGATACGTCACAATATAATTTATAGGATTAGAAATCAAAATAATAGAATTACATTATCTATACTACATGTGAGAATTCGAACTATATTTTCTTAGCGTTTTGTTCCTCAATCCAAAACAAATTTGAGTCGAAATTACATTCCTATATGAGCTATTATACTAATTAGATATATTTATTTATAGATATTAGTAATCTAGCGTTTTATGCATTTAACCTCGTCGAACTTTGTCAAGATAAGCACTTACCGCTTTAAATATGTGTACATAAGTACCTCCTATATACCTCTCTCATTATCATTTGAGGTCTCGACCTCGGAATATTCAAGGCCATCGGACGACATAAAACGCGAATTTTTAAATAAAACATCAGTTTGTTTAAATTAGCGATTACCAAGAAATATTGTTGATTTAGGCACTATAAATGGAATTATCACGGCTTACTTAATATTTGAAGTTTTACTACATACTTATTTCAGTATTTAATTTCGACATGGCGTGGTAGGTCATCATATTGATTTGTGTGTATATGTGTGTGAGTGTGTTAGCATAGCACAGTAGCAACACCATACTTAATTTCGAATTACAAGGTATGCGTGGCACTCCACTGCGTTCGTCACCCTGAGATATAAGATGTTAAGCTTCATATTGCCCAGTAGTTATCAGTTTATATGTATAAACTCCCTTTAAAACAGTAATGATCATTTGGTATCCATATTTATATACCCATTTAAAACAGTAGTAATGATTGGTAATCCTGTGGTCATGTATCCCTTGAAAAAATAAATAGTACAAGTAAAATATAATCAAATACAAACTAAACCAATCCTAATCACGGTAAAAGCTATTAACATTTATAGCATAAATTTCTGCACTGTTATTACTAAACACCAGCCACTTCATCAAACTAATATCGATAACATCCCCATCACTAATAATATCGATAATAATAGCTCTAGTTACAGGTCACTCCGAAGCCCCCATAATCGATAGCAGGAGGCGTGAGTAACTTTGAGAGCCGCTGTCCAAGGTTTATCCGTCGGACGCGCCCTATATTCGCCAGACGGGCGTCGGGACGCCCGGCGCCGCCCGACCTCTAGATGACGATAAAGGTCGTGAGTTAGGGTTGCCGTAGTTAAAAAACCGGGATATTAACTCGTTACCAAGGCATTTTTTTTTCTAGGTAAAAACGCTCTTTGCTACTTCATTTCCTATCTTCTATTTGATTAATTTTGTCGCGGGATAAAGACAAATTAGTGTTCTCTGAGACTCAGCTTCACCGCTCGGTGTCATAAAATGCGTGCCACTGGTGGCTTACAGAAGTTGTCCTGGAGGATGTGAAGGCGGGATAGTCTCTATGTCTTTACTATCCATTTCGGTGATAAATATGTTTCAATACTCCTATGATCCGATGTGCACACCTGTTTGTAGTCGCCCGTAGAGGACAACGCCGAGTCTCAACACTGAATTATTCACGATATACTGACATACCAACTAAAACACTAATATGGCCTTCTTCGGCGTAGCGAGCGACCCCTGGATATACTGTTCCAATTACTAAAATATGACATACAAAAAGGCCGGGAACTATCCTCTGGTCAAATACGTACCGTTATGTGTATATTAATAACGAAAATTATCACCTACTAATTAAATTCCGGAACACTATAGATCAACCGGAATGAACGGGACGCGTTCGAAGCATACCGGGATGGCAACCCTATAGTAGGATAATGGAGAGTCAGTAAGGGTCACAGGGCTTTTTAGTCGTTTTAGGTTGACTGTATCATTGCCTAGGTGATGTATTTTGTTTTATTGTAGGCACATCTTTTCGAGTATTTTAATAACTATTTTGTTGGTGTACTGTTATTAGTAGGCTTAAAGAACTTCTGTAGTATAAGTAAAGTAATAAATTATTTTAAGTTAAACAATAAAACATAATAAGAAATACAAGTTGAATTGGGAATCTCCGTTTTTTAAAGTTAGTTAATAAATTAATTAAAGTCAATTTATTAAACGTTTATTTTCATATGACCTGTTTTGAACGAAATAAAGAAAATGAGAATTGTTTGATTTCTTGTGTGGTGACAGAGTAATCTAATTAATATAAGAAATCTATAATTATATAAATTAAGTGGCTAGAGTTTTACATTCTTGGTGCCTTTAATTGAGAATTTAGCAATAATAGCACCATAAATCTATACATATTAAAACAAAGTTCCCTTTTCTGTCTGTCTGTATGTTATCGATCTTCTCAAAATCTACTGAACGGATTTTTGTGAAATTTGGTATGGAGATAGTTTAAGACCCTGGGAAGGTTATAGGCTACTTTGTATCCTGGGAAAATATATAGCGGGACTTTTATCCCGGGAAAATCCTTCATCTGGACGAAGCCGCGAGCAAAACCTAGTAATATACAGAAACCAGTTTTAACGATCTAAGTAAGCGAAGTGTATTTAAAGTTAAGAAATAATTAAATGTTTTTAATAGTTTATCCAAATGGTAATAAAGTCGGGCAGTAAAATATGAAGCCTTCGTTTGAGTGTGATTGGTTTTGTGTTAAGCTGTGGTTGATTTATAGGAGTTAATGTTTAAGAGATTATTATTTTTTGCTATATGCTAATAATGTCCTCAGGCTTGATTGAAAACGTCACAATATAAAGATTCTTACTCGTGAATATAGTGAAAACCGGTTATAGCGACATCGAAGTGATGAACGAAACTGGCCGCTATATCTGATAGTCGTTATAAACGATATTCTTTTTATATGCATTTATTTAAAGGGATCTTACTATTTAGTCGGTACAACCGATGCGTCGCTATAACCGGTTTCTATTGTATCTACTTTAGATTGATATAATGTCGTTTTTTCCTTATTATGTGACAGGTATTATTATTTTTTTTAAATTGAAACATAATTACACAAGATTCATACAAAATCTTATATGAATAAAAGTTTTACAGTATTTGGAACACAACTTTATCCTAAAATTTGTTGCATTTGGATTAAAAAAGATGGTCTAAGAATTAATGTAATCAAAGTTTCAGATTAAGTCCATGGGCTTTATCTTCTATGACTGTGTAAATTCGTAACGCGATCGTGTTAGGTTATCTTCGTTTGCGTGGAATGGTAGTCTGGGACCTTATTCTGTATGTTACTGTAAACGCGTAACGCGAATGGTCGCGTTATCTTCGTGAAATTTGCGTGAAATGGTATTCTGTATGCCAATTTCTATTGTCTTTAACGTGACGCGGTGCGTTACGTGCTTGTTACGCCCTGTCAAAATAACGTGTGGCACAAAGAATACGATCCCGTGCTATTTGCAGTCGTGTATTTATAAATAATCGGACATAACTAATTACTGTGTTTACTGGTTACTATGTCGTGCCTAACATAGTTATGACATAGCTTACCGCATTCCAAAAGTTTATTCGCCGTGTTACGCACTCAACTCGCACGGTTTAAAGTACAATAACCCACGAAAGTAGTTGCACAAATTCTAAATTTGAAATACTCTATACACTTGTGTTATTAGCTACATTTTTTCCAAAAGAATAAATTAAAAAAAAATCAATTAATCTGAACGTGTTATGGCGATTTGAAGTATTAGTTCAACTACTTTTGTGAGGAGCTGTATATAAATGTCTGAATATCAATTATGTTTACTCAACCAATAACAAAGCCTTTGGTTCCGAATTCAAAAATTTAAAAATATCGGTAATCAAATATGGTTGGGTATGGGTGTTTGTTGTTGACATTTCGAAAAAAGAAACAAATTGTAACGAGTTTTCTCATTTGTAAATAACGGATACATTCACATGATAGTATCCACGTTCGATATTTTGTGCTCCCAATTGGATAGCAGTTGCCGATTTTGAAAGGTTCGTCTGGAAATCTATGTTCTGCTGTGGACTTCATGCGATTATTATATTGACAGCTGATTCTTTATCCGAAACGAATTTGGAAGTGTTAGCTTCTCTTAGATAAGAAATTTATCTTAATATACATACTCTACTGATTAGGTAATTTTTATAGCATGAATTGTCTGGGCTGTCTAAATATGAACAAAAATTTACTTTATTTCAAGCTTTCCAGTAGACAGTCAAGTGATGACTAAATATCGATAATCAGCAGCTATAATATCGATATTAACTATCGAATAATTGATATCGTTTGAACTCTCGATACATTACGCTAACACACCTAATTAAAATTGAAAGTTCTCGTAATGTCATATGAAATCATCGAGCGTGACAAAATGTAACGCAACACCCTGTCCCAATATTCAATACATTTTGCCTATCACTTGTGTCCTTCGCAAATTGGTCACTTAATAATATTCATTAGTAGCCGGGTATTGGGCAATGTCCTTTCGTTTTGTACCAGTTTGTAAGGAAGTAGGTGATCGTTAACTATGAAATTGATTTAAATTTATATCGATTGGTATAGAATGAGGTAATAATAGGTTATAGTTATTTATCTATATAAGGTTAATACGATACTTGTATTATTGGAAGGTAAGCAGCGTGCTTACCCGAATTTTATTCGGGATTACGTCTTACAGGATGAAAGATAACACTATATATGCATATTAGATGCGACTTTAAATCTCCGACAATAAGACACATTTTTTATCGAAAATCAAAATCAGCTCCGATCTTGTTTATACAATGTACGGAATTGTAATTTAGATGGGACTTTATTAATCATAGGAATATCTTACGAATAAGTAATTCTGTGTAGAAGAAAAAATTAAACTATCAGTCTACCGTAAATAATTGGTAGATAAATAATATAACTTTACTATCCAATGACTACAAATATTTGTATTGGTATGCTACCTGCGTCAATATAATAGACTTTATATTGTATCTACCACGAAATGTAAAAAATATAAATAGAAATATTTTGTTTTGTCAATTCAAAGGCAATAACAATATATATTTTTTGTTACGTTCCTTTGTGGCAAAGCACGTAATATTTTAGCATAGAAATGGCGAATATATTCTCTGGTCGACGAACCTTTACATAAATATTAATATCGTGTCTATGATCAGTCCATTATGGGACCGGTTAATTAATTGTTTTTGTTTGGTTAATGTGTTGACAAATTAAGTACATGGTTTCTAAATGTTAGGTAAATGGTGTGTTATTTGTGACTGAAAGAGATCTAAGACTATATTGAAGTGTTTGGAAGATGGTCATACAAAAATGTTGCGCTCATGCGACGGTTACTATCTACCGTGAAATAACAAAACACCAATGTAAAATATGAAGTATTTTTTCCATATCATGATTTGCACGTTTTTAATGTGCATATTGGCATATCTTGTGTAAATATAATATTATTTACACAAGATATGCCAATATGCACATATATATTATCCGTCAAGTAGTTTTTGATTCTATAACGGTTATACAGACAGACAGACAGACAAAAATTTTACTAATTGCATTTTTGGCATCAGTATCGAGCCCCAATCACCCGCTGATAGTTATTTTGAAAGTATATTTCATTTCATAGTATATAGTATAGAAGATATGGCACGTATATGGCGAAAAAAGGGTATTCTGGTTAGACCGCTGCCTACCTCTTATTATGGATGTGATGTGTGTGTTTTTGTGTACTTTGTAGTTAAAGCCATATATAGGTAGTAAGACTTTAAAAAATATGTTTTGTATGTATAACGAAGGGTTTTATTCACGGCGGGGAAAGTAAAAATTCCAACCCCCCGCTTATTTTTAGGGGTGACTAAGCGGTTATTTGGAAAAATATTCATTGCCTTATTGAGACAAATCGTTGTCAACACACCTTAATTATTACTACTATCCAATAGCGTAATGTCTCCCGTTGGTTAAAGTTAAATCTCCACATTATATTTAGCATTAAGGGTAGTTAATTTACTCACGCTGAAACAAACTTCCAGTTTCAATAATCAATATTGATAATAAAAATTTCGCGTGTCACGACTTCGTCAATACTGGTAGCTTGGTATGCGCATGTGTGAAGTTAATAAAACTCACGGCAAATGTAACGTGCTGTGATTGGCGCTGGCTTGTGCCGCTTCGTTGATTACGGGTTAATTGATAGTTTCGTGAACGTACTCCTGTATATTGCTGTTGTCCTGGTACTTGTAGGAACGGGTGGAAATGGTTTACTATGAAAATTGTCATCATCAAACACTTAGTACGCAAATGATTTTACAAATATTTGTAATTTGGGTTATTTTTTTGAATCTTTAACATTATGTGCGCTTAGCGAATTATTCGAAAACTTCTTTAGGATAGCATAATTTATAGAATTAATCTAAAACTTGTAAGATACCTTGACTATGGCACTATAATTGGATATACCTGTGTATGTCCACTAAGACAGGGTACAATTCCGGAATTTTTTAGGGAAAATAACATCTCTAGTCAGTTTACTATAATACAGGTAAACTTTGCTTACGACAATAACTATTTTGCCTACTCAAGATAAAGGAAAACAGCGTTTTCTGAATAAATAAGTAGAATACAAGTATTTTTCCTCCAATGTGGTGACTCTGTAACGAAAAAACAAAAACAACCAGTCCGTGTCTTCAAAGCAAGGGAAAACAGCAACACACGACCATCGATCCAAGAAGTATTTGCATATGTCACTAGTAATTACATTGTAGCACGAGCGCAGTCGGAGCGTAACACTTTCTACTTCGCGAAGTGAAGACAGCTTCATGAATGGACGCTTTGTTATATTTACAATGACTGGTGTTCTTGGTAGCATGGTTTTCATCTCGAAACTGCCGAATGTACCCTGTACCAAGTTTTGCGGATCTATACAGATTTCCTCTCTTTATGAGTACGTACGTCACATTAGAGTTTTTTATATCAGCCGCTCCATCAGGCTTTGGAATAGTTTGCCTGGGCGTGTGTTCCTTCTTATTTTCCTGGGACCTTCTGCCGTAGCGTGAAGAAGCACCTCAGTCGGTCGGCATGATCGTGTCGAATGGTATGAGATACTCTATCTGGAAGGCATCGCGATTACCATCAGGTGTAGTGCAGTCAGTTTGAGGAGCTGCAATAAAAAAAATATATTTTAATTCAAATATTAAGTCTTTTTCATTACAAGTTGAATTGAGTATCTCATAGAAATTGGTTGAAACGTTTTAAAAGAAACATTGTAATTTCCATTTGAAACCGCTGTAAGTAATTCAGCAGGCGACCTTGAGTGGATAGGAATGATAATACTAGGGAGCCGTTTGCTATGCAAATTGAAACATGCAGTGAAGTAAACAGTTTCTATTAGAAATGTGGCGGACACAAGGTTAGGTAGTTAGGTATAGACTTTAGATATTTTAAAGTACTAGGTAACAATACATATATGTACATTTTACCTTCATAATATATTGATATAAAAATAAATAAAAACAAAAAATATGTGCATACAATTATATAATTTAAAATACAAAATTTTAAAATACAATATTGTGTGTTATTTTATTACTGCTATATTATATTTAAAAATATAATATAGCAGTAATAAAATAACACACAATAGCGATATGTATGTACATTATGCTTACGTTTGATAGCGCTGTGATAATTGCCAGCAATGACCTCAGTTATGTGAGTAATGCGAATTTTACCAATAATAGATTGTGACTTCATTCAATTATAATAGATTAGACTTGTTAATGTGAGCGATGAAATGTTGAAAGGACCGACTAATAGACGTCTGTTATAGGTGAAGTTCGTGGGTAGTAATGTCAAATAATTTTGAATCGTAAAACTGTTACTTAATGAAGAATATAATGATTGCCATACTATTTTTGTACCAAATATCTAGACATTCAATGAGTTCAATTGAATTGTAGCCAGTGTAACTACTGGACGTTTACATTAAGAAATGCAATTTCATATAGTCCCTGTATACTTATAGCAATCATAAGAGTTATAAAGTCTGTTCACAAATCAGCTGTTAAAAAACCGAAAGAGTCTAGACTTTCGGCGCGACGTCTATAAGCGACACTGTCGGTATGGAACGATGAAAAAACATAATTGCTTCCTTTGTCCGGACTCCGGACATATTGACGAACAACGAATTAATGACTAGCTCGTGTGCAGTGCTTCCTGGAATAAAAGTAATGAAAAAACAAACAAACTTTGTTACTCAGGGGTAATGGCATGGTAATGGATTCTCATTAGCAAAAAATACTTAACGATGGGTGCTGCAAGTAAGGAAAGGAATTAATGATGAGCATTTTATTAATTGCATTCGAAATTCGTACTTAAAATGCGTAATGTCGAAGTCACCGGTTGGGCGCCAATAACCATGCTCATCTTACTATATGAACTAGGTATACGAGTATAGTGTGCATTATGAGACTTACCCCCTTATTCATAGACGTTTTTTATCTAAGGACGAATTAAAGCTGTGATAACAAAACTAATATTCAGATCTCAATATTAGCCAATCACAACGGCCCTATGTCTACGCACTGTGAAGGCTGTCATGCCGTCAGCGCTGAGAAAACAGACTTGTTATCGCTTTACTCCGTCCTTAGATAAAAAAAAACATCTATGAACAAGCGGGTTAACATCTAAATTGCAACAAGAGTAACGCTGTGTGGCGCACTGTTTGGTAAAAGTTCAGTATAGTGTAGTGAAAATTTTTAGGAAGTTTTGAGGATCGTCAAGCAAGCAGCTCTTTTGTTTCTTCAGTAATTTTTAACATTCAAATACTTTTAATAACATTTGAATTAATTCTTCGAATTTATAAAAATATCATTGATAATTAATATTTTCCCCTTCAGTTCCAATCATTTTTATTATAAATAATATTTTACGTTAGGAATTAATAAATAGATTCATTTTAAAGTCCGCCTTAGGCTTTATAGCTAGTCATTTGTTTTTGTCGCATTTTATGTAGCAAATGGCTGAAATTAAATTAGCACGCATGAGTGCCTCGGTGTACAAATTGTTACGATTTCGCATGCTGTTATTATGCTGTAGCTCTTTGTAAAATATGTTATGTAATATTTATGTTATATATTTTTCTGTTACTTTAAAATTATTACATTAGTGACTGTTAGCTATCTCGGAAGGTTCCCACGGGAAATTCCCGGCGTGAACGGGATGAGATACGCCAGTTTAATGTAAACCTAGATAGGAGTATTGCGCTTAGTTAGATTAAAATGTTGAGTTTTATAGAGTTTATGCCAAATGGGGATAGTTGGAGGGTTAATTTGTGCACTCGTTTTATCGCCATTTTGATAATTAATTCTAATGATTATTTTTTATTTATTTATCATGAGAAGAATACAAATGCTTACAATATAATATACTCGCCAAACTTTTAAGTTTGATGGTGAGACACGCTCGTGATGATGAGCAAAATCGAAAAAATTGTATATTTTCTAGTTTGCTCTTAAGGCCCTTTTCACCCTCTAATCATTGTAAAGAAACAGCCACTCCCCTCCTGAGTAAATGCAGGTCAACCATGAGGATAAAGATTAAATAATTTAAATACAAACCAAACTAGTGATAATTCACCAAAAACTTGCGCATCCACGAAAAACATGATAAATTTTATTGTTTGGCTGTGCGATAACAATTCCTCGTACCGAAAAAAAACTACGGTTCGATAGAGTAATAAAAAAATACTTATAAATTCGTAAAAGGAACGTGCAATGTCAAGACGGGACCATGACCGGACATTGGTCAGTTGGGCCGCGAGCGGACGTTGACCCGCGATTACGTCTCCAGATCGGTGGGATTACGCACATGCGCCGCGTAGCGCGGAAATCGACATTTGAATTCAAATTTGGAACTTGTTTTTTTTGTGGATTTTGCAAATTGCGCCTTATTGATTTGCGCCCTGTTCAAACTGGACTGCGTCTTGTATTTTTTGTAACATGAATGTTTGATGCTTGGATATTACATGGAATCTTGGAAACATAATATTTATCAGAATATGTTAAATCAATATCCAAAATCATCATTTACTCATCACTGAAGTGTGGGCTAAGCAGTAACCTAGTTCATTTTATTATTATTATTTATAATCAAAGAATATACATTGCCATATTATGAGAACAAATTAGATAGCGCTATGGGTAAATATATTGCCTTATTAAAACCAAGATACAATTATGTCGTAGGCATAAGGGCCTTCCAAAACCCAGACTAGAAACAAATATTTGTCAAACCTTTATCACGGTACCCATATCGAAACTTTATAATGTTAATAATTAATTATTGTTAGTGAATACGACCTACTTGCGACCAAAACCTAAACTCGAAAGAAATATTTTTAAAAATGGAACACAAACACGTCTCTATGCTACAAGGAATTTATTCTAACACCATACTAATATTGAACGTGTTTTTACAAACCGCAGCGTGATGTGTTTCTAATGATTGAATTAAATATGAATTAGCTCTAATACGGCGTGCGTGAACAGAATCGTTAACTATCTTGTTAAAGATTGTACTTAAGTAGATGTTGGTGCGCAGGATTCTCGATTAAATCGCATTATAGAAATTACGATAATTTTATAAGAACACAAGCTGTTTTGTACTTGAAGAGTAGGCAGAGATGTGGGTGACACGTTTTCCGCCGACCTATCCGATGACCTGACAGGACAAAGTGATGTTATTGCAAGTACCTAAGGTTTAAAAACTTCAATCAACTAAGACTTTTTTTATATATACACATTTTTATTTCGTCACCCAATCGAACCCCTAATATCACTTCATTGAACTGATACTCTACCCACGAATAACAATCAAAATTGATAAAATATTATTCAAGCAATGACCGACTCGTTAATCCTTGTTCGTAATTTAAATTTTGTATTAAATACGTAAAAAAATATTTCAAATCTGTATAGCAATAAAATAATTATTTAAAATTTTGCGTAGACAACAATATAGTAGGAAGTATATGATATTTTGTATGAGTTGTTTAAATAATTTAATTCAAATTCAGAATCAGTTTATCTTTCTAAAGTGCCATTGTTAAGTATTTTACATTCGTATTGTTCCCCCGCCAGGCTCGTTTGAAGTGTTTTAATTTGTTTGTTTACCCACTCTCACGTAACGTGGGCTATTTCGGGACAATGTTTAAAGGTAAGAAAGTATCTGTGAATGCGATCTATTCTTTGAAGATGAATAATAAAAATTCGTCGTATATTTGTACTAGGTGATTTTTATACGACTGTATGACAAGATGAGGAGGTCGTTTTCTGGTGTCGAAAGCCACTAATGTTTATGATTGCCTATTCATTCATTAGAATTATGATATAAACCATTGAACTTGTTACACTGAAACATAAATTGCTTTTTTAATGTACAATTTGCACATTGGATACAGTGTCCTTCAAAGACGGGCTAGTGCTTATATTTCTGATCCTCTGGAGGAAACAAATAGAGGTGGCCTTTGGAGAAAGCGAACTGGGCAACCGCCCGGCCTCGCGCGCTTCCTTGGACCCTTTCTTTACAATCTTACTGACCAAACTGTTAAAAATAGGGAACTTTTTTTGCTCCGCCCGGGGCTTCACCTCGTTCATTTTTACTTTATGGAAATAAACAATAGCAAATTGACTCTCCTAGTAAAAAGCGGTGATTGCCTAGTTGGTTGTGGAACGGACTGCCGAGACGAATGTCCGCAGGTTCAAATCCCAAGGGCACACACCTCTGACTTTTCTAAAAAAATATGTGTCTTTGTGAATTATCGCTTACTTTAACGGTGAAGGAAAACTCACTAACAGAGGAGGCCTGTGCCCAACAGTGGGACAGTATATATATAATACAGGGCTGATGATGAAACTGACTCTCATATGAAACAAATAAAATATTACCTGATATTGGTCTACAAGCATTAATTCTTCCCCCTATCGATGAGACTGCAAGCCAATGAGCTGAATAATGAAGGTGTGCGTTAAGTGATTGCACAATCATATCACTTTCAAGAGCTTTTATCACTCGCTATGATTCAGCCAGTTGAGTCAGCGGCTAACGGGTTTTCCAACCACGCAGAACGAACACCTATGGTGCATATTGATTTTGGATTTAGACTTGTGAGAATTTGTGCATTTTCATGAAATTTTATGTTTTATGGTCGGGTTGTCGAGAATTTCATGTAGAAAGATGATGTCTTGGGATTTGGAATGCAAAATGAACAAATGTCATAGTTTTTCCGGGATAAAAGCCCCGCTTTTTATTTTACCAGGATAAAAATTCTATACTACTCTCGAGTAATGCAGCTTCCTATTAGTGAACAAAATTGCGAAATCGGTTTAATAGTTCCTGAGATTAGCGTGTTCAGGCAAACTCTTCAGCTTCATCATATTAGTACAGGTATAGCCCGGTCCCACAGCAATATACAAACCCCGTATGACTACATTGGATATTCAATTTCACGGAGTACTATTATGTATTCTGTTATTACACAACGCCCTTATTTGAAACAAAGTTTTGGAAATCAAACATTTGTTTAAATGTTAGAATTGAATCCATAGCAATGCCATTGCATATTCTTAACATTGCTTTAATGGGTATTTTTCATGAAAGTTCGAAATTCTTTTTTTTTGTAAATTTAGCTTTAAGAGATCTATTTAGTTCTATTAGTCTTCTATATTTTTGTCTATACTCTATAAAAAAATGAGGGAATGATTAACAAAGTGAGGGAATAATTTTATAATAAAGAAAAATGTGTATTTTTATCTATACATTAGATGTTAAGGAAACATCCGAAGCGCTTAATATTCAGCGTCACGACTGCAACCTTGTTCAAATTGCTACGGCGTCGTCACGATTATGCTAAAACTATTGATCGGTAATCCGTCACAAGATGCGATAAGGGTCTTATCTGGACCAGCTTTAGATGTAGGACACGAAGTAACCTTTTAGTCATTGACGTATATTCTATAGACACGAACGTCCATATAATTTGCTCAAACTGAACTAAAGTGGCAAACGAAACGTCACTGTTATAACCTATTCACTTGAACAACAAATAATTTTACTTATTTCAGTAATGTTTTTTATTAATCTCCACGTTTACATTTAGATTAGAGTAAGTAATCATTATATTATCAGCGCCGCTCCGTACACAACCCCAAACTGTCGATATTGACACCATACTAAAGTGTGTTTGAATGGATTGCAGTTGAAGTCAGTTGAACATAGTGAATGTTCGGAACGCCAG